>NC_080041.1:68396832-68744065 GCF_012489685.1 Lotus japonicus
GGGTCTGTGATAATAATTCAAGTCCTCTTGTTTTTGTTTTGTTATATTGAAAATAATAGGAATTTTTATTATTCGAAGCCGGTAATTTTGATGTGTGGTTGTTAGTTTTATGCTATTGCTAGCTACTGAGGTTAATTATTGGTTATGGTGTTGAGTCGAGTTTAGAAATCGACAATTGATTACTGAAAGATATTATCGTGTTCTTGCTTTTATCGGACCGGACAAGGTGCTGCTAGTTGCTTTTTTCTTTGGTTAACAATTCATGTTTATATGGTTTGTTGTGGCAGTTTGAACTTCATTTTTATTTAGATTTGTCATCTACTTCCTCTTTGTTAAAAGAAAAAAAAGATTTAAAATCTAACACCATGTTAAAAGTATGTTAACTCGGTCTAACTTTCGGTGTCTGTGAGCAAGTTAGCATGAAGAGGAAGAAAATTCGGGAAATTTGTTATGGGACGTGTGTGGATGGATTCTGTAAGCATTTAAGTCGGGCATCCTTGAATATGTGGATTGTCGTATTGCTATACCTTGAAAAATATAAAGTAACAGAGAACAATTGAAAACACTGCTAAACATTGTACTACATTCTCTGTTTCTTTTTTCACTTTACTGATAAAAATACAGAACTGTGTAGCCAATAGAACATGCCATATAAATAATTTGGTTGAATTGCTATATCGTTGGAAATGAAGCTTTTAAGTATAGAAAAATTAACTATGGGTCTTATACATGAAGGGAAATTGGAAGTGGCTGTATAGCTTTCCTAGTGCCAATTGATATGTTATCTGCTGCAATATTTATAAAAGCTGTATAAGAATATATGACTTTCTCAGACCTCATTGTGCCGCTTTCAAGGGGATCTTATGTATAAGGAACGTGTCATAAACATGCTCATGTGGTCATGTTTACCTTTTCCATCTTTTTAAAAGGGCACCTGATTATTTGGTCGAGCCTTGTAACTATATAAATCCGTGATACATATGTTATATACATTGATATGGTGACTTAATATTGCAAAGTCTATTTCTACATAAATTCCACCAAAACTATGATTAAGGATCCAAGATGGCCTGCTAGAAAACAAGGGCTGACTTGCTATGTTATCCCTGCATATCTTGTGAAATGCCATTGCAATATTGACTTGTATAGTCATAACGCCTGGTTAACATTGTTGTCAAAATTATGATCTTGATCATAAGATCAACTGATCTTATGCACCCCGCAGTCTTCTCCTCCGATCAAGATCATAGGTAAGATGGCAGCTCGGTAGGATCAAAGATCCGGTCTGATTCCACTTCTGATTCAAGTCATGGATCTTGAAACCTGTTCTCTCACCTGGTTTTTGGTCACTGTTTTATCCTATTCCAGATCGAAGAGATCACCCCCTCTTTCACTGAAAACCATTACCTGAAATCGTCGAAGGATTAGAACTCGAAGCTGCTGTTATGTTGCTCCTTGTTCGAACTTCAAACTTCCAGCTGCTGTTCTGTTGTTTCTTGTTCGAATCCTCTGTCTTCTTTGCCCTCCTGTCTTCTTCACCCATCATTGATTGAAGGATTTGAAGCTACTGCATTTTTGTTGTGTGCTCAGTGCTAGACCTGCTAGTTCTGTTTCAGTATCTTGTGTTGTGGTTCTATCTTTGTTGGTTATATTTTAAGTGAAGAGACTATGGCTTCTAGTGGTCGTATGCGATCATATGCTTATGAATTTTCAGTTCAAGTTTACTTTAATGATGTGTTTCAGAGGTTATTTTCCTTATCTCTGATTTTTCTATGTATATATATATGTGTGTGTGTGTTGTTTTTTAAAGTACAATTTTGCATTTCTTGTAGGGTCTTCCAAACAGGTGATCATAGAGGTTTCCTGTGATACAGCCCGAGTTTCATTATTAAAAATGGAATTTTTTTTCTAGGTGCTCACATAATGTCATGAACCATTGTTTTTTTTTATTAATAGCTTCAGTATCTATTTGTGATGCATACTTTGAAAAGCTGGCTTGCTTATAATTTTTGTTTCACACAACTAATTATGGTAGTGCGTCTCAGTTTTTTTCCTCCATTGTTTCAGGTACAAGATTCAGGACTTTCTTCGAGCTCAGGTAGCATGCTATAGAACCCAGTGTTCATGGTTGAATTATTTATCTTTTAGCTAGGTGAGGAAGCAACATATCAAAAGTTGGGACGACTGGAAAATGATGGATTGCAACAAAGGTGAGGCAGTTAGAGCCAAAGAAATAGCTGAGAGGAAATTTTCAGAAAGGGAATATATTGGTGCAAAGAAGTTTGCTCTCAAGGCTCAAAATCTGTATCCTGATTTGGAGGATCTTTCCCAGTTTTTGACCACTCTTGATATTCATATCTCTGCTGAGAACAAAGTAAGTGGAGAAATGGATTGGTATGGTATACTTGGAGTAAGTCCCTTTGCTGATGAGGAGACTGTTAGAAAGCAGTACAGGAAGCTGGCTCTCACCCTTCACCCTGACAAAAACAAGTGTTTAGGTGCAGAGGGTGCATTTAAGCTTGTTTCAGAGGCATGGAGTTTGCTATCAGACAAGACCAAGAGACTAGAATATAACCAGAAAAGGAGTTCGAAAGGTTTCCAACATAGTACTCCCAGCCACCGGTCTCAATCAGATGTGCCCTCTTCAAATGGTTTTTATAAGAAGAATGTAACTTCAAATGTGAGGGCTGGAAACAGTAATGCTCGGGCATCTTCAATTCCTCCTCCACATAAAAAAGCTGAAACCTTTTGGACCATCTGTAATCGGTGCAAGACTCATTATGAATATCTCAGGGTTTATTTGAATCATACCCTTTTATGTCCCAACTGTAATGAAGCTTTTGTGGCCGTAGAGAGGGGCCCACCTCCCAATGTTTTTAAGCCATCAAATTGGTCTTCCCATCAAAAGCATCAGAGTTCTCAACATCAAGCATCAGATGTCTTTCAGTGGGGTTCTCACTCCAGAATGTCTAGTTTTGGTAGCAAAGATGGATCATCATCTGCTGCTGCTCAAGCTGCAAGTGTTGTGCTGCAGGCAAGTGAGAAAGTGAGGAGGGAGGGAGCAGTATCCATTGCTGAATGGGAGAGGAGTCAAATGTCTAAAAGGACTAATGGTGTGAAAAGAAGGAAGACTGATGATATTCGCATTAATGGTTATCAAGGGTATATGGCTAACCATACAACTGTGCGACATGGAGCGACAGGTATGGGCAGTTTTTCTGAATCAGGAAAAGCTACCTCTGAAGCAGAAAGGAGTTATGGTTTTTCAGGTCATACTGGCAAGCATTACAGCACGAGAGAGTTGTCAATGTTTGAATTACGGAACATGTTGATGAATAAGTCACGGATGGAAATTCGCAAGAAACTTCAAGAATGGAGATCAATGGCTGAAGCTAAGATTACCAACAAGGACAGAGAGAACAAGAGACAGAAAAGCGCATTTAATGGTAAAACAACTGGTTCAGAGAAGAATAATGGTAACCGTCATTTGGACGTTGGTTCTTTCCCTGTTACATCTAATGATACAGTTAAGAATGTCCCCCCAACATATGTTACAATCAACGTTCCGGACCCCGATTTTCACAATTTTGATTTGGATAGAACTGAAATTGCCTTTGCAGAGGACCAGGTCTGGGCTGCTTATGATGATGATGATGGAATGCCTCGATATTATGCTCGAGTTCACAAGGTGATCTCTGTAAAGCCATTTAGAATGCGGATCAGTTGGCTTAACTCCCGAAGCAACAGTGAATTGGGCCCCATAGATTGGGTTGGTTCTGGTTTTTATAAAACTTGTGGGGATTTCAGGACTGGCAAGCATGAAGTATCTGAATCGCTAAATTCATTTTCCCACAAGGTTAGGTGGACAAAAGGCACCAGAGGAGTTGTTCGTATCTTCCCCGGAAAGGGGGAAGTCTGGGCTCTTTACAGAAACTGGTCTCCTGATTGGAATGAACGTACTCCAGATGAAGTGATACACAAGTATGACATGGTGGAGGTGCTTGAAGATTTTGATGAAGAGCAAGGTATATTAGTTACTCCTCTTATTAAAGTTGCAGGCTTTAGAACAGTGTTTCAGAGGCACATGGACCATGACCAGCATAGGAGGATTCCTAAAGGGGAGATGTTCCGATTCTCTCATCAGGTTCCTAATTGCTTGCTTACTGGCCATGAAGCTCATAATGCTCCAAAGGGTTGTCGAGAGTTGGATCCAGCAGCTACTCCTTTAGAGCTCCTTCAGATAGTAACAGGAGCTAATGAAGACGCGTAGCATAACCCAGTTCACCTGATGAACATGCATTTGAACTGGGAGAGAGAATGCTTCCAGAACCTTGTATAACAGAAATGCTAAACAGAAAAGGATCATAGGAGGAGACAAAGCACAACATAGGCAAGTTGGTGTGATTGATGGTGCAGAAATTGAAATGAAGATTGATGAAAATACACTCTTAGGTGACTTTTGATATTGTAAGCCTGACCCAGATAATATATAGTGTCTTTTGTTGTCATTATTGGATCGAAGGGATCCACAGTTTTTTCGGTTTTTCTTGTATAATTTTATGACGTTTTATCCGTAGACTTATGGATGTCCATACTAAATGGCGAACGCAGTTATCATTCATCATTCTGCAGGCTAAATTAGATTATAGTGTTGGGATTTCTTGCTGTCCATCATGCCTGGTGCTTTGCTTTATCAGATTATGGACATGCCTTTTCTATCTTGTGTTTTATAATATATAATGAGTTTTACTTGCATCTGATTCTTGTGAATTGCAGTTTATTGAGCATTGCAATGATGCTATTACTTGTTTAAAGTTAAACTTCAATTTATTATATTTTTCTGTTTACGATCAAATAAATGCACATTCTTATACGCCCTACGGGGAGATGTGTTTTATGTTCATGACACATCCATCATCCATGTTGATTCTTCTTTCTTTGCAGGTTATTTATCAAATTATTCTGCATATGCGTCAAGACACATCGAACATACTGGTATTAAGTTCCCCTCTCCATTTACCTCATTGAAATGGCTATTAATATAATATGCTCCAAAGATCAAAAGAGTACTTACAAACAAAGGCAACAAGCAGAACCTTTGGCAAAACTTTTAGGAAGGAGAAGAAGCAAGGATGGTCCTAGAAGCATGTCCTAAGGGGTGAATGGAGTCGAACTCGCCCAACTTTTATTTCATTGAAAAAGAAAGGAAGAAAAACTAGAAACTTTAAAAGTCCTATGAAGAGAAATGAAAGCTATCACTTGCGATAGAAGGAAGCCTCGTTTTACAAGGGAAACAACAACATTATGCTTTTAGATTTATCTTCTCTAAGGTGAGGAAGTTTTTTTTTTGAGGATAAACAAAGTAATTACAATTATTGATTGAGAAATTGACGATTGAAATTGTGATTATATATTAACAAGTGCAAAATAAATTATAGAATTCTTTAAGTCTCAACGGTTGATTTTTAATTAATAATTTTAATCATTTACACTTTACCTTTTCTTTTTTGTCAAAATTTACTTTACCTTTTTTTTGGGTCTAATTTTACCTTTTTAAAATGGTTCGTTTATTTTAGAATATCCACCGGGTTTCAAACCAAAAAAATGGAATAGCCACCAGGTTGCAATGAGGTTTAAAACCTTTTTTTTAACGTTGAGGCTTTTTTTTGGGGACAAAAACTTTTGAGTTTTAGTCAGAAAACGTTGAGGTTTAAAACCTAACGTTAAATTCATCTTCAATATTGGACTTGTTAAAGCCCATTGGCTTATTGGTTGCAAACACCTTCTAGCTCTCTCATTTGAAAAAAAGGAAAAACCTGTCCCCCTGACCAATACAAGCCATCATGGTCAATCAAGATTTTCTATTCTAGCATGTAAGGTTTCGACCAAGAAAAAAAGTTCTAGCATGGTAAGATCGAAACAACAGACCTTATTTTATTTTTCAAGTTCAAGCATTTGAACAACATAAAGAAAATTTGATAAACTTATTAAAATAAATTGAAAATAGAATATAAATCATAAGTATTAACTTCTATTTATAAGCTAATCGAAACCGCTTATGAATTTTTTTAATAGACTTATAGGGACTAGATATATAATTAAGATAACTATTATATAACTAGCTAGCTTTTGAGGTAAAGTAAGGTCCCTAAATTCTAATAGAAAATAAACTTAAAATAGTTTATAAATAAGCCATAATCACACATAAACATTTATGTTCTATGATAATTTAATTTCTACCTTATTCCTTTGAAGTTATATTTTATGCTGTCTCTTCTTCTAAGACATTTTTGCAGAGGCCATCTACTCGAGACAGAGAATCTTGAATGCTGATTTTATTATATGATATCATTGACTCAGCAAAAGTTATAAATATTGTGGAGGAAGGTTCTTGGAAAGTTCTTGGTGGATCTAATTAATTTATAAGGTCTTTGAAGAGAATTAGGCTAAGAAATTATCAAGTTAAGGTTCATTTCATTTGAAGGAAAGAGTCAAACCATTCTACGACGTGATTACTTTACTACTACTAGCTATAGATTGCTCATTATTATCTCCACCAGCACCAAACATTACATTTACTCTTTATTTTACTATATATATTTTAATTATTTTATAAATTCCTGGTTCATTCACGAGTGACCTAGCCTTGTAGGGGTGTTTGAGTAAATAAATAAAATTTCCACAGTTACATGAAATTGTTGACTACATTCACCGACTATGCGTTCTGCATGATTTTCAGATTGATGGATTTCTTCTGATGCATCCACGTTTACGTTTAAGTAATGTGATTAAAAAGTGAGAAATAAAAAAGTCAGATATTTAATGAATGTTTGTATTGTTGGTGATTCATGCATCATGAGTAATTCCCACCCAAATGTTTAACAGTTAACACTTTCTCTTTTGTTTTACTTTCATTATTTTCCTTTCCCTATCAACATTAAACAATCATTTATATATATATATAGTAGTGCAAACTTCAACTTTTGAGCTAATTTTTGGGTTGAGTTAGGCCTCCTAATATGGTATCAAAATCTATCCTAGATCCATTTGTTGTGGAGACCTCCCATAATTGGGTCACCCGTTGTTGTTGATCCCACATTTCAGGTTGTTAAGTCCTGGACGTGAGAGGGTATGTTAGAAGTCTCACATTGGCTAAAGATAGAACATAGATAACCTTTATAAGGGTTGTGTAAACCTCAACTCTTGAGCTAGCTTTTGTGGTTGAGTATAGGCCTTCTAAATTCTAATATGGTATCAGAGTCTATCCTATATCTATTTTCTATTTGTTGTGGAGACCTCCCATATTTGGGACACCTGTTGTTGTTGATCCCACGTTCAAGGTTGTTCAGTTTTTGACGTCAGGGGGTGTGTTAGAAGTCTCACATTGGCTAGAGATAGAGCATAGATAACTTTTATAAGGGTAGTGCAAACCTCAACTCTTGAGCTAGCTTTTGGGTTGAATTAAGCCTCATATATATATATATATATATATATAAAGTGATGCTATGTGAGAACTTGAGAATAAATCACAACCGTTAGATCTAATCATGAATGATTCAGATTAAAACATGAAGTCATGTGAATTTTTATAAAAGTCACATGACATTTTTAAGTGGTCATGTGACCACTAATTTGTTTTAATCTTAACCATCCATGATTAGATCTGACGGTCAGATTTATTCTCATGTTCTCATATAAGAACTTCTTTCTCACATGATACATCATCTCTCCTATATATATATATATATATATATATATATATATAGGATGTATCTTATGAGAAAGGTGATCTTACATGAGAAAATGAGAATAAATCACGAATGCTGAATTAATTTATAAGGTCTTTGAAGAGAATTAGGCTAAGAAATTATCAAGTTAAGGTTCATTTCATTTGAAGGAAAGAGTCAAACCATTCTACGACGTGATTACTTTACTACTACTAGCTATAGATTGCTCATTATTATCTCCACCAGCACCAAACATTACATTTACTCTTTATTTTACTATATATATTTTAATTATTTTATAAATTCCTGGTTCATTCACGAGTGACCTAGCCTTGTAGGGGTGTTTGAGTAAATAAATAAAATTTCCACAGTTACATGAAATTGTTGACTACATTCACCGACTATGCGTTCTGCATGATTTTCAGATTGATGGATTTCTTCTGATGCATCCACGTTTACGTTTAAGTAATGTGATTAAAAAGTGAGAAATAAAAAAGTCAGATATTTAATGAATGTTTGTATTGTTGGTGATTCATGCATCATGAGTAATTCCCACCCAAATGTTTAACAGTTAACACTTTCTCTTTTGTTTTACTTTCATTATTTTCCTTTCCCTATCAACATTAAACAATCATTTATATATATATAGTAGTGCAAACCTCAACTTTTGAGCTAATTTTTGGGTTGAGTTAGGCCTCCTAATATGGTATCAAAATCTATCCTAGATCCATTTGTTGTGGAGACCTCCCATAATTGGGTCACCCGTTGTTGTTGATCCCACATTTCAGGTTGTTAAGTCCTGGACGTGAGAGGGTATGTTAGAAGTCTCACATTGGCTAAAGATAGAACATAGATAACCTTTATAAGGGTTGTGTAAACCTCAACTCTTGAGCTAGCTTTTGTGGTTGAGTATAGGCCTTCTAAATTCTAATATGGTATCAGAGTCTATCCTATATCTATTTTCTATTTGTTGTGGAGACCTCCCATATTTGGGACACCTGTTGTTGTTGATCCCACGTTCAAGGTTGTTCAGTTTTTGACGTCAGGGGGTGTGTTAGAAGTCTCACATTGGCTAGAGATAGAGCATAGATAACTTTTATAAGGGTAGTGCAAACCTCAACTCTTGAGCTAGCTTTTGGGTTGAATTAAGCCTCATATATATATATATATATATATATATATATAAAGTGATGCTATGTGAGAACTTGAGAATAAATCACAACCGTTAGATCTAATCATGAATGATTCAGATTAAAACATGAAGTCATGTGAATTTTTATAAAAGTCACATGACATTTTTAAGTGGTCATGTGACCACTAATTTGTTTTAATCTTAACCATCCATGATTAGATCTGACGGTCAGATTTATTCTCATGTTCTCATATAAGAACTTCTTTCTCACATGATACATCCTCTCTCCTATATATATATATATATATATATATATATATATATATATATATGATGTATCTTATGAGAAAGGTGATCTTACATGAGAAAATGAGAATAAATCACGACCGTTAGATCTAATCATGAATGGTCTGGATTAAAACATGAAGTCATGTGACTTTTTTAAAAAGTCACATGACTTTTTTAAATGATCACATGACCATTAATTTGATTTAATCCAATGTTCTGAAAATCAGACCGGTCATTAAACCGGTCAAGACACTGGTTTAAGGTTTAAAGGTTGAACCCCGGGTTGAATCGATATTAATAAAATAATATTTTAAAAATATTTATACAATTAATATATTAAATACTATTACAATTAATGCTATGCACACTAAAAAATATACACATTTTCTAATACTATATTGAATACACGTCACATTTTATAACCAGCCCATTAAATTTTGTTAGCAAAGAAAGAAAAAAACAAACGCTTTATTCAATAGTGGGATCACGTTTGTTTTTAATCAATGGCCTACTCACTTTGCAGCCCAATTGGATATGTACCCAAGTTGTAAAGCTATGTAACCAGCCCAAAAAGAAACCCTAATATCTATCTTTTCTAATTTCTAGTGTTTCCATCACAGCCACACAACACTGCGCAGCTTTCTTCTCATCATGTTCTATTTTCAGTCCTAAACCGATAGAGAGAACACAGAGGAAAAAAAATAGAGACTTATTGCATATAGAGTTGCGACATGGTTGAAAGCTTGCACAGTACACGTTTGGTTTTTGTTTTTTTTCCAAAATGGTAAGATTTCACTTTCTCATTTTCAGAGAACGTGAACAACTCTGGAAAAAAAAAAGCTTCTTCTACCTGAACCGGTTAGACCTCTGACCGCCGGTTTTCACCGGTTTTTTCGGTTCTTGACCGGTTCCACCGGTTTTACACCGGTCCTCTCACCCTCCGGTTATTACCCCGGACCGAACCGTCTAATGGTGCGGTTCCCGGTTGAACCGGTCGAACCGACCGGTTCGGTTTTCAGAACACTGATTTAATCTGAACCATTCAGAATTAGATCTAACAGTCGTGATTTATTCTCATTTTTCCACATAAGATCACCTTTCTCATAAGATACATCTCATGTGTGTGTATATATATATATATATATATATATATATATATATATATATATATATATATATATTTCTCATCTCATATGCCCATTCCTATATATATAGATGCAGTATATTTAATGTATCAACCAAATATTTTACTTAACCAAATGCCTGCTTGTGTAAAATAATTTATATCCTTACACTTCAATTTCAACCCCACATTCAAAGAGATAGAAATATATAACAGAAAAAAAATAAGTGATATGATGAGTAACATAATAGAACAAAAAGTAATGAAATAAAAAAATTATCAAGTGAAAATGAGGGACCGAAACTCTCGATCCCAATTTGATATTTTCCTTTCTGACCCACCATTGTGTTATGTCATCTAAAAATTATTTACGCAAATTCATAAGTATCCCACATTCCCACTCGTGTTTTTTTATTAACTAGACAAAATTTTATTGGTGAGACGCCACGTGACACGAAATGAATAAATAAATCTTAATCCTATATATAAAGGAATAAATGAATGTGAATGTATCATAAAAATATATATATTTTTTCTTTTATATTTCAGAGGTTGGCAGAACACAGATCTCAAATTGACACTTGCTTAGAAATATACAAATTTGAGTGTTTTTGATGTATTTGTTAGATACTTCTCACTTATTCGAAACATTGTAGTTGTCTCTTAAAATAAATGATTTTTTTCTCGAAATCGACTTTATATTTTCATCCTTTTAAGGGTCTAGTTTTCTTCTAATAATGACCAATAAATTTTCTTTGTAATAAGTTTTTATTTAAATAATTATGTAATACGACAAAACTTATACTCGCCCAATTAGATTTTATGATCCTATCTATCATAATTAATTAAAAATTAAAATAATAATTTATATACATTAATAATAGGTAAAATTTTAAACAACTAATCTTATTTACATGCACTAATTATAATATATATATATTTTAATTTATATAATGTAGTTAAACATTGATTTTTTACGGTTAGAGTATAGGCCTCTCAATTTCTAATATGGTATCAGAGCCTATTCTAGATCCATTTGTTGTTTGTTGTGGAGACTTCCCATATTTGGGGCACCCGTTGTTGTTGATCCCACGTTCCAGGTTGTTCAGTCCTGGACGTGAGAGAGTGTGTTAGAAGTCTCACATTGGCTAGATATAGAGCATAGATAGCCTTTATAAGGGTAGTGCAAACCTCAACTCTTGATTTAGTCAAAAAAAAAAAATTGAATCTTGATTGTGTAAAACTATTTATTCAGTCCGCTATATTACTAATTAATTTTTTTTTAACTCGATGATTACTTTATGTATGAGATTCTATATATTTTCTTTGTCAAATCATTATGTATGTATATTAATTAATTAATTAATTTATACATCAATGGTTTTTTGTTTCAAATAGTATATACTAGATATTATACCCGTGCGTTGCACGGGTTTACTTACAATATTTTTTAACATTATATATAAATTATTATAGTTTAAATAAATAATAAAATAATTTTTAATTATAATTGTAAATAAACTGTGTTAAGACATTTCAATAAATATTATTAGATTTTTTTGTATAAATAATTAATATTACTCAAATTTTGTTATTGATATTTAATTATTAGCATAGAAATGATTTTTAGAAATAAAAAAATTTATGAAAAATTATTAAGTTAATTTGAAATATTTAAATTATGTAAAAAAATGTTAAGTGCTAGTGTCATGAAATAAATTTTAATATCATTTTTTATACTTTTGTTCTGGAAATGAACACTCAAGAATGGTATAAGCCTCAAACCCTAGTACGTAAAGCATGAGTCTAGTAATAGCCTAATCCTTTAGAATAAATGCCGAATGATCCTTTGCAATGATCATAAAGTCCCCTTTTATAGAGGTTACATGAAACCTTAACTTTGCCACTAATGGGGCTTGTTGGGTCGTACCTCACTCGGCCCAACTCCCTTACATACATCAACCGCCTCTGGCGCTTGCCCTAAGGGGGTCCCTAATCTCCTAAGTCCTTTCTCTCGCCCCTAGCGAGTTCCTCTCTTTTAGGTCTTGTTCGTCCATGGGCAAGTTCCTCTAGGGTGTGGGGGCTCGCCTAATCCAACTTTTTACCAAGAAAGTCATTTGTTGTGACTTGTCAAGGTCAAGAAGAATAAATTAATTTTAAATTTTATAATTATGATAAGGGATAACATAAATAGCTTAAAATATTATCAAGCGAATTTAATTTATTTAACTTATTTGGTTTCTGAATGTTTTCTCAAAGCCGATAGCCAAGAGACTTATAATTTCTCGAGGTTCTACGATCACATTAAATGGATATGCCTCTCACAACGAACATTTATTCAACTTTGACCATTATTATTTTTCTCTATTATGCATCCTTAAGTATTTTTTTTTTACAACAAAAGATGAATATTATTATTAGCAAATGATTCATGAGAACAACCCTCTCATGGATAAGTAATTTTTACTAATATATCATAGATCAAAATTATTATTAGATATTTTTTCAATAATGCACATATATGTTATAGTTAACTTTAAATTCATTTTAGCGGCGCTTTTTAATTTTAAAACTATTTATCTACATTATTTATTAAAAATATTATTTTATTATTAACTAATTTTAATTTCCAATATTTGTTAAATACAAAACTAAAGAAAATTCCAGTTTTTTTTAACAAAATTAATTTTTAATATTGACAATAATTTTTTTTAGTTTTTAATTTGAGAATTATATGGTTTAATGCATTTAATACTCTTTGCTAATGAGTTTAATGCAAAAGCTCAAGTGAGCTTTACATATATATATAGATTCGATTCTCAAATACTAATGTCTTGGGTTTCAAAAAAAATGTCTTGGATTTAAATTTTGTCACTACAAAAAAAGGAATTTTTAGTGGCGGTCTAATTTGCAAATTGTGGCGGTTTATAACCGCCACTAAATGGTTACGTGGCGGTCATCATGCCCGCCACCTTCCCGGATGCCACAACCGTATTTGTGGCGGTTTTTACTCGACCGCTGGTTTTTCATGCCACAAAAATTTCTGGCGGTTTCTGACCGCCACAAACTTTGCTATAGACCGCCACAACCTGTGCTGAGGTGGAAATTATAATTCTGCTATTTTGAATTTTTTTAAAACAATTTTGCTATACATAATCACTCATTTGTTCTTTCTTGTCTCAACATACATACTATCGGCACTTATGGGTCTTGTGCCATGTGATGTGCTAGATCAAGTATTTAAAAGATTCACTATTGGGATTGATTAAATAAATAAAAACCGTTCCTACTAGAATATTATTTGTGGAATAGTAGTTAATTTAAAGGAAATAAGAAGATATGGGATGTTGAGATGAGAATATGATAATACCTGGGATGTATTTGTGTGTGGTTTCTCAATTATCTCAGCCTGTGGCTTCCTGGTCTTTGCAAGTTTCTTTTCTTTCAAGGCCTTCCTGACCTCTTAAACTAGAAACATAAGTCATAACTCTTTGAACATGCAAATTGATTAAGAGAAAGAGAAACAGAAAGAGGCAACCGAAATGTGAGCAAGAGTAGTGCCTCTTAAGTTTTTTTTAGTGTAAAAACATTACTTTCTGCATAATGTCATAACTCAGGAAAAATGTGAAACATGAGCTAGGACAAAACATAAAAATCTGTACGAGCTGCGAAATACTTAAACTTGGTTGTTGTTTTTCTTTCTTCTATTCACTTTAGTACATGTTGAATTGAGCTGCACAAGTAGATTTTTTGACCTCACTTGTGTTGGTGAGAAGAGAACAATTGCGAAAGAAGGGTGTGTACCTTATGAAGATGGAAGGTCACGCACTGGTTGGAAATAGTAATATCACTTTTAGATTTCGATGTAGCCAAGCCAATCACTGCAGATAATTTGATAAATAAGTACTCTTAACTGATAAAACAGATTTTTCTCATTACTCATGTCAGTGTAATCAGTTCTAAACTCTTCAATTCTGACCACTTTTGAGTTTTAAAGCAGTAGACAAGAAAATCTATGTTCGCACTGCATACTGTGAAAACAAGCAAGCACTAGGACAAACCTTCTATAAGGTGGAAGCACTAGGACAAGTAGCTGACGTCGGTAACCGGTCCAGAGCTGTATGATACTTTTGTCTATAAAATATACAAGGAGTAGCGCAAGGATTAATAGAATAAAAGCATTAACCTCTGTATGCAAAACAAAGGTTCAAGATATCAAGACCCAAGCAATGGTCTGTGAGAGCAACCTGTCACAAACCCGTAAAGATGATAAATTTTCTATTCATACTAAGATATGTCATATGAAGAGACATTAAATCCTATAACTATGTTATCTTACTTAAAAAAATTCTTCTTGTTTTCCATTGAAAAGCCTTTGAGAACTTCCCATACATCTCAATCACATAATGTTCCTATCAGAAGAAATCATATTCAGAATTCAATAGTCATATAAGAAAAAAGCCTGTTGAAGAAGATCCAAAGGGTGTTTTTCTCTGAAGCAATATTTAGACTGGATGGAAAAAATTTAAAACTTAAGACTACAAGATCAACAAGACATTGTTTGAAATTTAATATTATGATTATTATCTCTTTCCAAGTAGATTAATTCACAGTACAGCTTAATTTCATGGAGTAACCTGCCTTATTTTGCTCACATGGGGTGTAAATCCCATTTTTATCTCCCTTTCTTTCTTAAGTCCACCTACACAATAACTAACAGTTCTAACATGGCAGGGCCAAAGTTCAATCTAGGAAAGTTTTGACATGAATCCTAATTAATTATATAAAACGTTAGGGGAAAGATCACATTACCAGATTAATACAACTTATCAAATTCATCAGAGGTTTAAGAGCAGACATGATTTTAACACATATGACAGAAGATATATCAGGGTAAATGATTAATACAACTAATACTGCACATGTGAAAAGTGCAAAAATCAGCAATACATTACCGGATTCAGGAGAAGCTCCTCTTTCAAAGTTGTATATTTTTGTCTATTCTCTCTTAATTGCTTCTCCCACAGATTATGTGATGAAGGTAAGTAACCTAAGTAGCTGGTTGTGGAAATCATAACAGGACAATGAGCTGCTTGTGTGCAGATATAACCACAATCAAGGGGATTTTACACTTCTACTAATAGGAACATAAATCTGCACTTCTAATCGTCTTTATCACTAGATGATAGAATGAAAGTCATAAACTATAGATAATATTATATTCCTCACTAAGATAAAAATTCAAAGCATGAAAGTATCTGATCCTGAAATGAATATGCAAGGTGAGCACCAAAATGTTGAAAATCCATATATTCTAACACAAACCTTCCAAGCCATTGCATGCAAACCACCTTCATCAGAAATACCAATGCTAGAAATTCTTTGTAACTTTTCCAAATTGATCTCCCTTTGAGAAAGCTAGATAACAAAGGAAAAGGAAAAAAAGAGACCAAATTGAAGGAAATCTTAACCAGATAAACAATTAATCAACTATATATAATATATATGCATCAAGATTAATATAGTCACACACTTGTGTAAGTTTCCTAAGTACCAAACACTCAACTTCCTTTGCAATCGTCAAGGTTACAGCAATTTTGGTCAAAGCAAATGCAATTCCTAATGAAAAATTAGGAAATTAGCTTACCTTCCAGTTGCTAACAATGCCAAGGTTTCAACTCCTGAGAATCTATGCTTAATCTGTGATTCCAAAGAGAAACAAAACTCAAAATCAGAATCAAAGATCAAACAAAGAGAAACCTAGCCAAAAAATTAACAATAGTTGAAGATAGTTGATGAGAACTGCAGATGAGTGTTGAGGATCGCAAATCGCAACTCGCAAATAGAAGAAACGAATCGCAAGTCACAAATCGCAAATCGCAGATGGGAGATTCTAGAACGATTCCATTTCAGAGAAGGAGAAGAACCGCGAATGGTGAAAGGCGTCGATAGATGAAGAGATCGATGGAGATTCAGAGAAGGAGAAGAATCGCGCGTCGATGGTGAAGGCGAGAATTGCGTGAAGACATTACTCTTTGAAAAAACTAATAAAATTAAATTAAAAATGTTAAACAATTTGCAATTAGTGGCGGTTTATGTAAGATCGCCAGAAACTGTATGCCACTAAAAATTACTTTTTTTGTAGTGTGTGTACTCTTCAAAAAAAAAATTGTGTACTAAAAAATCTCACGAGCTAACTCTACCCGAATGTAGATATTCTAGGATTGAATAATTTCTTTTAACATTGTCCTTGTGGAATATGAAGACAAGAAAAAAAAAATTAACTTTTTATATTAAGACATATGGTTAATTGACTGGATTCCTTCCGTGTAAGATTTTTGCTGCTTATAAACTATATGTAACTTGCACGGCACATAATCGTAGGCTAGAATTCCATGTACCATCTTCATTCAAAAATAAATTAGAGGTCAGTAACTTTCTATAAAAAAAAAAAACAATATATATTATAAGTATATGTGAAGTGAAAACCGGTAACTAATTGCTCTTTTGCTACGCCGTATTAGACATGATAGTATAAGCTTATACAATACATTATGAACATATACATTGTTTGGTGGTCACATTGTATTGTATAAGCTTATACATCAATCTCGTCTTATACATTAAAATGATGAATTATTTAATCCAACCTATAGATGATGGATAAGACATGATTAGAGTGCAATGTATAAGCTACTTGAACATATTTAATCAACCGCAACCGCAATCACCCTCCACCACCACAACCTCCACCACTACCACCACCACCACTGTCACTACCGCCACCACCGTCGTCGCCGCCGCCGCCACCACCACCACTGTTGCTTCCATCACCATCGTCGTTGCCACCACAACCACCCTCCACCACTACCGTCGCTGCCGCCACCACCTTAACCACCCTCCACCACTACCGCCACCACCGTCGCTGCCACCACCACTGTCGCCGCCACCACCACCACCACTATCGCTGCCACCACAACCACCCTCCACCACCACTGCCTCCACCACTACCACCACCACTGCCGCCACCAACACCACCATCACCGCCACCAGCACCACGCTCTAGTCATCGTTATCGCCACTACTACCACTACCACCACCGCCACGACCACCCTCTACCACCACTACCGCCACCACCACCACCACCACCATTGTCGCCGCCGCCACCACCATACTCCACCACTGCCACCATCGTTGATACCTTCATACCATCACTATCGCCGCCCCCACCCTTCGTCACCGTCACCACCAACACCACCCTCCACCACCACTGTCACCACCACCCTCCACCATTGCCGCTATCGTCACTACTACCACCACCACCGCTGCCACCACCATCCACCACCACTGCCAACATCATCACCTTCCAATACCACCACTACCACACCATGCCACCAAATTATACCGTGCATGACCAAATATTGTATAGTATTAAAATTTTATCAGGCCTTATCCTATCAGGCCTAATACAATCAGACCTTAAGCTATCAAGCCTTATACTATACAGCGTACCAAACGGAGCCTAAGTAAAATAAGCAGTGCACATTTACAAGAGAGTAAAGTAGCCACAAACAGTAAAGGTTGAACACTCTTATTTTTTATTTTGAAATTCTTTATAGATATGTTTTTTCTAGAATGAAAATACCAAAAAATGAAGACGTTGGTGGGATGACGATGGTGGAACAGCTACCACAAACGCCTAGGTTGAAACAACAATGGAGGTTTCAACGTAGCTACATATACCATGAACATGGCGCTTGCTAATATGGTGGAGCTTGTTGGAGTTGATTGGAATAAAATATTTTGGAATAAGTCTCATATAGTTTAGGATGGTAAAAGAAAATAAAGGACAATACATATTCTTGATACACGTTGTGCCCCTTACTTTGTAGTAGACTCGGTTTTCCATCCCTTTCCAAATTGGATTAATCCTAAAGGCTGAAGTATTGTCAACAAAGGATGGATCCAGAGAAGATAAGTTTGTCGTAGAAATCTCAAACCTTTATAAATTATTGGATCAAACGCTTACCACTACGCCAAAAGTAATTGCAGTTAGTGAGGGCGCAACTTTATTTCCTTATAGCACAAAGTCCTCAAGGAACTTAATTATCGGTTGGGATGTTAAGCCCATCAAACCCTAAGGGTGACGCGGGATTAATAAAGCCAACACAAATGAGTGTCTAACCTACGCCTATCCAAAACCGTTGTATGATTACGACTACATGTTCATATTGTTGGGCGTTCCTCTCCCTTTTCTGTGATTCAAGCCCAAATGATCAACCATCAACAAGTCTCGCCTTCAATACTTTTTTTTTGAAACCAACTTCATTCAATTAAGAAGTAATAGAGGGCCTAGAGGCCAGTACATCAGATTGGACATTTACTAGAGCTTTCTAATGTTGACTTTGGATTCAGGCTTTAAGCCTTCGCACTTATTTTTTTTTGTCTATTATCAAATGAAGAATAATTTGGTTATGGCGTGATAATATTTATTTATCTTGTTTTTTTAATTTTAATTTAATTGTGAGGTGATAAAATTAAATATTAATAAATTAATAAATTATAAACTAAATATTAATTATTTACATTTACAATATACATTACTAGTTATTCAACTATTTAGTGTGGTACTCCCTCCGTTCTAAAATTTTTGTAGTTTTGAGTATGATTTCAATATCTCAAATAGTTTGTTGTTTTAGGATGCCAATGCATTTTTCCCTATTTTTTTTCCACCTTGGACTGGGCGGGATATAAGTATCCCTTATTCCCGCCCAAATCGAGCATTTAGATGAACGAAAGCAGCCATGGCGGGGTTTGTGGAACAACGTCGAAGCCCGCCCTTCTTTTGGATGGGTCCACGCGCCAGCTGGAAGATTCCTTTAGTTTTGTCTTATATGAATAGAGGCTTAGGCCCCGGTTGTCAGGCCCAAGTACAGTGAAAGTCCACGTTATGATCATTCCCTCTATAAAAGGAGAGGTCAACCCCTTGTAAAAAGTACCTTTTGAACATTTAATGAGAATATTCCTTTTGTGATATTTTTAGTACTCTGCTAGGGTTTACTTTCTGTCAGTTTCCGACGTCAGATCTCCCTAGTACAGAACATTGGCGCCGTCTGTGGGTCTTACCTCGATCTACAACTTGACGTAGACGGTGAGCTTAAAGATCCATGGAAACCCGTTCGTGTGGCATGGGCCGCCGAGATCATCGCCGGAGGGGGGTGGTCGTTACGGTGGCCGCGGCGGCGGACGACACAACAATCACGAAGTACCACAAGAGCCGGAGCAGGAGGCTTCGTCGGAAGGAGTTCACTCGGTGGCACAATCACTGGTGTCGTTGGTGAAGGCTGCTCCGGGAAAACCTTCAGATCTGATCGCTAGATCAGATCCAGGAGTCGTTGGTGAAGGCTGCTCCGGGAAAACCTTCAGATCTGATCGCTAGATCAGATCCAGGAGTCAGGCGACGATCAGCACCGCCTGAATACGTGAATCTGGACGACTACAAAAGCAGCGTTCCGAGAAAAGCACCAGAAGTAGTGACGGGAATCACTCCGGCGGCCTTGCAACAAATGTTGGACACTTTGCAAAAAGTGCAAAGTCAGAATGAACAATTGCAAGCCCAGGTGGAGTATTTAACCCAGCGACAAGACTATAAGTAAGAACAACGGCTCGAGGCTGAAGACGTTGTTGAGTTCCAGCCTTTTAATCCCGCCATCACAAGGGTGGGCATACCAAAGCATCTGCAAACGATGGCTTTGGACGCCTTTTCAGGCGACTCAGACCCCATGGAACACTTGCGTTACTTTAATACAAAAATGGTTATTGGAGGAGCGACAGATGAGGTGAAGTGTAGGTTGTTACCATCAACATTCAAGGGGATGGCGATGCAATGGTTCATCCGTCAACCGCCCTTCTCTATCAACAATTTTACTGATTTGTCCACAAAGTTCTTAACTCAATTCTCCGCCAATAAAACTACCAAGGCAACCATGTTTGATCTTATCAGCATACATCAACAGCCAGGGGAGAAGCTCAAGAACTACATGGCGCGATTTAGTAAAATGGCGGTTCAATTGGAGGAAGACAATCCGGATGTTTGCCTAGCGTCTTTCAAAAATGGCCTTCGGGCAGGAGATCTGAATCGAGACCTAACTAGGCGACCGGCGAAGGATATGATGGATCTTCGTGCTCGCGTTCAGGAATTCATATTGATTGAACAAGATGATCAGAAGAAACAAGAAAGAGAGGAAGGACGCAAGCAGTCTCAATCTGGCGGTGTTTCACAAGAGAAACCCAAGGCGGGGAAGGAAACCAGGGTAGCGCAAACCCCCCGTGTACCAAGACCGGGACCATATCAAAACTCCAAACCCGGATTTCAGAATACATGGCACAGAAATTCTCAAGGTCCCACGGCAGCCACAACCGGTCAGCATGGTGCTCCGCCAACTCCAGCGCCACTCACTAAGTTGAATGCGCCCTTGAGTACCATTTTAAGGGCAGTTGGGCAGACAAACGTTGTACAGTATCCGCCACCACCACGGCGGCCGCCAGCTAATGTGGATACCAATAGGTGGTGCGAGTACCATAAAGCGTTGGGACATACGACAGATAATTGTTGGAACTTAAGGCGGGAAATTGATCGTTTGATTAAGGCTGGTCATTTGGCAAACTTCGTTAAAGACACAGCAACGCCAGAGGTCGCTAGGATCACCCAAGGGGACAAAGGCAAAGGCAAGGAGATAGTTGAAGAGTTGGGTGATCCTGCTGGGGAATGTTCATCTATTGCAGGAGGATTTGGTGGGGGTGCAATTTCAAGTAAGGCTAGAAAACGCTATGTGGCGGCAGTACACTCAGTACATGAGGCGAGCGAAAGCGAGTGTGGGGTGAATCACTCCCCTATCATATTTACCCCTCAGGACTTTGCGCATGTGATTCCCCATGACAACGATCCAATTGTGGTAACAATCAGGGTTAACAATTATGTGACGAAGAAAGTGTTTTTAGACCAGGGGTCTTCGGCGGATATCATTTATGGAGATGCCTTTGATCGCCTGGGGCTAAAAGAATCAGACTTAAGACCGTATAAAGGAACCTTGGTAGGATTTACAGGGGACCGTGTCACTGTGCGGGGATATGTGGAAATACCAACTGCCTTTGGCGAAGGAGAGTTTGTAAAGAAATTTCAAGTGAAGTACTTGGTCTTGGCGTGCAGAGCCAATTACAATGTACTCCTAGGGCGAGACACCCTCAACAAGCTATGTGCGGTCATTTCAACTGCTCATTTGACTGTTAAATATCCAGCCTGCAATGGAAAGGTTGGGGTATTACATGTGGACCAAAACGCAGCAAGAGAATGTTATTTAAGAAGTGTGGCGCTCTATGGGCGTAAGGCCGCCAAAGAAAGTCACAGAATCACGGAAATCTTTCCACAAGAAGGATTTAGTTTGGATCCAAGAGACGATGCTGATGATTTCCGCCCACAACCTTTGGAGGAAACCAAGCAAGTACAAATTAAGGATAAATTTTTAAAAATTGGCAGCAGTTTAACAAAGGAGCAAGAAGAAAGATTGATCACCCTGCTGGGTGACAATTTGGATCTCTTTGCATGGACCATCAATGACGTACCAGGGATTGACCCCAACGTGATCACTCACAAACTGGCCATACGACCAGGGGCGACCCCAATCATCCAACCAAGGCGAAGAATGAGTGAAGAAAAGAACAAGGCTGTACAATTAGAAACTGAGAAACTGATCAAGGCTAGCTTCATCCGTGAGGTGCAGTATCCAATATGGCTCGCCAATGTTGTGATGGTCAAAAAAGCCAATGGGAAATGGCGGATGTGCACGGATTACACAAGCTTGAACAAAGTGTGCCCCAAAGATTCGTATCCACTTCCCAATGTTGATAAGCTTGTGGATGGAGCTTCCGGGAATGAACTTTTAAGTCTCATGGATGCTTACTCGGGCTACAATCAAATCATGATGCATCCCTCGGACGAGGAAAGTACAACATTTATGACCAATCACCTTTCATATTAACCAACCACAACTCTTCTCTATTAATTACATTCTTCTCTATCTAAGTATAATTTAATAGTTGCACATCATACTAGTAAAATTAAATAAAAGTAATCTAGTCAAATTATACTATGAATAATTAATTTCTTACTCTTTGTGCCACAATCTTAAACTGCAAACTTTCTAGAACGGAGGGAGTAATATGGATCAATCCGCTCAGCCTTAACCCACAAGAAAAAAGTGGGATGACAATGTTTTTAGAAATTATCAAATTAATAAATAATGAGAAAGTGGGAGAGCAAACTTTACCTATAACAACATTGTATCTAAGTTTTAGCATTCATAACGAGTTTTGATACATGCACATTTTTTTTCTCATCTCATTTTTAGTATTTTCTCATTTTATTTCTCTTATTTTTCTATTACATTACTTGTCATATTATTCATTTCTCTTTTATTTCTTTCTTTCTACATCACATTAAATGGAGGTGAATGAGTATGAAGATAAATTAATTCATTAAAAATTGGTGAGATATGATTTGAGACATATGAGATGAATTAAATTATTTAAGGACTATTTATACACTACTAATTAATACTCCCTCCGTCCCTAATTATAAGCTAACATTGGGACTTTTTTTGTGTCACTAAATATAAGCTAACCTTGCAAAAGTTAATATTTCTTTCCATATTCACCCTTGCATTTATTGGTAGTGGAGCACCACCATTAGTAGTACAATGATGAAAAAGTGTTATCATAAATAGGGGTAAACATAGAAAGTTGTACATTTTTTTTGAAAACCAATGCATCAATTAAGGCTTTCTTAATAAATGTGATTTTTACAACTTTAGCTTATAATTAGGGACGAAGGGAGTAAATTTTTTCTATGGAGAGATGGCCCACCATTGACACTTGGCAGTCTCTGAAACCCCAAAATCTAAACCCTTGCACCCTTTTCCTTCTATAAATACCTCCCCTCTTCTCCTCTTCCAACTCCCCTTCCCTCTCTTTTACTTACACCTCTATACCTCTTCTCTCTACAATAGGTAGTATTTGGTAAGCAAGCACCAACAAAACCCTGCACCGCACTATAATTTCTGTAAGCTTCTCTTCTCCTCTAATGTTTTTATGTCCAAATGTGATCATTCTGCTATTTTTGTATGTTCACTGCACTTTCTTGCATGTCATTTGATGTTTATTAACCTCAACTGCTTAGAATACATTCCATTTTCTCTGACTTTTGTTCTTCTCCTCCCTTCAAAAATGTCGGTTAGATCACAAACTAGAGTTTTTTTTTTGATTTTTTTTTTTCTATCTCCTCATGGTGTTACTTTTTTATTTTTTGTTACTTTGATTCCCTGTCAGTTACGTCTCTCATCTCATTAATATTTGATTCGTTCCTTTACCTGTTTTTGAATTTATTTTTCATTCAGCTCGGTTTTATTTCATTAATAATAATCATGGTTTTTTGGTTTCATGGGAAAATGAAGAAGGGAGAAAAAAGCTATACACGAGAAGCAAGAAAAGCGGTTGGAATTCGGTTTTTTTCTTTTTCTTTTTTTCCTAGGTAACGAACGGAGTGTCACCTTCCCAACGCGCTCGATTTCAGAGAGTGTACCACGTTGGTTTATTTTATTTTTATATACCATGTTCAAAATTCCTTTTGTATCGCTACCCTTTTAAAAATGGAAGACTTTTGAATCCCTTTAGAGTTTTTTTTACAACAAAAGAGAGAGTTTTATTAATAGAGCATTAAAAGAACTCTCACAAAGCAAGCACCAGTACAAAACCCCAAATCAATTCTGGACAAAGAGCCATACCCCTTCCCCCTTTTTAGAGTTTAAAAAGGATGAAATCCTTCCATTTTTGTATGAGTATCAGGAAAATTATCTTGTAGTGATGAGTGTAAAACTTGTATGGAAAACTTCGTCAATCCTTTCAGCGTTTGGTGTTTCAGGATTTCTAATTTGTCTATCACTAGTCTAACACTTTGTGGGTTTTATTTATACAACTTAAATAGTTTAGATTTACAGTTTTTTATTTATATTAAAAAAATAAAAATTAATGACTAATAATTATTTATAAAGATATATTTTAAATTTAATAAATCAAAAGAAGTATTTCTAACAATAGCAAGGCTTTTTTTATCAAAAAAAAAAAATAGCAAGGCTTCAACCGGTGAAGGTAAGAAAAGCATATTGGAGTGCTAGAAAGTCTAGAAGCATAGAACACCTTCCTTTATTGTTTAGAAAATAAAAATATTATTAAACTCTTGAGGTAAATTCTCTTCTATTAAATAAAAAATTTATTCAATATTTTAATGTATAAAAATATTTATAATTTATAATTACTAGGAAAAAAATTAGAACTATATTAAAAATAATTTTTAATTGGAGTGGAATATGTAAAATAATGCTTGTGTAGTGAAGAGTTTCATACCTTTTGTCATATTTACTTCATAATAATTTTTAAAAAAATTACATTTTGTCTTTTATATGGTAAAAGATGAACTAAATGACATTATAGCTTCTAATGTTCAATGGATACCGGAGCAACGCCATGAAGAAAAGTGTGTTAGTGGTATTTTTAAATGATAAAATATGTTAGGGTGAGGAGATTGGTGCCACGCGCGCCCTGTTGGGCTAGTCTGTGGGCTTATTGATATTACTTTGGACCGTACACGTGTCTTGAGTTGGGCCCAGTCCGGGCCCAGTTGTGTTTTTAGAAATAAAAAAAGAAGAATCCAGCGTAGCAGTGAGTAGGAAGAAGAGAAAGGACATGTATGTCACTACAAAAAAACGGTTAAAGTCGGTGTTTCTATCATGACTCTTCTTCTTCTCTTCATGCACTTATCTAATTCCTCGTGTCAACTTATCATACTAATTTTTATTTTTATTTGCCACTTTATTTAATTTTTTCTTCTACACACTCATACCATGTGTTTTTTTTTATTTTATTTTATTATCTTGAATTTATTTCCTACATTTATTACATGTATTTAAATTTGTTCTAGCAATTTTCATCAAGGAAAAAATTTGCCAGTTAGCTGTAGATGCATCGGTACCTTGACAGAGTACTTTTCCCTGATGTGGTATTTTACTAGTTATTACATGAAAGGGAAAGATTTGTCTGTTTTTTGACTTTCTCTATGACATTAATTTAGAGTGTTTTTAACTATAGCTTCAAATTTATTTAACTGATTTAATAAATTTGTTTGACAAAATTTTAGCGGCTTGGTAAATAATTAATATCTTCTCTCTTTTTTTTTGTAGTAACATTTTTCAAAACGGTACAAACACATATTTTTTATCTAACTATAGATTGTTGAATAAAATAAGTAGAAAAAAATTATAGATTATTAGGGAGAAATGAAAAAAAAAAGTAGAAATGCAATCAATATCATAGGAATATAACGTAAAATTTAAAACGGAGAAAAATCCCTACCGTTATTAAAATCAAAACATTTGACTTCACTCTTAACAATTCTATGACCCCAATACACTCACATTCCACAAAGTAATCTTCTCACCATATTCTAAAATAAGAGTTAAAGAGAATAAAAAAAACACAAATGTAAGTGTTTCGCATGTTGCTTGGTGTATTGTAACAATGGACTTGATATATGTACCATTAGACTCCCCACATTTCACCACTTCTCAAATATATTTTTCTTGACCTCTTTCTTCCTTCATCAATGTGAAACTTGTTTTAAAAAATGTGAAATTAACATTGCAATCAAACTTAACATAAATAAACACCTTTTATAGAGTGTTGAGCGTGAGTATATCTGTGTGCTACTGCAGCAGCTGTCGGTTTGTTGAATGTAGATTTAGAATACAAGAATATGCAGTTCAGAACCTATAAAAGTTTTAGTGCCCCTCTGCTAGATTTTGTCGTATATATAGCCAGAAAAGTACATTAGGTTATTAACTTACCAGTGCTAGCTACCAGATCTTTTGTGTTTAAGACAGATTAAGGAGAAGAATAAGAGTATTTTTTATCTTATAAAATACCAGGTTTTAAAAAAAACATGCTCTTTTATTGCAAAATAAGTTCAGAACTTTTTTTTTTGATGTTCAGAACTAAAATGTATTAAAAAAAAAGAAAAAAGTTCAGAACTAAAAGATTTTGCTAATTCTTTCCTAGGGGTCTGGTTAAGCTGATTATAGCGCTGTTTACCTCAGACTTGAAATTTTACAAGTTTGTCATACTAGGGTGTATATATTTATATATAATATATATATGTATATTATATATATATATATATATGTACATATATATATGTATGTCTTCATGGTAGGATGACCCATGTATGTCTCGACAGCGCTGCACATTAATTACAGCAACTCTCTGCAGTGTTTGAATCTTTCTGCACCAATCGCTTCTTAATCTGACACGTCAAATCTCTTTAATTTGTCCTTCTATGATATTAACTCATGAATCCATCTTACTTTTCTTGTTAGTTTTTGTTTCTATTCAAACATTTCAACTCAACTCAGGTCCTTTTTCACTTGGCGTATATATATATATATCTTCAACTCCCTTTTGCTTTTTTGGTTTAAAACAGATAAAAAAGTACAAGTTTCTATAGATTACACGTGTGTCCTTGGATGCACAGCTCTGTTTGATTCTCCATTTCATAATTGTGTTTTGTTTGTTTCTGATTTTTTCTACCAACTTGTCTAGCTTCACCAAATTGAACCTTGATTTGTCACTTTCTTTAGTGGTAAAAACAAGAGTTCATCCTGTTTTTTAAACCAGCATTGATCTTTTTCTCATTTCGGAATCTATTTGTACAAGTTATGTCTATAAAAAATATTAAATGTAGAATCACAAAGATGCGTTTCTTTGGGCATGAAATTTTGGAAATATGATACTAGATCGATGGATCTTAATGCACCAACTGTATGTTTGTATACACAGTAAAAAACTGTTAGTTAAAATCATCGTGATTAGTAGAAGCAATTTCTTTTAGTGAATGACCTGGTTACTTAACATGATTTATCACCATGTATCCAAACATGACTAAGTCTGATCACATGTTTAGTTAGGCAAGTAACCCTTTATATGGTGAACTATATATCCCTTTGTTAAAGTTTCTTAAAACCTTTAATGGTAATTAATAAAAGTTAATTTCCATTTTATATCTTATCCATTTGTCAATTTTAATTGAGTAAAGCTAAAGCGTTGTTGTTTATTCAATGGCAGGCAAATCTATATATTCTTTCAGGAAATAATTTTACTCTCCTATATATAATCTGCATTGATTGATCTATAGGAACATTTTTCTTCAGGAATTTATTGTCACCTTATGTATGTATGTTGTACGGTGCACTCCTGTACTGGTATTTTTTTTTTTTTTGATAATTTGGAGGGCAAAGCCCAGAACAAACACAAGAAACTACACTAGTCTAGGAGTTAAAACTCCCATTACATCATTAGTAACAAAAGCAAGGAGACCAGTAGGTATGTTGTCCCCATTGAAGGTAAGGTCTTGAACCTTATGACCATAAGAGGCTAGAAAGTTGGCACTCTTGTTTGCTTCTCTGTAAGTATCTCTAAACCAGACTTCCCAATTCCTATCAGCAAGATGAACAATCTCCCTAACAAGGTCTCTACAAGGGTGGTCCATGGAGCAGCTTTGAGTGATGAGTTTGAAGGCATCACTAGAATCTGTTTCCACCAGGAGGCGATTAGCATTGAGGGCGTAGGCCATCTGCAATCCTTTAAGAATTCCAGTGAGCTCCGCACAAAGAGGGTTACAGAAGGCTAAGGTGGTACTAAAGCCTTGTAGAACAGTTCCATTCCAATCCCTAATGAGACCTCCACACGCTGCCTTGCCATGATTGGGGTGAACTGATCCATCAGTATTCAGCTTCCAAGTTCCATGTTCTGGTTTGGTCCACCCAATCTGAATTTCCCTGCAGTGGAGCTGGTTCACTTCCAGAGGTTTAGAGAGGGATCGGGTGACTTCCGCTGCAAAACTGGTGGCTATAATGATCAAGTTGCTTGGCACAGTGATATGGTTGTTAAAAACCAGGTCACACCTATCTTTCCAAATCTGCCAAGCAACAATTCCAAACAGCAAGGGCCAAGAAAGGCCACCACATTGCACAAAGTTTCGACGCAAGTTGAAATCTAACCAATTAGAGATACCTTGGCTAAAAAATCTGCTCCATTCTCGGTTAGGAAGGAAAGCATTCCAGATTTGTTTGATATGGGGGCAGTCCCTCAACGCATGCATTATTGATTCCTCGGTATCCTGGCAGCGAGGGCAGAGCGCATTAGAAGTCATGTTCCTCTTCCTCCTTTCCTCATTTGTCAGGAGTCGAACATGGGCTACTTTCCAAAGGAAGGTTTGGACCTTGGGAGGGCCTTTATACTTCCAACTCACATCAAAAGTTCGATTGTGGGATTGGGTATTCCCATACTGAATAAGGGAATGCACAGAACTGATGCTAAAATAACCATCTGAGGTGAGTCCCCAAGAAAGGCTATCTTCTCCTTTTTCCTCCCTAGGTGGGGTGATCTCTATGATTTTGTTATAGATGTCTGGAGGCAAGGCCTGACTCAGAGCTTCTTTCTTCCATTCCCCATTTTCTACAAAATAACTGACAGGGGTAGACTTGAACCAATTTGGAGCTGTTTCGGGCACCAAATGCAACAGGTTTCCAAAGAAAGGGATCCAGTTATCCTTCCAAAACAGGGTAGTTTTTCCATTGCCAAGAGACCAGTGGGATCCCAAATCTGAGAGATGCCAAGCTTGGCAAATACCTTTCCAAGTAGGAGAGCTAGAGTTCGTGGCATGGGGAAGCACTCCTATTGCAGGGTTGAATTTGTACTTCGCTTTAAAGACCTTTGCCCATAGGCAGTTACCATCTTTCTTCACAATCCAAGCTAGCTTTGTCATATAAGCTTTGTTTATCGAATGAAGATCTCTGAAGCCCAAACCACCACAATCCTTTGGGGAGCAAATTGTTTCCCAGCTGATGAGGTGACACTTCCTTTTCTCCACTGTTGAGCCCCATATGAAATTTCTGCAAAGTTTCTCAATTTCATTACACACCCCTAAAGGGATGGGTGTAGTTTGCATGACATATGAGGGGAGGCTAAGCAGACAGGACTGTGTGAGGGATACCCTTCCAGCAAAGGAGAGGGAATTCGCCTTCCATCCTGACAGCTTTCTTCTAACTTTATCAGTCAAGAAATTGAAGTTATCCTTGGTCATCCTGGAATGCAAGAGAGGAACACCAAGGTACATGCCCAAATTGAGAGTTTGCTGGATTCCCAAGCTGCTGGAAATTTGGTCACCAAGATTCTTCTCAGTATTCTTAGAGAAGAAGACCCTGGATTTAGCAAGACTTACTTTTTGGCCCGAGGCCTCACAAAATATCTTGAGGGTATCATGTATAAGTGTTGCTTGGTCCCATGAAGCTTCAGCCAAAAGAATGACATCATCTGCGAACAGAAGGTGGGAAATAGATGGACCTAATCTGCTTACCTTGAAAGGTTTCCAAGACCCATTTGCACAAGCCTCTTGTATCATGAGAGCCAATCTCTCAATACACAAGACAAAGAGGTAAGGGGAGATGGGATCCCCTTGCCTTATGCCTCTGTGAGGGTTGAAAGATTCTGTATACTGTCCTCTCCAAGCAAGAGCCATAGAGGAAGAGGAGATGCACTGGTGGATGAGATTGGTAAAATTCTCATCAAAGCCAAAAAACCTCAGAGTTTCTCCTATAAAAGGCCATTCCAATCTGTCGTAGGCCTTCTCTAGGTCAAGTTTAATAGCCATGTACCCTTGTTTCCCCCTCAAGGATCTCAGGGAATGGGTAACTTCTTGGAAAATGAGGACATTATCCATGGTGCTTCTTCCTTTGACAAAGCTGGTCTGGTTCGGAGAAATGAGACTAGGGAGGACTTTGCTGATTCTGGAGGCTAGAATTTTTGTCACCACTTTATAGCTAGTATTACAGAGTGATATGGGCCTAAATTGAGAAACCCGATCAGGAGTTGCAACTTTAGGGATCAGGGCAATGATGGTCTGATTAACCTCCAAGATCTTTTCAGGTCTTGCAAACACTTTCTTTACAAAGTCTGTAAGAGACTCTTTAATATGCTCCCAGTTCTTTTTGAAAAAGACAGCGTGGAAACCATCTGGTCCAGGGGATTTAAGATTACCAATACTGAACAACGCTCCTCTAACTTCCTCCTGCGTAATTTATTGGATCATCTCCATACTATCAATGTCCCTAAGTTTCGGGAAAGAATCTGGCACTGGCAGCGATGTAGTAGGGAAGTTGTCTGGGGTGTAGAGCACTTTGTAATAATCTACCATCATTTTTTGAAGGTCCTGCGGGTTATAAATCCAATCACCTGCTTCATTCCTCAAGGCTTCTACTTTGTTCCTCTGTTGTCTACAAATCGTGCTTTGGTGATAAAATTTGGTGTTCTTATCTCCGAGCCTTAGCCAGTTGACTTTAGCTTGTTGGGCCCAGTATAGCTCTTCTTGGTGTAGGACGGTTTCATATTCAAGCCAGAGCCTCTTCCTTAGTTTTAGGAGATAGGGATTGATACTGTGGCAGAGTTTTGTCTGAATGCCATCTAATCTGGACAGTAATTTCCTCTTGGTTCTGAAGATATCTCCAAAGATGATTTTGTTCCATTCCTGTAGACTTGTGGTACATCGTTCAATGTTATCAAGCCAAGTCCCTGTGGTACTCCAGTGCCTTTCAACCTGTGCTTGGAACTCTGGATGATTGAGCCATGCGGCAATGAACTTGAAAGGTTTGGGCCTTCTGTCTTCAACATTTAATCTGATCCACACTGCACAATGATCTTTGGCTCCCAGGTCATCTAAAAGGCACAAATTCAAGCACTCTTGGAATTTATTGATGGCTGGTCTGTTTACAGGTGCTCCACCTACTTTTTTTGAAAGGTTTTGAACATACAAATAGTATATATCGACATTGATTAGACATAGAATTTTCCTCTCTATTTGCATGTTCTTACATATATTATACAAACTATTTTTCTATTCTTTTTTCTATCATTCTCTTTGGACGTTGTTAGATGTCTGCACTATACAAATATTATATATAAATGTTTTGACATCATTTTCCTTAATCATGCATAATGTCCTGCTTTACTTGGCAATCAATTTGGAACAAGCTAGAAATATTGCTTTGAAAAGCATATGATAATAAATTGCAAGTCCTTTTCCTAGAGTTCACCTGAATATTAGTATTGTCACTGTTTATCATCTCAAAATGAAACCCACCACTAGCAATAGATAGCGTATCCAATGTCATGTGTGATGTGTGACTCTTGGATTATTAATTAATGACTTGCATGTGTATGTATCGTATCAGTACTATTTTGATTTTATTAGTCAAACTTAAGGAAAAAACTGAATTCAGTTAGAAGGGAGTTAGGGGTACTTTAGAGTAGAGTGGCAGTTGAGTGGACCCAAAATGCTAACCCACATATTGACCGTTAATTAGTAATTGAGATACTTTGCCCTTAAATTGTGTCTCATACATCAAAAAATCGTGATATGTCAATTAAAGATGACTTCCTAAATGTTATAAAGATGTATTTTTTTAATTGACATATCATAGTATTATTGGTTGGTACATAAAATGAGACATCATTTCGACTTTCGAGCCACAATCTCAATCTATTGATTAGTAGCCTTAAAGTCCTAATTTTTTTTTTTGTTGAGCCTGTGTCACTTTCATCCGAGTCAGAATCGACTAATAACCTACTTTACGATGGGAAAGTCTTTCAAACTTTGCCCCTTGTACGTTGTCAAGTTGTCAAATCTAATTGTTTGTTGTTGTTTTGTTTATTTGTGTTGGATTAATTAATTATGCATCTCTGATTAAAAGAAACCAAAGAAAAACTATCCATATTGAAAGTGACCTCATGTTGTTTTGTTCAGCCTGCTTTACTTTTATTCCTTAATTGCTTGGCCCACTGATATCATTTGTTAGCTGCTGGTTTCTCCGGATTGATTGAAACTCATTAAATTAAATTAATTGTTCTTCAGCTTGGTTGGTGAGATTAAGTGACTTCCTAAATAACCGACCTTTTCATTGTGTTTAACATAAAAACATGATCACATAACATTTTCCTTTAGAATATTGTGTGTTCAGTTCTTGCAATGCAAGAATTGTACTAATGGATGATATGTAAATATTTCATCCTTAAATAACTTGTGATTCTAAAGACATGTCATAATCTGTGATGATGATCAAAGCTGAACACATCATAACTTTCTTTTAAAAAAATTGATTATTATATCATATCAAGATTTTAGTTGTACGTAGCTTTTCGCATTTGTAAATAAATTCAGTTGCTATTCATTCCTAGTCAATTTGAAGACCATATTCAATGGAACCTATTTAAGAGAGCAAGACTTGTCATGATTTTGGTGGACAACTACATTGGTGGATCACATGAAAGGAGCATGATTAAACCTTTTTTTTTCATAGCTTCGGTGACATTTTGTAAAAAATGTTCACCTTTGAATTTTGATGGCCTCTTTAAATGAATGCAAATTCACCCCTTGAATTTTTTTTTTGTCTAAACAACCCTAGAAAAATATTTTAGATAAGTGGACTACAAATTTCACTTATTTTAAATACTATTGATCCACCTAAAACAATGTATTTAACTCAAATTTTCCATTAGGTCATTTAGACAAGTCAACAAAAAATAGTATTCTTTGGTAGCTATTATAGGAGTTCTAAACCTTTTATTTGGAATTACTATAATTTTATTTGTAACAAAAATTTTAAATTGCTATTCAATATTTATAGTCGTCTAAATAATAAATTTCAGGATATATACTATTCATTTTCAAATGGTACTAGAGTAATGTCAGAAAAAAGAATTCTGCTTTCATAATTGCATTAAAAAAATTAGTTAAGTTAATCATTAAATTTTCTTGGGAGAAAAGGATGAAATTGAAATGACATTTTTGATTATTATTTTACTAGTGATCACATCTTTAACCAAAAATAAGGGCCCGTTTGGTGCGACGTATAGTATAAGGCCTGATAGTATAAGACCTGATAGTATTAGGCCTGATAGTATAAGCCCTGATAACTTTCTTATACTATCCAGCGTTTGGCCATACTCTGTATAATTTACCATATCGTTTAAGTTAATGCAATTTTATGTTTAATGAAGTATTGAATAATGATATATAATAAAAATCAAATATGGATGTGATTATAACGGTGGTGGCGGTGGTGATGGAAGTGGTGGTAGGTTGGTGGTGGTGGTGGCAATGGTGGTAGGTTGGTGTTGGTGGCGGTGGCGGTGGTGGTGATAGTGGAGGTAGGTTGGTTGTGGTGGTGGCAGCGATGGTGGTTGTGGTGGTGGGGGTGGTGGGGGTGGTGGTAAGGCGATGGCGGCTACGGTGGAGGGTGGAGGCAATGGTGGTGGTGGTGGTGATAGGGTGGTGGTTGTGGTGTCGGTGGTGACAATAGAGTGGTGACGACGACTATGGTGGTTGTGGTGTCGGTGGTGGCGGTGGTGGCAACACTGGTGGTCGCGGTGGTGGTCGCGGTGGTGGCAGCGATGGTGGTTGTGGTGTTGGCGACGATAGGGTGGTGGTGGGGGTAAGGCGGTGGCGGCGACGATGGAGGGTGGAGGCAATGGTGGTGGTGGTGGCAATAGGGTGGTGGTTGTGGTGTCGGTGGTGGAGGTGGTGGCAATAGAGTGGTGGTGGCGATTATGGTGGTGGTGGCGATAGGGTTGTGGTGGCGGCGATTATGGTGGTGGTGGCGGTAGGGCGGCGGTGGTGGTGGTGGCGGCAACACCTATGGTGACGGTAAGGCGGTGGTGGCGGCGGCGACGGTGATCGGGTGGTGGCGGCAACACCAGTGGCGGTGGTGGTGCCAATGGTGATGTAAGTTGGCAGCAATGGATGGTGGTGGTGATGGTGACTTATACGTCACAACCTTATCATGCCTTATCCATCATTCACATGATTGATTAAATAATACGTCATTTTAACGTATAAGGGGACTTTGATGGATAAGTTTATACAATACATTGTCATCACCAAACAATGGATAAACTCATAATGTATTGTATAAGCTTATACTATCATGCCTAATACGGCGTGCCAAACGAGCCCTAAAAGAAAATATGAAGGATAGTATTAAGAAAGGGGTTAAAAGAGATGATAATATCCCTGTCAAAAAAAAAAGAGATGATAATATAAACTTTTTTGTTGTTGTAATCAACCTTGCTAGATTCTCAACGTGGGGCCCAATGTAGGCTTCTTAGGTCAAAGGGCTACCAGTTGAAAAAAATTAACTTGTGGTTTGTGAGGCCCACCGCCCATATCTCGTAATTTTTAATTGTTAGTTGGGCTTAAAGCCCATGATAATGACTGGTTTGTGGCTTTGTGCATTAAATAATGTGTTTTATAAGGGATTTATTTACCGTTGATTAATAATCAATCAAATTTTTGTTAATTCTGTTTATTCAAATCCTTTCCTGTTTTGTTTTCAGGAAATTACTGTCTGAAGGAGTTGAAAGGAGTTACTGTTGGAGATTCCAATTAAAATGAAATATATGCTTATCTTTCTTGTCACTTTCAAGGTAAATCAAGACTTGCTCCTCTAGTTATTAACTTAGTATTACTATTGACAAAAACGTTATATTAACTTGCTGTTGTTTTTATGTATTTTTTTCTGGATTCTCTAACATGTATGTATGTAACTCTACCCAAAGCTAATAGACCAATGATAGAGCAATGATGTTTAACATAAGTGAATTTAGAATTTTATGAAAAAATTAATTACTATTTATAATTAACAATCCTATTAGTCTACAATACTTGAATGAAGTTACTCACATATGATTTAATATACAACCCATTTTTTCTTTGTATTAATAAGATTTTTAAGAAGTACTAAGTACTAACTAACTAATCTTTTTCTATTGGGTATATATAGATTGTGAAGAAGAAGCTGGCGAAGCTACAAGAGGCTATGGGGTTTCAAGTTCAACAAACATCACATAGCACTAAACGGAAATCACATCCTGCTTCCAAAGCAAATGAGGACTCTAACGATGCTCATGATCAAAGCTCTTTAATTTCAGGGGCACTGAACTTAACTAATCATATTCTAACCAATACCAAATTAGTTCCCCCAGGATATGATTCATGGGTGGTAAGTACCAACCTCAATATGGTAAAAGATCAATTAAAAATATCATGTAAAAAATCACATTAAAAGTTATTTAAAAATCACGCGACCAATTAAATTTTTTATGTCAAAAGTCACACTAATGAAAATATGAAGAACAAAGCAAAAAATGTGTGCCTTGTTTCGTGGTGCAAATGTTATTACGTGATCTTTATTTGCATATGATTAGGCATGGCACCCATCTGCACTGAACTCGTTTGATAGAATGATGAAAGCTGCCGCTGGGAAGAGGATCGTGGTTTTTTTAGACTATGATGGCACCTTATCACCGATCGTAAATGACCCGGATCGTGCTTTCATGTCGCATGAGGTAAGTAAATATTTTACATCTTTAGATGCAAATCAAAGAACATTTGTTAGAGGTTATTTAATGCATTTTCTAGCAAATAAGCTCTGATACGCTTCAATAAGTCTGAAACCGGGCTCAATTATTAACTAAGCTACCATATAACATATGTATACACTTGAATACACGAAATATATATTTGATTAAGTGCATGTGGTGAATGGCAGATGCGTGCAGCAGTATCTGAAGTTGCTAATTATTTTCCAACAGCAATAATTAGTGGAAGAAGTAGAGATAAGGTAGAGTTGATTATAAAGCTTCCTTATTTTTTATGTGTTACATTTTTTCAATTTTTTGTTTCTAAATTAGCTTTTGGTTTAGGTGAAAGATTTTGTGAAGTTAGATAATTTATACTATGCTGGGAGCCATGGCATGGACATAATGGGACCACCAATGCCAGATAGATCTTCTTCTGATGGCAAGCATTGTGAAATTGAGCCTTACACAAATGTGAGTAACTCAAATACTATGTTACTAATGTTAGAACTATGGAACAGTTTGTGTGTGATTTTCTGATAATAAAAAATGAAAATCAAATGTTAATTAAACACTCTTTGCTTGAATAATTCATTTAAATGTCTTCAATTTTCAGGGCAATGGAGTTCCATTTCAACCTGCCAAGAAGTATTTGCCTGCACTTCTAGAGGTTCTGGTCTTGCGTATTCATCTTATTATGTTTCTTATTACTTGAGAATGCATAATAAACTCAAATTGTTCCCATTCCATCAACACTTTTCATGCATAATGTTATTTGAACACTAAGTGTTTGATAGTTTGTGCCACTAAAAACAGATATTAAGAAGATTAGAGGATGGAGTGAAGGAGATTCAAGGTGCAATGGTAGAGGATAACAGATTCTGCATCTCTGTTCATTTCAGGCAGGTTCAGGAAAAGGTAATCTGTAATTTCTAATGTTTTTTTTTTGTCTTATCATTCTTTTTCCAAGTAGCTCTCTCTCTATATATTTAAAGTTGGTGATGCTTAAATCAGGATTATCCTATTTTGGAAGAGAAAGTGAAGTCTGTGCTTGAAAAGTATCCACAGTTTTGCTTAACTGAGGGTAAAAAGGTATACCAGATCATATGCATTTTAAAATCTACCTGTTTATGACAGAATAAATTATAGGCTTAAAAGCATTTCATGCCCCTGATGTATTACAGTTGTGCAAATGTCGCCCCTACTCTTTTTTTGTCTACATTTGTACCCTTCATGTTTCTGAAAAGTGCAACGAATGCCCCTCCGTCACTCTGACGTTAAAAATGGATGACGTGGCTGTTAAATGCCACATCAGCATCCTACGTGGCCCCTACTCTTTTTTTGTCTACATTTGTACCCTTCATGTTTCTGAAAAGTGCAACGAATGCCCCTCCGTCACTCTGACGTTAAAAATGGATGACGTGGCTGTTAAATGCCACATCAGCATCCTACGTGGCGTGACACGTCATTAAATAAAAATCAGAAATTGGAAAGGTGGGGGGAGTTTCGAACCCGGGACTTCAAAGTGGCAAAACAAGCCCTTAACCAGTTGAGCTACTTAAATAATTGTTCTATTTAGCAACAGAATTATATTTATAGCATTTATCTTATTCATCTTCTTCCCTCACTCTGACAAATTTCCTACATGAACAAACTCACATTTTCAGCAATTTCTCAAACTCAACCCCACTCCACGTGAATCTGACAAACTCAATTTAAGGATATAGAAAATGATTTTGTTTTATTCCCTTAATTTGAAATATTGTAACACAATGTAATATATAACAATGTAATATATAACACTGGTTGAGGTTCTCAGTGCAATTGTCGTTGGAGTTGCGTTTGCTATCGAAGAAATTGGAATTACGATTTCTAAAGAAGGAGATTCAAAGTTCCGGTTTTTATTTTTTTGGGGTGTTCTGTTTGGGTATGAGGATTGAAATTTAGGCTGCGTTTGGGGATTCAAAACAACCATTAACCAGTTGAGGTACTTAACCAGTATCAACGAGATTTGAGAGCTTTTCCAGCGAGCCACCCGACCTGCAAATGAGGTTTCCAAACAAACGGTAAAGCTTTTGGAGAAACGGACACCACCGTCGTGTTCCTGGCCGCGAAAGGATGAAGACCCACTATTCCTTTCCTCCTCCGGCGAAACTCCATCATAGACCGCCGTGAACCGCCACCTTCTCCGGCGAGACCTTCGCCGGGAAATCTCCAGAATTCTCCCAAACTTTCCTGAATTGTTCTTTACTCACCCAAAAACGTTTTTAAGGTAATCCGGAGAGGGTTTAGTGAAGAAATTCGAAGAACTAAGGTTGGGAAAATGATGAAGGTTGAGGGTGGTGATGACTCAACCATGGTGGGTAAGGCAGCTATGGTGGGTAAGGCTTCTCAGCCATGGAAAAGAAAGCACGATGAAGAGAGCTTTACTGGTTGTTCCATGATGATGGTGAGGGAAGAAGAGGAAGGTAAAATGCAGTGGTTGCTCCATGGTGATGGTGAGGGAAGAAGAGGAAGAAAAAGGCATGGTGATAATGAGGGAAGAGGAAGAAAAAGGCATGATGATGGTGAGGGAAGAAGATGAATAATATAAATTCTATAAATAAAATTATGTTGCTATATATAACAATTATCTAAGTAGCTCAACTGGTTAAGGGCTTGTTTTGCCACTTTGAAGTCCCGGGTTCGAACCCCCCCACCTTTCCAAATTCTGATTTTTATTTAATGACGTGTCACGCCACGTAGGATGCTGACAGCCACATCATCCATTTTTAACGTCAGAGTGACGGAGGGGCATTCGTTGCACTTTTCAGAAGCATGGAGGGTACAAACGTAGACAAAAAAAGAGTAGGGGCAACATTTGCACAACTGTAATACATCAGGGACATGAAATGCTTTTAAGCCTAAATTATATCTATTCCATCTTTGGTGCTCAACAAAAGCTTTGGATACTGTTCTTTTTTCGCAGGTTCTGGAAATAAGGCCATCTATAGAATGGAACAAAGGTAATGCTGTTGAATATTTTCTTGACACACTGGGATTAAGCAGTTCCAGCAATATACTTCCTGTGTATATCGGCGATGATAAAACCGATGAGGATGCTTTTAAGGTATAATGTTGCCCTAATTTTCTCTTTTCTCTGCATCATGATTTACTTTTACCTCGTCTCATCAAGTTCTTTACAACAGAATAGGTAAACAAAATCTATATTTTCCCCATGCTAGAACTAAGGAAAGCATAAATACACACGCAAACTGTGTCTTGTGGAATGAAATCTTATGTCTCCATTATTTGTTTCTTTTCCTGCCTTCCCTATTAAATAATTGATAAATTTGTGTCCTAAGTTGTAATTGGAGAGATAGGAGGGACATGATTTAAATTCGTATGTTACCTGCATTAAAATGATATCATGGCTGATATTTATGAATGCATACAATACAGAATAGGTTTCTTGGTTTGTCAATTAGTAGTTTCCTAGAGGGTATTTAAGGCTTCGATATTTGAGGATGACAAAGTTTGATATGGCAATAAAGAAAATAGCTCAAGCAGAATACTAGATATACGTATACCTAGTATCAACGAGGGCTTGGTTCAAGTGTTACATACTTGACAGTTGATAAACATATATCTAAAGCAAGTTCCCGGCTCGAATAAGATTACTTGCTACTCCAGAAAGATATACATATACGGAGTTGATAGTTAAACAGCTTTTGCAAATTTGTTGCAGGCCATACAGAGCAGAGGTCAAGGTTATCCAATTGTAGTGACCTCAATTCCAAGAGAAACAAATGCTTTGTACTCTCTGTGTGACCCGTCGGAAGTGTTAATCTTCCTGTCCCGGCTGGCAAAATGGATGAAAACCTCTTACTCAAGCAGGGCCTTAAACGTTGGTTGAGGTACAGATCATCAAAGTGAGAGGTTTGCAGTGCACATAGTTTGTTCCCACAAAGGTTTTGAAGAAGTGGGTTTGTTCCCACAAAGGTTTTGAAGAAGTGGGATAGTTGTTAATTTCCTTGAAATAGTTGGTTTGTAAAATAGCCTTGTATATTTTCAGCTTGTAAAATGGTTCAAAAAGAACAACTTCTCATCTGGAGTAATATTTCTGATATATATATATAACATCTTAAAGGAAGTAAAAGCAGAAGTTTACATGAAGACATTCATAACATCAAACAATGAAATCTGATGTTAAATGACATACATTAATAAGAACCTCCAAATTAATCCTACACTGTAAGTTACTAAACAGAAAGGCTCCCTGAGACGCTGTTTCTTGAGTCTTTACTTGTCAGTTATGAGGGCTAGCTGTGAACTCCACCATGTGAGCCTTCACCTTCATTGGAGAAAAATGTTAGTGACACATCTCTCTAGTACACTAATAATAGGTATATGACAAGTTGGTTGCAGAGAAAGAACATGTACCTTGAATTGTAGTTCCAATCCCTTTCTCTTTCCCCATAACTATCAACTTTCATATCTTCTATTGCCATACAGAAGTCTGTTTCGTAGTCTTGACCTGTTATATGTCTGCAGGAAATTCAAATATGAACAACTTATAAGACAGAATCATATCACAGGTATCAAATCAGTATCAAATCATATATTAACCTCAAAGTAACCAGTCAGGCTTGATGGGTTTGGCAAGAAGGCCCCAGTTCCTTCAGTGATTCTGGGAAGCGAAAAACCAATTGGTCGATTACCATGTTGGTTTTGCATCTCAGCAACAACGGGAGCACCATGAGCCATCATGTTCATGAAATTGGAAGACTTTTTTCTCAACCTATTATCCCGGAAATAAAATGGCGGTGTAACCGAGTGAGGATAAAGCCTACGACCCTCTGATTGAGCATTATGACAAAGCCTTGCATATTGCAGGTTGATCCAGTAGTTTCCAAAATCCCCACACAGAGTATCAGACCCTTGTTCTGCATAATTCTCTGAAGTTGACCCATGTGGTTCAGGATTCATGTTAGATCCAGGACCAGCAAGAACATGAGTGCCACGAGCTAATGTACCAGGCCCACACATTGGCCCTTGGCTGGAAATAGAACTGGATATTTGAAGAGCCTGAAGATATGAAGCAGCACTTTCAGAAGTTGAATGAGGAGTCCAATATCCTCTGACCTCATCAGGCTGAGAAGCCTTAGATGATGATACATCAGAGGTCACCTCACCAATGAAGATGCCTTTATTCTTTGAGCTCCCAGTTTGAGAAACAGCAGATACATCAGATGGTCCACATATTTGTTTGGATTCTACCAAATAGTTAGCAGGATTTTGGTGAATTCTGTATGAACCCTGCGAAGCTTGATCCTGAGATGTTAACTCCACAACATTCATATTTCTTATGTAAATATTATAAGAATCTAAATGCATCCAGAAACCATTTCCATTTCTGGCCCATGTGTTCATGAAAATGAAATCAAACTGAGCTATTAGGTTCTCTACAGGGCAATGCAGCAATTGCTCCAGCTTCTCAGCACCATCAGAAATTGCATTCTTAATTGTTAAGAAGCTACCTGGAGAGTAGAATATAAACAGACAGTCAAAAAGTAATCTTAGATTGTGTTTGGATGAGCTACTTAATTACTTCAAGGGTAAAATAAAAATGCTTTCCTTTTCTTCCTGATTCAACTCACTTCAAGTGTAATAGAATCAAGAAAAAAGAATTGTTTCACCAGGGCCTAAAAGTTAAATACCTCTACTAACGCTTCGCCCCAAGTTGTTGTTTTTGCGTAAAGGATCTATGATATCCATGAATTTTTTGACAAAAGATTGCTGCTGGCCTTGTTGGATTCTTGGGATCACAGCATAGCAAGAGATGCAATCATTGAAAAAAGTTTCATTGAGCAGTGGCTCTTGGCGACCCCTTAGGGGAGGTTGAGCTATGATGAGTTTGAAATCAGTGAAAAAGAAAAAGATAAGAAAATGGTCATCAGCCTCAGAAGAGAACATGTTATTCAAGAGATATGATGAACACTAGAAATTTCATTTTCTCATACCTCTCATATCAGGAAGTGAACGTTTGGGCACAGGACCCCCTAAGCTAATGCAATAGTTTTCCCAATCAAATTTACTGAAGAAGTGCAGAAATCGATACAGTACCTAAGACATGCCAGCAATAGGATCACAATTAGAGGGACACAGGTAGAGAAAAAAAGGCTATGAGGATCAAAATTTAACATATTAAGTAAAATTAACAGTGATCGATTAGAATAGATACTATAAAAAAAGTGTTCTTTTCTTCCTTCAGAAGTATAATACAAAATCATTCATGTGCCTTCACCAAAACTCGAATGATTTTATATTATACTTCACCATACAACTTAAGCTTTAAGGTTAATTGGTTCACCAGTGAGTCTCTATGACCAAATGATGTAGAGTTTGATTCTTATTACCCCTAATTAATCTAATAAAAAAGTTGAGTTCTAGCACAAGATAAGTGGCCTGCGCATAATTCACGCTTCAAGTTCAATGAGCTCGTATGTGAGAAGTGTGAAGTATAAGATAAAATCATTCATATGCAATAACAATATACAACCAAAACAAACAAGTTTGTCACCTCAAGTGGTCCAGCAAATTGGTTGTTGTAAACATGAAATATGTACAAGACTAAAATATCCAATGCATAGCTTGAGAGAAGTCGACAGTGAGAACCCAGGATACAACTCTCATAATAACACCATGCTTTAATAAGTATAATACTGCGCTTGAATAAATGATTTTGTCTTATGAAATCATCAACCTGGAAGAACAAACTCTCAGTTAGACATCTCTGCAAAAGAAATAAAAAAATATACTTGAGAATCAGAATTTCAAGATAAATCACCTCCTCAAAAAAACAAAGGGTACTTAAACCCTCAATTTGATGGAAAGATATGTCGACTTTAAATTTTCCCACCATGCACTTTATAATCTGCACCTGCAATTGATAACACCAAGGAAAAAACTCAAATGCTACCACTCTAACATGAGAAGGAATTTAAAGAAAGATTGTTAACACAAAATAAGATTGTGATAAATGCAATTTATCGATCACATTTTATAGAAAAAGAACATTCATCTAGTATTTTATAGAGAGGTGCATTCTCTAATATAAATAGAAAGTATGATTGTTCTCTCATTGTATTTAGAGTGAGGGTGTAATTTTACCATTAGAAATACTTTTTCCCTTGTTAGTTAAAAGTTTTCCATATCATGTATTATGTTTTCATACCAATTTTCTTAGCACTATTGGCTGTGTGATGATGTTTAACTTTGGTAACTAGTAATATGAAAATGTATTAGAGATTTTTGAACTTGACTGATAAAAGACAAGTACCTCTGCAGGGATAAATTGAACCTCCTTCACATGAAATTCAGCATTCTCATTTATCTCTTCATTTCTTAGAATACCCAATACCTGTGGGATGAAATTGTCTTTTAAACTTGGTTCCTCACAAAATGCTGTTAGATCAATATCACCATCAGGCAAGTAAGTCTTTAACGGTACAGATCCAACTCTGACTACCTGGGGTACCACAGAAATCACATCATTAGCATTAGGCAATACAAAGCTTCATTTTGGAGTTTGATTTTTGTATGATTTTCACTTTCTTAGTCTGTGTGATCAAGGAGAGGAGTAACAACATGCAAAAGTAGATGATTGATAGAAAAATACATTTTTTATATAAATGTCTGTGATGGTTCTTAAAAAATAGGCTACCACATGTTTTCATTCTAATAATCATGTTTTCATTCTTGTTCAATTTTTTGCTTTGTATTATGGGTTGGAGTACCCCTTGTACTCCCTTATAATGCATTCTTCTTTGGCTTTTCAAAAAAAAAAATAACAAGTATGATTTTTTGGCCCAAGTTCTAATTCAAGAATGACTTTAACATAAAAAGTTTAACTCGATTTCTGAGTATAATCTAATGAAATTTTGAGATAAATTTTTGCTTTTAAGCGTATTCCAATATTTCCAAAAATCACTTTCTTCTTCTGAACAAGCTAAGTTTGGAAGGTTAAAAGGGTGCAAAACTATTTCCGAACTGCTTGGATAGCCTTAGTTAGATAGTAAACAAATTAATTCATTAGGGTCGTAAGGTGTAATGAAACTGTTATTTACCGATTTTAATCAATTATATGTTCTTTTTATCAATTATATATTCTTAATAAGATAAAATTTATAAACTCAAAATACAAACATAAAAGCCTCAGATTTCAATGCAAACTATTTTATTTTATATGAGAAAGGGCTTCACCAAAAAGGTAGTATGGCTAAAATAGAAAATCTAAATAAATAACTAAGGGTTATAAGTGCAACAACATAATACAAGGGAGTTTTGTTACCTGGCAAGGAACATTGTTCATTATCAGGTTTTTTAGGTAAAGTACCACATTATTTCGATGCATTTCCGAGGCATGGTTTGGCTGAATATTCTGAAGCAGATCATTAGCTCTGGCTTCTGCTTTTGCCCATCTATCATGGTTAAGCACTTTAAGAAGAGAAGTTGCTTTATCCAATAATATACCGTTTGGAATAAAGACATTCACCATGGTGTGTCCTCCTGTGGATAATCAACACAAACATTAAATATATAAATATTTATATATTCATAGTATGTTTTGTTTTAACTTCTAATTAATTGACAATGAATGCTTTTTTTGGGGCTATATTTTTTTTCTAATAATCAAGCTAAAAAAATAATGATATATGTTTGCAATATCTAGTGTCCTTCATAATATGCTTGTCATGGATTCTTCACCACAATGGTTAATGACTTCATTTCCATTGCAAGAACTAACTAGTAGCCAAACAAGTACACTAACTTTAATTCACATTTTAGTGTGTGACTTTGTTTATAGTGAATGAAGTTTATTTTTTTTAAGTATAGTGAATAAAGTTGAAAGTACAGTTAAGTTAAGTAATAAAAGTGTCCACTAGTGTGGACCATTTATATTTTGATCCACTAGTGACCCACTAGTTAAGTATATTTTAGGAATATACTTTGTATCAATGGATAGGATTAAAAGAATGATAAAATGGTACAAAGGTAAATAAACTTAATCCCTCTCTCCACCCCTACCACCATCCCTTCTTTTCCTTCTGCAACCATTATTTGCACCGCCTCCACTGACCACCAACTCCATCATCCCTTTCTTCCTCTGTGTTTTGGTCCAGATCTAGTGGTGGTGTTGTTGTTGTTGACCCTAATTTAGATCAGATATTGATCTTGTGGTGGTGTTGGTTCCAATGATAGGAGACTCTTGTTGAATCGACGTTGCAACCCTCTGACGAAAACTCTTTCCCGTCGCTGGTTGAATTCATTGGTGTTACTCCGGCAACGACCGATGACAGCCCTGTGCCCTCAAGCTCTCACTATCATATGTCTTTGCTTATAAAGTCAGAAGGGGAGAAAAGAGTGGGTCGTAGAGTTCTAGCGCGGCGGTGACACCATCTCTTCTCTTCCCTCCCCACCGTCGATGTTGCATAGAGAGAACTTGAATCGTATCCCTAATCGCCCTTCCATTTCCTCCTTCAACCATTTAAATTTGAACTGGGTTGTGACCAAAGGTTTGGTTTGGGAAGAAACCCATAATCGCAAACATTTGGGTAGCCGAAAAGGAGAACTTGAATCGCGATGCACAATCTTTGTGATGATCTTGACGAAGATCTGCATTTGAATGACCCCAATAACAACAACAGATCTAAAACAAGAAATTTCAACCTCAACCAAGAACGGATTTGAAACAAGAAATTGAAACAAAGAAACTTTCGACTTGAAGATGAACTAGTAATTTCAACCTCAACAAAGAACATATCTGAATATTGAATAAAAAACCCTATTTAATCTGCAGTAATTGGGGGTGGATGAAAGTTGGATGATGGAGATCTGTTAGCGGTTGTAATTTCGACCTCAACCTTGAATAGATCAGATTTAATATGCACCCAGAGCCTATCTCTTGATTTTTTTTATGTCGATTTGGTCGAATTGGAGAAGGAGGAGAGGAGACGGGATAGCGGTGGCAGCAGTGGTGGTGGACTGGTGGTTGGTTGGGATGGGTGGGAGGTAGAGTGTAGTGGGAGGGGAGAATACATTGACTTAAAATTTCAAAAATACCCTTGGGTTTGGTGGACAAAAATATAATGTGAAATTTATGTTTTTTTTTTTTGACAAATGTGAAATTTATGTTAAATTGAACTAAACTCTGATTTAAAAAAAAAAAAACTAAACTGTTACTATAGTTAATTTTTTGTTTTAAAAAGAAAACTTGGTAAGTTAAAGGGCAAACAACAAGAATACTCTAGCAAGTCTAGACACAGATAAGAAATGACAAAGAAAGAAGAAACTTCTAAATACATAGAGAGAATGCACCAGAAAACATACCTTACAAGAGCGTCAAGGACTGTGAGCAAAAGAAATACATATATAAAGAGTAGAAGTAACATGTTAAGAGTAACATCAAAAAATTTTGAAAATACATTCCTCAACTAAAACATTTAACACTTAAAATAGCATTTTTTGGTCAAAATTGTTGTCATATAATTTTATTAATAATTATTTTATTATTTATAAAAAATATTATATATTTATTATTTAATAATATATAGCATTATTTTATTATTCTTTAGTATTCTTTAAGTCAAATAAATTATTATAACTTATTATTTTTATTATAAAGTAGCTTCAATATTTAATGTTTCAAAATTAATTTTGGTGATTACATCATAGCTCATTAAATGAATTTTAATATTTTTGATTGAACTATTATTTGTGGTCCATTAATGCTATTTCAAGTCAACTTATATATATATATATATATATATATACTTTATTATTTTTATCATAAAATAGTTAAGATATTTAATAATTTACAAATAGGCAATATTATAATTTATTTTTGGCTTACCAAAAAAATATTGTAGTATATTATAATTTATTATTTTTATGGTAAATACTAAATAGTTTCAATATTTAATGTTTTACAAATAGTCAATATTCTTATTCTTGGCCACATAATATCTCATTAAATGTATTAAACTATTGTCCCTGAATGATAGCTCATCAAGTGGTAAGAGTTAGGGATATAAGGGTTTGGGTGAGATGAAGATGAAGGGTCCCGAGTTCGAACCCGAATGAGAGATTAATTTATTAACATTTCTAACAACTAACATTTGCCTATAAAAAAAAATGAATTCAACTATTTTTTACTGAACTATTATTATTATTACTAGTGTTCTATTATAATTAACTTGAATCAACTATTTTCACCTCAAGGCTTTGCCTATTCTAATATATGTTGGTCTTTCCAAAAAAAAAAAATTAACTTGAATTATACACACAACCAACACAATAACTACATGGCAACGCTAAACAAAGCCACAACCAACACAAGACACAAAAAATCCCACCTAAGAAAATCTTGGATCCAACACATATACACACACACTTGTAAATAATATACATGAATGGATTTGAGATCCGTTTCCTTATGAAAATGTCTCCTAAAGAGACAAGGTGAAACATTAAAACTCCACATATATATGACATGTTGGTTGCTACATATAAGATGACACACTACATTATATCCAAAAAATAAAAATATTCAAAATTTAAAGAAGAAGATAGATACAAATAAAAATTTATTATATTTATGTTAATTTTTTTTTTACTCAGTTTAGTCATTGTACAAATGGATAGACATACCTCAAATGCAATTATTATATAATAGTCAGTAATAATTCACATACGTATTTGCGCAAGGTTATAATATTCTAGTTCCATTTTCTACTGGCCTAAGGAGCCAATTGAAATCTCACACATTCATTTCCTGATTTTATTTTTCTAAAAACAATTATAATGCAAGAAAAACTCTAAAACTTCTTAATTGATGTTCAAACCAAGAATTCTCAGTATTTCTGTTTCTCTAACTTTGACGAGTGTTGGTCAACAATCAAACCACGCACTAGCAAAAGCAAGAATGAAAAGATGAAAACATGAAGGGGGAAAAATTGAAACAAAATTCAGAGAATCATCGAAAGAGCATGAACAAAAATCCAGAATAAAATGTCTGGTCATAAAGATTCATAACAAATTCAACCATCAAATGAAGTATGCGAAAAGAAAAAGAAAAGTAAAAGAGAGACTTACAAAGCGATCGAGAAGAGCAGAGAAAGTGTGGTTAGTTAGGGAAAAGAATCCAAATAGATCGACCAGAGAAGAAGCAATGGAGTAAAGCCAAGAAGAACTAAGGCATCGCTTATTTCCCTTAAGCAAGCTCAAGCTAAGGGAAGTGATTTGTAACTATGTGCGTGAAGTGAGTGTGTGCGAGAAATATGTGTTCACTTGCGGTCATGTGTGTTTTGTTTTTATGTGAGTAGTGTTGTGTTCGTGGAGCGTGGAGTGAGTGTGTAAGCGAGTTAAACTATTGATGAATTTAGGGGTTGACTAAAGAAACCAAGTTTTGCATGCGAAGTGTTGGGTTTTGGTCTCAGTAACGTAATTAGCTTTGGAAAATTAAAGACACTCTCATAGAGAGACAAGTAAAAAATGACGACCACTACCCTTATGACGACTTCACATAGTATTTATTTCCCTTATTTAATTTGTTGAATTATATTAATAATAATCAAAAATTGAGAAAATAATGTATTATTTTAAAACTATTAAATTATTATTTTCAATTGATAACAGAGAGCGAGTTAATGAATTTGTTTCTTTCTGCATTGAGTCAATGTGTATTAAAGAAGAAATAAATGTCACATATTTATTGTTGCATAAACTAGTATAATGATTTTTGGCTAAATTTTTTTTTGGTTCCTGTAAAATATATCATTTTTATTTTTAGTCCCTAGAAAATATTTTTCTTGCTTAACATCCTCCAAAAATTATATGTTTTGTTTTTAGTCCTTTCCTTCACATTTTTCATCAAACTTATATGGAATAAGCACAATTAATGCAAGAGCATAAATGAATAAACACAATAATCATTTAACATAATTACCATTTAACCCATACCACGTGTAATTCCACAAGTATAATACATGACTTCTCCTACAATATTTTTCATTATCGTTTTCTTCTACAGGGAGATATCTTCTTACAAGAGTGATAGTAGAGGCTTTCAAGCTGAGGAACTGTAAGTATGTGAAATGAGGTATGACTTTGAGGATAATAAGATTTGACTCTTGAGTAAGGTTCTATCTTCTTGAAGCAGACGATGTCAAAATATTTGACTCTTAGGCTTGTGTAGATTTCTAGCTTCTTCTCTTGTTGACTTTGATCGTTAGAATAAGTTCAATGGAGATACGATCGTTGAAAGCAGAAATCTTCAAGTATTGCTTTTATACTTTAGGATCTTCTGTGAGAGAGATAATAGCCGTTCGAGCTTTTACTTCACAAAGACTCTAGCCGTTGGATCAAACAGTGCTTTTGTCAGGTGCATTAAATGCATGACAATGTTTGATAAAGACCTTTTACCGAAAAGATGTAGTCTGTCAGCTGGTAGGTAGCAGTGGTCTTTGCTTCTATCCATTGATGAGAAAATATGACAACTTGATAGTGACAACGTTGTACTTCATCTTTGGTCATTGTGCTTTGCCAAATCACGTGATCTTCTCTCAAGACTTCTTCTCTAAGTATGTCTGAGATCTTTTTTAATTCAAATGTGGTGCTCATTATTCAGACACTGCAACTTGTTTCGTTTGAAAGTCTTCTTTCTTCAGACGTTCCTCTTGCTTCAAACGATCTTCTTTCCTCAGATGGTCTTCTTCCTTTTCATTCCATTGGTCATTTTGAGTAAGACGATAAGATTTGCCCAGTCTTTCCAATTGTAGTTTCTTCACATTAATTGAATTGTCTTTCCATATAGGTTGTTTGGCCTGGACAGCACAAAGTAGGCACAAACGATGAGTCATAATATTCCTGAAATATGAAATTTTTAGTGTTCCACTTATGCCCTTAAAATTATTATCATTCAAAACATGATAAACGATATGAATAAACGTTTGAACTTAACACTACGCACTTTAAAGTGCGTAATTAGGCACCAAACACCAGATAACAGAAGTAGATAACAAAAACATAACATATAAGCCACAACAAATAACAAAAACTGAAATGCATGAAACTAAGAGTGAAATTACGATATTACAACATGAAACTATCACAAAACTCTATTAAACTAACATTTTTTAACACTATCTATTACAACATTATATTAGGCTAAACTCAATCATCGGTAAGATCTACTATTTCTTCGCTCTTGAGTGAGTTTTGTTGTGCAAGAATTTGTTCATATGTAGCCATGCGCTCTATGTATGATAACTCTGATCCCAACCAAGAGCTTCTTCAGTACAATGATGATGTCACTAGGGATTAGTAGCTGACATAGGAAATTCATTCTTTAATTGCACTTACAAGACGATTATTATCTTTGTTAATAACACACTAGTTAAGATAAAGTAATGTGTGTATACTTAAGTTATACCTGCACCTAATGATTGTTGTTGACATGTAATGTACATATAAGTTTATGGTTCAAGATATGTGGCACTAGACCAGTAAGAGGAAATAATTTAGAGAAGCCCTTACGCGACAATATCACTAACACTACTCGATAGACCGAAGCAACAAGGTGGCTCATATCCGGGATACTCAACCGCTTCTCGTCTGTTACAGTCTCTCTTGGACTGACATGGAAGGCTTCTAGGACATTTTGGTACAGTTTGTTGGTCCCTTATAGTTTAAGATAGGTTGAATTATGTGTGGTGATCTCATTTATCATTTCTCGCCACACTTGAGACTAGCTTTGTTGCCCCATACCCATCAAAGTGTGTAGTTCTACAACATGACGTACTTCAAAGTGCGTAGTTAATATACTACGCACTTTAAAGTGCGAAACATGGCAAAAATGAAACAATAAAGAATGCGAGAGCAGTACCTTGGATGGAGAAAGTGTGGCGATGACGAAAGTGTGGCGAGGGCGACAATGACGATGACAGCGGCGACAACGGGCAGCAATGACGGGGACGAGATAGAAGGAGAAGGAGAAGATGGAGGATGAGTTTGGAGAGAGAATAAGAGGATAAAAGGTGGTGGGTGGCTAGGAGAAGTTATTTTCTATTAAGGCTATTTTAGACATTTTGCTCTTACAGAGGTGGTGGAACTAGATGGGGGTGGCAATAACAATTTTCCTTAATAAAATTCTAATAAAATCTAGAATGACCAAAATCATAGTGTGATGGGATAAAAATGCAAAGCTTGTGATGTTACTAATCAACATTGCCAGCTATGTTCTCAAAGTTGCGATTAATACACCCTTTTACTTTCTAAAAAAATGCAAGATGCTTGCTCTAGTACCCATACAAATAAACAAGTGTATCATACATTACTGACATGTACCAATAAAATGAATACATTTAAGCTGGCCTAGATAACTAAGTGATGACTAGGTATTATTTTTTAATTCACACTCATTCTTTCAGTATTTGCTCAACGACCCCACTTCTATTTAGTTAATTCAGTAACGACCCCATGTTATTTCAATCACCAGATTCAAGGTTCTTCATCTTCTTTTTCCTCTTCTTCAAACACTCAATACCAGAATTCGACACATTTAATCTCACCCCTTTCAACTTTTTCAATTTTTTTTTCTGAATCCCATCTCAAAAGGTTGCTTCTTGAAAAGTTCGTTGATTATAAACCAAGACTTCAAAAATGAGTCTTGTCCCTTATGAACGGTGAAGATTTCAAAGTTTCTGAAATCCCTAAATGTTTGCCATGTGTTTGCGACCATGGATCTCAAAGTCTGGTGGTGGACCTAGGGTTCTAAACGTACACAATGAACACGAGTAGATGAACCAAGAGGTGTGCAGAATTTGCCATGGAATGAACACACATCTAGAGATGAAACATTTATCTGGCGTCGCTATGAGCTCGTTTACGCGACGCCTAGCTTCCCAGGGTCTCTTCTTCGGTGGAACGAACACACAATTTGGAGATGACACTACAATAGGTGGGTTCAACACACTTGTGTCTCATTTTCAGACCCTATTCTGCACCTCCTTCTCAGACCCATTCTCCACTTCCTTCTCAGACATTTGTAGCTTCCACCTAGTAAGTTCAAAAGCTAGATACATCGTTTATCATATTTTGAATGATAACAATTTTCAAGAGTATAAGTGAAATGGTTAAATATTTCATGTGAATTATGTTTTAGGAATTAACCTTTATGCTCTACTTCCTTTCCGTCTGATGATAAAGTACAAAACAAAGCAAGAAGACGTTCAAGGCAGACCATACAAGCAGGGAAAGTCAAACCAACCATATTGTCCAAGCAAAAGAAGAGAAGATCGATCAAGATAGAAGACAGTCCATACAAGACAAGAAAGGTCAAAACCAAAGAACAAATTGTACAAGCATGTGAAAGTCAAATCTGTTGTGTCGTCTGACATAAGAGAAGACCAAACTTATGAAGAGTTTCATCGTCTATCTCGAATCTCACCAATGGAAGTAATGTCTAGAGAAAGAACGACTTATTCAAATTGAAATCTCTCTGACATTCTTAAGGAGAAAGTCAAGTGCAAAGGAATCACATGATAATTCACAGAGCACATTGATCAAGGAAACAAGTACAACATTGTCACCATCAAAGTTTCCTCTTTCTCTCTCTAAAGGATCGGAACGTCGTTGCATATGCTACCAACCATCTGATGAGATACACTTTGTAGCATTTTGCCTCAGCAAAAGGACACAGTGAATTTAATGCACTTGACGAGAAGATCGTTTGATCTAACGACTATAACTCAAGTTGCTCTATACGCTCCAACGACTCTCAACAAACCCTAGAAGCACTTGAAGTATAAAAGGAGGACTTGAAAATTTTCAGAAGCAAGAAATTGAGCTAGAACTTTTATCTGAGTTAAAATCTTCTTCAAGCAAGCAAGAAAGAAAAGTCCCCACATCGTCTGGGAGAAACAATTAAGAGTCAAATCCTCATACTCTAATCTCTCTAGATAAAGAACACAAAGTACACACTAGAATCAAATTCTCTCAAACACTTTGTAGTTCATGTGCTTAGAAATTTTTACTATCTCTATTGTGAGAAGAGAACCCTGTAGAGGCAAACGAACTTGAAAAAGATATTAGGAGAAGTTATGAACAATACTTGTAGGGAGAAGTCCTGTCTAATACTTATTATGAGAAGTCATATAGAAACTTGTTTGAGAGAAGTCCTGTCGAATACTTGTTGTAGGAGAAGTCTTTGAAACTTGATAATGAAAATCTTGGTTAAGCCAAGGACTGGACGTAGCCCCATCGTTTGTGGGTGAACCATGATATATTGATGTGGTTGCATCGTTTACCGTTCTATTTTTATATCCGCTGCACCAAACGATTGTGAAAATCTTTTATAAACTTATAATCGTTTGAAAAACTCAAGTTTTACACGAACACAATTCAAACCCCCTTTCTTGTGTTACTTTAATTCATTTCACCACCTTTTTTTTTGAAAGCAAAAGGATAAATATATATATAAATGTTATAGGGTTTGAAAACAAACTCAAAACCAAATAAATGGGAGATGATTAGTGCAACAAAAAGCTCAACACCAAAAACCTACAAAAAGCCCCCGACAAAAAGAGAACCATAAAAACCAAAAGAACCAGCTCCCCCCCCCTTCTTACTTGACACTGGTTGTTATGAGCATTCATTGAGACTAGGCTAATTCAATGGGATTTTTACATTCTGAAGAGATGGAGGAAAATGGTGGATTTGTCATGGGCTAACTAATCATAATTAATAATTTCCTGGGGCTGATTTAGAATTATAACAAATTAATAACCTTAATTAATGAAAAATATATAATTACATGTGTAAATATGCAACTGGTACATGTCATTCATGTACCATGCCCAAAAAAAATCATGTACCAGAGAATTGTTTTTGCCCTTTTCCATCATAATTTAAATAAAAATTCCACTTATTTATTTCTAATTAATTTGGGATAATAGAGCTAGAGAGAGGAGAAACAGGAGTAGTAGTTGGTGGCGGTGCGTTTCAGTTTCGCAAGCATCTTCTTTCCTCTGACCAAAAAACTGCTTCTCGAACCTTCCGCCGGAGAACCTCGCCGGCCGGCGTCGGCAGCGATCCTCGAATCGATTTCAGCTCCGCATCTCAGGTGGTTGACGGCGGAATCGGTGGCGAAGAAAATGGACGGAGGGTTTAATAGCACGGAGATGGAATACATAAGGAAGCACCATCACCAGGATTCCGTGGAGAATCAGTGCGCCTCTGCCCTCGTCAAGCATATCAGAGCCCCAGTTCCTCTTGTAATCAATCAATCAATCAATCAATCAATCAATCAATCATCTTCTCCTCTTGTTAGCTTTGTTAGATCAGCATTTCTTGAATTTTCTTGCAATTTTCCTAACATTTATTGCTGTTTCTTTTTCTGTTTTTCGATTATGATTTGTAAGTTTCTGAATTTCTAGTTTTGCTTTTGCTAATTTTGTTGAGTTTGTGAATTAGATAGTTTATGTATGATTAATTTTTTCTTTGTAATTAATTGTTGCTATGAATATGAAATTTTCAAGTAATTGTTTTTTGACATAAGTTGAAATTAGCTATGAATATGATGATTTATGATGCAGAAACTATGCTGAGATTGGTTGAATGATTCTTATGTGTGGTGAATGGTGAAGGTTGATTATCATGTTTCACTCTGAAATGGAGTACTTATTGTGCATTAACACTTTCTTGTTTTTTGTTTTTGAAATCTAGGTGTGGTCCTTGGTGAGGAGGTTTGATCAGCCGCAGAGATACAAGCCGTTCGTGAGTAAGTGTGTGGTGAGGGGAAACCTTGAGATTGGGAGTCTTAGAGAGGTTGATGTTAAGTCAGGGCTTCCTGCTACTACTAGTACTGAAAGATTGGAGCACATTGATGACAATGAGCATATCCTCAGATTCAAGATTATCGGTGGTGATCACAGACTTAGGGTATGGAGATTTCCCTAGCACTTACACTTTTATTCAACAATTACCTGCTTTATTCTTCTTGAAAACAATAAAAAAAGCATTTCACTCCTGTAAGAATCCTCTTAGTGCAATTTTGTCCATGTTTTATGTTCAAACTTGTATGTAATTATTATATATGCTTTTGTGCACACGGTGTGCAAATTTAATCTTTGTTGGCAGCTTGAAAGATAACTTTTTCGTAGCTGTGGTGTTGGCGCCATTAGGGAGATCTATTACTTAGTTGCTTGAGTGTGTACATTGTGTTTCATTCATATAGTTGTCTGAATGTGATCGTGTGCTCAGTTGAAGGAAGCTAGGTTCTGAATAGTGCTGTCTTTATTACTTCTAATGTTTATTATTTAGTTGGAAGATGCTGAGTGTATCAGCACTAGCCAACTTTATACCCATGATTTTAGCTTTTGCTTGTAGTTGGAGGAATTTTATCTTCATACAAATTTGTCATTTTCTTTATGATGGTGAGTTTGCTCCTTCAGTTGACATTTTTTATGCATATCTTCTTATTACTGTTTTCTGTTCTGATTTCTCCACCAAAACATGCAGAAAAGTTAGGATGCTTTTAGCACTTATTGCTTTTGCTTATTGTAGTTTGAACTTTTCTTGTTTTCCTCAAGTCCGGACGAATAAAAGAAATTCAGTTTTTGGTCTAAGATATATGTATCTTTTGTCCTTCAGAACTACTCGTCGATTGTGTCCCTGCACCCAGAAATAATTGATGGAAGGCCCGGTACCCTGGTAATTGAATCTTATGTGGTGGATATACCCGAGGGGAACACCAAGGATGAGACCTGCTACTTCGTTGAAGCCTTGATTAAGTGCAATCTCAAATCACTTTCTGATATCTCAGAAGGGCTTGCTGTCCAGGACCTCACTGAACCAATTGATCGGATATGTGAGTTGTTGATAAGAAGTGGCTGAGAACTTATCTGCCACAGATGAATGGCAGCACTGCTTGTTCCATCTGTTACAGAATAGTATGGTTGTTTATTGAATTTGCTCTGTTAATTATTATCTCTGCTATGTTTGCTGGTTTCTTCTCTCTTTAGTGGAGTTTAAAGGACAGAATTTTAGACAGGTGCTTCAGCCTGATCTACATTACACGTTCATGTTGTATATAGGTGCTGGTGAAAGCTAGTCTGTAAAATTGTTTCAATTGGTCAGTTGTAATTTCTGGTTGCAGTAAAATTTTGACATCTAAAAGGAGGATACTTGTATAAATGGATCTCAACTGCTTCTGTGGTTCTATATCTATTAGTAGTATTTAGAACTTTGGGTCAATGTCAGTCAATTTTTTTGGTTTTCAAAGTATCTTTAATGAAAAAGTTCAGAAGTAGGTTGCCTGCACTTACATTAAAAGGGATCTAAGTTCAAAAGAAGTAATATAATTCTGCACCAACTAGTAAACTCTACTACCCCAGGTAAAAAAGCGGTGACTCTTTGTTATGTTTTCGGCTCTGTTTTCCTGTTCTTTCATGCTCATTAAAGCTAATAAATAATGATAATGCTTTTGGTTTTTCTTTCCCTCATGATCCAGGACATGTAGTTTTCTCAACTTGAGAACACATTCTTCTGATAGTTCCTTGAGTTTTTCTCATGACTGATTCTATACTTAAATGTTCTAAAGTATGTCACTATCATGAGTGCTTTGATTTGATGGTGTGATATTTCTGTTCTACTACACGTTACTGAAGTATTCCAACTTCCTTTAGTTCTGGTGCATCTTTTTCATTGAGTATTCTAAAATGAATCTCTCCGGATACTCCTTAACTTTGAGATGTCTCAAACAAATATGGATTGTCCAAATTTTTTTATACAAATCTTGAATTCTTTATTTGGATCACCCAAATGTTCTCTTCTGACTGTTAAACCAATATAATCCAAGAATTGTAGTTTTCCCATAGAGCACTTATATATGAGACATACTGAATTTCGTAGTCATACATTTGGTATAATTATTACCGGCAGTTTTTAACCACCGGAAACATTTTCGGTGGTTAAAACTGTCACTCATGTATATGTCTAATGTATACATCAAATTTCGTATGTATGAGAATCATTTTCCTTCCCCATATCTCCATTTGAGTCTTTTGGAGACAGCTGCAATCGGTGTTGCAAATGCAAATGGGAGCACAGAACAACTGGTTATATATGTAGTTTTAAAGTAAGGTTACAACTTACAAGTATGCTGCAGAAACTTTGAAACAAAAAGAAGTAAGTTGCAGAAACTCTAAAGCTGAAATTATCTAAAGCCATTCAAAGAAACCTTAATCCTTTGTTTAAGCTTTAAGGTGTGACCCTTAGTTGATCTGCAATAAGGGATATAACAATGGGTTTTTGGAGAAGCCTTTTTCTTTAAGAAGTTGAAGCAAGCCAGATAAAGCAATATGATTTTATTTCTTTTTTTTTTCAAGAAAGATTTGTATTGCATTAAGTAGAAATATCAGAGAGCCACATGCAAGATGTTAGGAGGGACATTCCCCATCCATACAGAATCAGAATAAGAAAAAGCACTATTAGCTAACACATGAGCAAGGTTATTCTGCTGCCTATTATATGAGAGAAGGAAATAAATTTTAACTTTTACCAGTTAAAAAGCCCTACTACTAAAATCATTTTGGGTGGTCTATTGGTACAGAATTGATAAGGTAGTTTACGGTAGAAGCCACCCCATTCAAAAGTTAAAGGGTTAAATATGTTTTTGATCCCAGTAAAATGAGCAAATTTTAATGTTACGTACCTCACGAAAAATATAGTTCAACTTTGTCCCAATACTTAAAGGAAAGCTAACTTTAGTCCTCCCAGGCAAGAGCCAAAAACTATTGTAGAATATTTGATAGCATTTTGAACATAAAATATTACATTCAATTTATTTTAATTTGTTGTATAAAAAGTAAACATAATCATTAATACTTTTTAATGGTAGAAAATCTACAATTGACTTTTATTAATTATTTTCATGTCATTAAAAACCATTAAATGTCAAATTAATACAATTTGTTCTAATGTCATTAAAAACCATTAAATGTCAAATTAATACAGTTTGTTGTAATGTCATTAAAAACCATTAAATGTCAAATTAATACAGTTGTTTTTTGAAAAAAATTCACAATTGACTTTTGTTAATTATTTTAATGTCATTAATAACTATTAAATGCAATATTAATACATTAATTGTTTTTGAAAATTTAGAATGATTTAATATTTAAATTACTAAAAGATCAGAATATATATATATGACATCATCTACCTGAGATTAATTTTTATGCACTGACAGTGTAAAAAGTTTTACACAATCATTTAATCACATCCTTCTATTTCCTATTTTAAGTATTATTAAATTTAAAATTGATTATGAGCAAACAAAATGGAGGGTTGTGATTACATGACTGTGTAAAACTTATTTACACCGTCAGTGCATAGAAATTAATCTCATTATAGTATGAGAGAGAAATCTTATGAAGAAAGACATCGAATGAGTGGGTGACACTTGTCGGAGTTGTTACTTTTTTGTTTCAAAAATAGTATATAGTATAACATATGATAGAATTTACACGTATATAATTAATAATTAAATTTAAAATATTAATTAAAGCAAAATTTCAAAAATCCTTAATCTTGAGTGTTTATTTGGATTAAACCCTTATCATCCATGGGTAGCCCTCAGTGATTTTAATGAAATATGCTCGCCATGGTAGGTGGTGGGTGGAGATTTCTCAGACGCACGTGCTCGGAGGATGCTAGTGATGATGGAGGAACACGAGTTCATTGACTTAAGCTTTACAAGGCCTAGGTTTACGTGGCAGCGTTGCTTGAATGGTCGTCGGGTGATGGCAAAATGCCTAGATAGGGCAATGGGGGACATTTCCTGGCGGCATTTATTCCCGGAAGCCTATGTTGAAAACCTATCATGAGTTTATTCTGATCATTGCCCTATACTCATAAGATGCGCGCTTGAGGTGGGTGATAGGGGAGCACGACCTTTCCATTTCATTGTTGCATGGTCCACTCATCCCTCATATGAACCTTTGGTTCGTGATGTATGGGGCCAACCTCCGAACTCTTTGATGGGGAAGCTTGATAATCTGCGAGAGGCTTCCCTAACCTTCAATAAGGAGACCTTTGGTAGCATTAGTCTCCATAAGAGACGAGTGGAAAGACGACTACAAGGCTTACAAATGGAGCTGACATGCATGGATACGAGTCCTTAGTTCACCTTGAAAGAGATCTCTGGCAAGAATATGAACAAATACTCCTTCAAGAGGAGTTGATGTGGTACCAGAAGTCAAGAGAGAAGTGGGCAAGATTTGGAGATCGGAACACAAAATTCTTTCACACTCAGACAATCATACAAAGGAAAAAGAATAAGATACATGGACTATTCGTGGGGGACTATGTGTGGTGTACATATGCAGAAGCCTTGAAGGCGGAGGCACAACAATTTTTCATTAACTTGTTTGCTAATGACTCGCAGGTACATAAGAAGGCTATCTGGAGAATGCAACTCCTTCACTTTCTTTGGAGAGTAGATCTAATCCGGTTCACCCCGTATCTTTGGAGGAGGTTTGGCTAGTTGTCATGGCTATGAGTCCTTTCAAAGCTCCAGGAGCGGACGATTTTCAGGCGTTCTTCTACAAAAAATATTGGCACATTCTAGGTCATGATTTGCACAAGATGGTAGACCAGGCGTTCTGTGATGGGCGGGGGGATGCAACCCTTCTAGAAACTCTCATTGTCCTGATTCCCAAAGTGGACAATCCTCAACGCTTCAAAGATCTAAGGCCAATTAGTCTCTGCAACGTGGCCTATAAAATCATTACTAAAGTGTTGGCGAACAGATTTCGACCTTGCTTTCTGATCTTGTGGGCCCACTACAAGGAAGCCCTCATACCAGGTAGAGGTACCAAGGACAACATCATCTTAGCACACGAGGGGTCATGCACACCTTGCACAAACATAAGAAGGGCGGTGGGCTCGTGGTCCTTAAAATTGACCTAGAGAAGGCTTATGACCAGTTAAACTGGGACTTCCTGAGAGCAAATTTGTATGATTTTGGGTTCCCGCTAGCGGTGGTTAATCTAATCATGTGGGGGGGGGGTTGCCATCTGCTTCCATTTCTATTCCTTGGAATGGAGCCAAACTTCCACATTTCACACCTCAACGGAGCCTGCGTCAGGGAGCCCCCTCTCTCCTTATCTGTATGTTCTTTGCATGGAAAGGCTAGCTATCCAAATCCAGAGATTGGTAGAGGAGGGTTCTTGGAGCCCAATCCGAATAACATTATCCTCTTCTGCCATGCCAAGGGGAAACAGATGCAGGTGGTGGCAGACACTTTGAGAGACTTCTGCAATCCTTCCGGCATTAAGGTCAATTTGGAGAAGTCTAGGATGTTTTGCTCTACAAATATGAGCCACCATACACAACAAAGGTTTTCATATATTCTGGGTATCCGACGCATGAACAATTTTGGAAAGTACCTTGGGATTCCACTCCTCAAGGGCAGGGTTACCAATCATGATTTTGCTCCTGTCATTGAGAAGGTAGGCACGAGGCTAGCCTCTTAGAAGAATAAGCTACTAAATAAAGCAGGCCGTCTTTACCTAGCCAAATCAGTGTAGACCTCTCTTCCGGTGTATTCCATGCAGACACTTTGGCTTCCGGAGTCGATGTGTGAGTTTATTGATAGAAAGATCCGCAATTGTGTTTGGGGGAAATGGGAGAACACCAAGAGCCGGGATCTGGTTTCTTGGGATGACATAACTCGCCCTAAGGAACATGGTGGTCTTGGCCTCTGTCGTGCTCGTCTGAACAACATAGCCATGCTTGGGAAGCTAGTTGAGAGCCTTCTCCATGATAGAGGTAAGCCATAGGTGATAGCATTGTCACAAAAATACCTAGGCAATGATATTATTCTGGAGGGGCATCACAAGTTTGGTGGTTCATATGTTTGGTGTGGCATTGTTAAGGCAAAGGAGAGTGTCAAGGAATACTTTCGCCCACAAGTGATGGTGCATCGTCCTTCTGGTATGACAACTGGCTTGGTACGAGGAAGCTTTGTTGTAGAGTCCCGTTTGTCAATATTGCCAATACCATGTACAAAATCTCGGATGTGTGGAAACCTGGAGGATGGGACTTTGGAAAGTCATATACAATGCTCCCGCAACATATATTGGAGGAGATACTTGCTGTCCGGGTTCCTTCTGAACCTTCTGGACGTGATGCCCTAAGATGGACAGAGACCAATGATGGGTTATACAACACAACCACTGCTTATGCTTCCCTGGCTGACTTTGAGAGCGTAGACACAGGGTACTGGAAACTGATATGGAAAAGCAAATTAAAGTGCCTGAGAAAATCTGTTTCTTTCTTTGGCTGGTACACAAGGAAGCCCTGCCGACGAATGAGAAGCGGCAGCGGAATCACTTGAGTCCCACGAAGAGGTGCCCGCGTGGTGATGCATAGATAGAGCCTGGAACATTTGTTTCGACAGTGCCCCCAAGCTCTCCTATTATGACAGCAATTTGGGACGATTCTCCCACGTTTGGAATGGCATCTACAATACGTCCTGCGGAACGTGCTTCTGGATGCTGCGAGTTGGAGCGGATTACACAGCTTGGGTGGCACAAATGCTGAAACAGAGTCAAGCAAAACCAGAACAGGGGGCACGGAACCTGCTTATTACCTTACAATTGATGGTAGCTTACCTTACAATTGATGGTAGCTGGGATCCTGGGTCTTGCTCACGCTTTGGATGATGGTGTGTGTGTCTAAATGCCTTGACATGGTTTGGGTGCTCTAGAGACCGGAAACAGATTTCTCATTCTGGAACAGGGAGTTAATTTGGGAGGTGTTTACTTGGTGGAATAAGGAATGGAGGGTCTCTGTTTATCCATATCCCACATGAGAGAAATAATGTAGCGGATTTTCTTGTGAAGAAGGCATCTCGGGAGGGGTCGCGAAATCAGATATGGAGGCAACCCCCATCCTTCGTTTATGAGTCTCTGTTTTTAGACGCGCATGCATAGTTGGTTTTTCCTTTTTAATTTTCCTACTATAACAAAAAAAAAACCCTTATCATCCACACTCCATTTCATCTTCTTCAATTGCAAAAGCAAACCCATAAATGAATCTCATAGTAGGGAAACCATCCAAAAACAAACCCATAAATCATAAACATAGAAACCAAGAAAACCCCAACGTTCATCTCAAATCTTTTTTGTTAAGTTTTATCTCCAACCTAGCACGACTACAACTTTCTCGGTAACTATAGCCAACATTGTTTGTATCAAAATTCCTACAACTCAAGATTTGTACCAAATTAAGCTCAAAATAAAAATGAAAAATTGACATGAAACTCACAAAACATTGAGTGCAACCAAGAACTAAGGAACTAATATAAAATTGTTCAAAATTTTATAAGGCCATTAGTGAAACCAAGAATGTGAGTTACTCTTGTGCTTCAATCGATTCAACAAATGAGTAAAGAATAATGTGTAGATTAGTAAACAAAAATTACCATAATGTCCAATAAATAAACATCTTTCTACAAACTATTCTAGGTCTACCCAACTCCAAGTAACTTCAATAGCTCTGACCTTTGTCATTGCTAGTAGGATTTTTCATATATAATGAAAGGAGTATAACTTCCTGCAAGAATAGTATGAACAGAGAGGAACTGCAGAAATCTGGTCAAGGAAAATAACAGTAGGATTTCAAGGTATGCTGTACAGAGTCCCCTGTAGTTAGTAGAGGGATAAATATTTGTTCACACCCACTTGGGTGGAAATGAGGTGGACGGAAGAGAAAAAACAAGAGATCTAATCGGTGATATGATTAGAAAAGAAAAAAGAGATACAAATAAATTAATGTAAGTGGAAAAGGGGTAGAAAAAAAAATTGGGGTATGAATGAATCAAATTTGTTAGTAGAGGTTAACAGTCAACAAGTGTCGCCAGAAGTTCAGGCCGGCACGAGCTCCGCTTTTGTTGTTAGAATTTTGGGTCACAAATGTAACTTTTAATTGTGTTAGGGCCATTATTTAATTAGCCAAAACTAAAGTGGTCTATTTAATATTGATCTTATGGCTAAGGGCATATGTGTTATGAAAAGGTATTGTGCGGATACCATAAGGCAATATTCTAATTTGATGAGGGGCCAAATTAGAAATATTGAAAACAGAATTGTAACTGATGCAGTTACTTATAGGGTTATGGTCCCCAATTGTAGATACAACAACGTAACAACGTGAAAAGTTTCTCTTCATCCCCATCAGAAGAGAACATAAGGAAACCCTAAAGGTGATCTACAATTGGAAGATCACAACCCCAGATCCTTCAGCGATTCCCATGGCTCATTCAGGTACGCTTCCGCTCTAGATCTTCATCATGTTTTTTGGGTATGGGTTAATCAAGTGTGGTATAGGATTATGCTCCTATTTTCTATATGGGTAGAAAAGCATGTGGTTAGGAACAAATCCTTATTTGTTAGAAACCTACAAGTGGTATCAGAGCCACCCATACTTGATACATGTATGAAATTTGGTATTTCTTGGGATTAGGGTTCCAATTTTGTGATATTGGAAATTATATTCATCAAACAGTTTCATGAGAATTTGCTGTTTAGGTTATTGATTCATATTTTGCTATTTTGGCTTAGCGAATTCATAAAATTCCCTATTTCGGTGATGAATTATTGGTAATTATAATCCATTGGACAATTTCGTTTTTTTTTGTATGGATGACGTTTCAAGACAATCGATTTCAATCTCTAACTTTTTAATCTCCAAAGTCAGGACCTATGATCATGTATTGGTTTTCTATTGGAATTCGTTAAGTTCATTCTAAGGTTTTGGTATCCGTATGAGTATGATAGTGTTCTGTCACATGTTGGCAGGTTGATTTGGAAATTGTTTGTAGTCTGAAATTACTGATAAGATTTTTATTGGATCATAATATCAATTTGTCATGACAATTTGGTTACTGTTTGAGTTTATGAATATGATATCAAATTCTTATGTCAATTATATGTTGCTCATTCAGCAATAACAATTCAGTACTTATTACAAAGTTCAGGATTCAATTACGGTTTTGGTAGAATAAAAAGAAAAGCACATGATATCGTGTTTTTATAATTACATATTATATGTGCCAATTCAGTTTATTTGCCATTTGCTAATGTTCTTGTTTATACTACCTATACTTATCTGGGTATTATGGCACATTCAGTTTCGTTTTTGAATCCGGAAAAAAAAAAAAAAAAAAAATTGTTTAGATTAAATTTTGGATTATATATTTACTGTTTTGGATTCAACAACATTCAGGTGTATATGAATTTCATATAAAGATTGAGTTTCAGTGCTTGAGTTATTCGGTGTGATCAAATTTTGGCTATAGATTGTATTTTTATACAATTGTTTAATATTTTAAATGAGTCAATTAAAATAAGAAAGTCACAAAAGTGACCTCTTTTTATGGAGATTGCTCATAAGAAATATTAAAAGTTTGTGCGTGTGTATGTTTATCCATGCGAGTATTAATGGACCCCAAAGGAAAAGTTAATGCTTGGCCGGATTTCATACACACCTGTGATGATAAACATGTGATAATTTTAAGGGTTTACATGTGAATGATAAATCAATCCAAAGAAGGGTTTGTTATTTGACATGATTTATTATCAATGTTTGATCATTACAACAAGAGTACCACTAGCAATTAGTATTACTGTCAAAAGACATGATATTGATGGTGCACTAGGTATCTTGAGATGGGTTATGCCATTATTTGAACGTATTGATGATTCAATTTTTCTTAATGTGAGTATATTTATAGCATTTGTTTTTGTTCTATTTTCAGCTACTATCGGTTCGATATCTGCTAATCTGAATTCGGTTCCGATCCTTGATGGAACAAATTTTAAGGATTGGAAAGAGAACATGGAAATTGTTCTTGGCTGCATGGATCTTGACCTTGCACTAAGGGTGGAGAAACCCGCTTCTCCTACGGAATCTAGTACCTCTGAACAGAGGAAAGATTATGAGAAGTGGGATCGCTCCAATCGCATGAGTCTTATGATCATTAAGCGCGGCATTCCTGAGGTCTTTAGGGGTACTATCTCGGAAGAGATAAAAGGTGCCAAAGATTTCCTTGCTGAAATCGAAAAGCGCTTTGCAAAAAGCGATAAGGCGGAAACAAGTACTCTTCTTCAGAACTTGATTTCCATGAAATATCAGGGCAAAGGAAATATAAGGGAATACATTATGGGCATGTCAAATATTGCTTCAAAACTTAAGGCGCTAAAGCTTGAGCTGTCGGATGACTTGCTCATTCATTTAGTATTGCTTTCTCTTCCTGCACAATTCAGTCAGTTTAAGATATCTTATAACTGTCAAAAGGAGAAATGGTCTCTTAACGAGCTCATTTCATTTTGTGTGCAAGAAGAGGAAAGGTTGAAGCAAGAAAGGAAAGAAAGTGCTCATTTTGTTAGCACCTCTAAAGACAAGGGCAAAAGAAAGAAAACTGTTGAGCCCAAGAATGAAGCTGCAGATGCTCCAGCACAAAAGAAACAGAAAGAGGATGATACCTGTTACTTTTGCAATGTGTCTGGGCATATGAAAAAGAAATGTACTAAATATCACGCTTGGCGTGCAAGGAAAGGTACATTTTTTGCTTTGGTCTGTTCTGAGGTCAATTTAGCTTCAGTACCTAGAAACACTTGGTGGTTAGACTCTGGTGCAACTACTAACATCAGTGTTTCAATGCAGGGTTGCCTAAGCTACCGGAAGCCAAATGATGTTGAAAGATACATCTATGTTGGAGATGGCAAGACGGTGGAGGTGGAAGCTATAGGGCATTTTAGATTATTATTGTGTACTGGATTTTATTTGGATTTGAAAGACACTTTTGTGGTACCGTCATTTAGACGGAATTTAATTTCAGTTTCTAATTTGGACAAATCAGGTTATTCATGTTCATTTGGAAACAGTAAAGCCGAGTTGTCTTTTAATTCAAATATTGTTGGAACCGGTTCACTTATTGGATATGATAATCTGTATTTGCTGAGCACTGTAGCCACCTATAGTGAATCCCTGAATGTGGAATCACGTGGTACTAAGCGTAAAATTGATAATAACGATTCAGGAGCATTATGGCACAAGCGCCTAGGTCACATCTCTAAAAATAGAGTTGAGCGGCTAGTGTCAGATGGAATTTTGGATTCCATTGACTTCACAAACTTTGATGTTTGTGTTGAATGCGTTAAAGGTAAACAGACCAAAACAAAGAAATTTGGTGCATATAGATCTACAGGCGTCTTGGAATTGATACATACGGATATTTGTGGACCATTTCCAACACCTTCTTGGAATGGTCAACAATATTTTATATCATTCATAGATGATTATTCGAGATATGCATACTTATTTCTTATACATGAAAAGTCTCAATCATTGGATGTGTTCAAATCATTTAAGGCTGAAGTTGAGAACCAACTCAACAAAAGAATTAAGAGCATCAAATCTGACCGTGGTGGTGAATATTACGGTAGATATGATGGTTCAGGTGAACAACGTCCAGGGCCTTTTGCCAAATACCTAGAGGAATGCGGAATCGTCCCACAGTACACCATGCCAGGGTCACCTAGCATGAATGGTGTGGCTGAAAGACGAAACCGGACTCTTAAGGATATGGTAAGGAGTATGATTTGTCATTCTACTTTGCCAGAGTCACTCTGGGGAGAGGCACTAAAGACTGCAGCTTACATTCTAAATAGAGTGCCAACTAAAGCAGCTGCCAAAACACCTTATGAGCTTTGGACTGGGCGAAAGCCTAGTTTGAAACATTTTCATGTATGGGGATGTCCAGCTGAGGCAAGGCCTTATAGGCCAAATGAAAAGAAATTGGAATCCCGAACAGTGAGCAGCTACTTTATTGGTTATTCTGAAAGATCCAGGGGCTATAAATTTTATGATCCCAAATTAAAGACAATTTTTGAGACGGGAACAGCCATGTTCTTTGAGGAAATTGAGTTTGGAGGGGAGAACAAGATTAGGGACTTTGCTTTAGAGGAAGAGTCAGTAACAATTCCAAAACTGATTCATACAGTTGCTTCTGATGAAGCAAGTACGGAACCTCTACAAGACATTGTTGTTGAATCTCCTCCTACTCAAGATGATATGGTGGTTCATGAAGAACAAACTCAAGATCCTCAAGAACAAGTGTTACAAGAACCAATACCTTTGCGGAGATCCACTAGAGAAAAGAGAAATGCTATTCCAGATGATTACATAGTCTTTCTCCAAGAACATGAGGAAAATAATGGTATGATGGAAGCTGATCCAATCAACTTCCAGCAAGCCATGCAGGATTCCAACTCTGAAAAGTGGATTGAAGCAATGAAGGAAGAGTATAAGTCCATGCAAGACAATAAGGTTTGGGAACTTGTCCCATTACCGGAAGGTGTGAAACCCATTGGTTGCAAATGGATATTTAAGACCAAGCGGGATTCTAATGGTAATGTGGAGAGGTATAAGGCTCGTCTTGTGGCTAAGGGTTATACTCAAAAGGAAGGGATTGACTTTAAAGAGACTTTCTCTCCGGTTTCATCGAAAGACTCTTTTAGGACAATCATGGCTCTTGTTGCACATTATGATTTGGAACTCCATCAAATGGATGTCAAGACAGCGTTTCTCAATGGAAACATTGATGAGACAATCTATATGGTGCAACCAGAAAACTTTGTGTCAGGAGACCCAAAGAATACGGTTTGCAAATTGACAAAATCCATTTATGGACTAAAGCAGGCATCTCGTCAGTGGTACCACAAATTTCATGAAATAATTCTCTCATTCGGTTTTGAGGTGAATGTTGTTGAAGATTGTGTGTATCACAAATTCAGTGGGAGCAAATATATTTTCCTGGTTCTGTATGTTGATGACATACTGCTTGCCACTAATGATATAGGCATGTTGCACGAAACCAAGAGATTTCTATCAAGAAAATTTGAAATGAAAGATCTTGGTGACGCTTCCTTTGTATTAGGAATTCAGATACACCGAGACCGATCTCGGGGTATTCTGGGATTGTCACAAAAGAGCTATATCGAAAAGGTACTTAAAAGGTTTGGCATGCAGAATTGTACATCAGGGGATACTCCAGTTGCTAAGGGAGACAAGTTTAGTCTCAGTCAATGCCCAAAAGGAAACTTAGAAATTCAGGAAATGCAAAAGATTCCTTATGCATCAGCTGTAGGGAGTCTTATGTATGCCCAAGTTTGTACGCGTCCAGATATAGCGTTCATAGTTGGGATGTTAGGCAGATATTTGAGCAATCCAGGAATGGATCATTGGAAAGCAGCCAAAAGGGTTATGAGGTATTTACAGAGAACAAAAGATTATATGCTCACATATAGGAGGTCAGACCAATTGGAGATCATTGGATATTCTGACTCTGATTTTGCTGGATGCCAAGATAGTAAGAGATCCACTTCAGGCTATATCTACATGTTGGCTGGTGGTGCAGTTTCTTGGCGTAGTGCCAAGCAAACTCTCATAGCTTCATCCACCATGGCAGCAGAATTTGTAGCATGTTTTGAGGCATCTAACCATGGGATTTGGCTGAGGAATCTTGTCACTGGGCTGCGAATTGTGGAAGGAATTGAAAGACCGCTTAAGTTATACTGTGACAACAAATCAGCCGTCTTATTTTCCAACAATAATAGGAGCTCGACCAAGTCAAAACATATTGACATCAAGTTCCTAGTTGTTAAGGAAAGGGTACAAAGTGGACAGATTTCTATAGAACACATAGGGACAAACTCCATGATAGCGGATCCTCTTACAAAAGGTCTTCCGCCCAAGGTCTTTCATGAGCACACTGCTCACATGAGTGTTTTGCAGTGTGAGGAATGCTTAGTTTAGTGGGAGTTACTCATATATAAATTTTGTGTTCTATGTTTGGTATTATGCATGCATACTCTAGTATTTGGATATTTTTTGGTTAATTATAAAGTTTGATATTCTGTTATTTATGCTTTGTACAATAAGGTTATTGAATGATCTCACTAAAGTAAAGTAGGACCAGTTGAAAATTGACAAGTACAGGCCACCTTCTTGTGATTTTCATGCTGCACATTTCATAATGAATCTATGTCATTTAGTTATGTCAGTACTAGTAATCATTGATGGGTTTAGTTATGATTGATATAACGAAAATCACTTTGGTTCTATGCACTGGCATGACTAATGGACGAGATTATTTGGATATGCTTAAGGTATATAATGGCATTTTTTGAGCTCATAAAGTCTAACACATGTGTAGAGTTACATATGTGACCAGTGGGAGATTGTTAGAATTTTGGGTCACAAATGTAACTTTTAATTGTGTTAGGGCCATTATTTAATTAGCCAAAACTAAAGTGGTCTATTTAATATTGATCTTATGGCTAAGGGCATATGTGTTATGAAAAGGTATTGTGCGGATACCATAAGGCAATATTCTAATTTGATGAGGGGCCAAATTAGAAATATTGAAAACAGAATTGTAACTGATGCAGTTACTTATAGGGTTATGGTCCCCAATTGTAGATACAACAACGTAACAACGTGAAAAGTTTCTCTTCATCCCCATCAGAAGAGAACATAAGGAAACCCTAAAGGTGATCTACAATTGGAAGATCACAACCCCAGATCCTTCAGCGATTCCCATGGCTCATTCAGGTACGCTTCCGCTCTAGATCTTCATCATGTTTTTTGGGTATGGGTTAATCAAGTGTGGTATAGGATTATGCTCCTATTTTCTATATGGGTAGAAAAGCATGTGGTTAGGAACAAATCCTTATTTGTTAGAAACCTACATTTGTTGCTTCTTGTTTATGTTGCTCTTGCTGATACGGTAGAAGTATTCGCCTAATTTCTTCTGCATTAAGTGTCTCATAAAATAATAATGCATCTGCCAATGCATGTAATGCCTTCTCATGCTGAGGAAACGACACACGTTATTTTAGTTCAGAATTTATTCACAAGTTATTAAGTTATTTAATTTTACAAACCTTCTTTAAAAGGGCTTTCACTCGATCATATGCTACTCTAAGAAGTTTGTCAACCTTCACAAGAGAGAAATTCAAATCCAGGTGAAATTTTTTTTCTTCTATAAAATAAGAATTTCTTAAGATGAAATAAAATAACACCAAACATGAATATATACTATCAAAATAATATGAAGTAGTTAGGTTCAAAATACTTGCCTCTTCATCAATACGTGACTGCATTGCATAACATTGTGGCTGTTGTATATAAACGGGCCCTATTACATCACTCATTCCGCAAATTGTTACCTTTTGCAGAAAAAAAAAAGATTAAGCACTACTTTCCAGAATTTGGCACAAGGTTGTAGTCATTAATTTTAGTTAGAGGAGAACTGTTACTCTCATTGGGAAAATTCTAAGTAATACTTGCAATAAATACACACACATACAAGCACATAAATTGTGTTGATTTTGTAGCCAAGATAGAGTTAATAAAAATAACCAGTAGTTTACGAAACCACGAAACTCGGCACTAAATATGAAAATATAAAATTACCAAATATTTAGCAGTCTTAGTAGCCATGTGAAGATCACTACTTGCTCCAGATGTGATATGCTTCGGACTGAATATAATTTCTTTTGCAACTCTTCCTCCATGTTCTCGCCAAGAACATAGAATCAAGGCATAGTGCCAAGAGTGTGTGGAATGTGATCGGAGATTTTTAGAGAGATGAGCTCATAACTGCTTAGAGAGAGAAAATATAACTGAATTTCAATATTGTTATTGCCAAATGAGCCAAGAGTCCCTTACAATTGGTAATCGTCCCCTATTTATAGATTTGGGGTTGGGCCTTCGTGCCTTTAATCTGTCTAAATGGGCCGGTTGGGCCTTGGGGTAAGCGGCCCAAGGTCCAAGCATGTTCCGCGCCTAAGGCTGAGTCCCCTGGGCGAGGGACTCTGGGGTCTCGCCCAGTCCATAAGTACACAAGACACCGAGCTCGAAGCATGAGAGCTAAGTGTGTCTTTAAACAGAAGAAGCCAAGGCGAGGACTATGAAAGACTAAACAATGATAAAACCTAAAGTTTTTAACAAAATAAAAAATCAATTGCCAACATGGCCGGGAGAATAAAGTCAAAAAATCTCCGTATTCCAAACTTTTCGCTGCACCACCCTTTTCCTAGGCAAACTGAGTCTACAAGCAGTCCCAGGGCGATGGCACTTGACCTGCTCGCCTTGCCAGCACTGCGCACGCGCCCTGGACCATGACACTGACAGGTGTCGCGCGTTCGCCACGCGTTGCACCCTGAAGTAGTTTTTAAGTCAGCAAATCCACTGAATCTCAACTGCCACTTCTGAAATGTCTTTTCGAATCCCAGCGAACCCTGTCAATCCGAATTTCAACCAATAAGCTTCCGTTACGGTACCTTCCATTTAATGCGTTATGTCAAACCCTGATATTTTTTGAATTTGAACCAATCAGCATCAACGGTTACAACTTTTCGCCTAACACGCTGCATTTACCTTTTCGGGATTAATGCCACGTTTCCCAAGTAATCATTCCACCTTTGTCATGATGGACACGATTTTCGAACCGACTCTTAATTCCTACTTTAAAACTTTCTTTCTTCTCCACTTTCGCCATTCTTGAACATCCGGCGAAAATCCAAAAGTCATCAACTCAACATTTCCTGTTAGCCTTCGCCTCTCATTCTCAGAAATGACTCCCAAGCGCCGTACCCATAGGTCCTCCCGATCCCGAAGTGTTGCCTCAGCGTCCCCCACTCCTGCCCCGGCGGCTACGCCTCATGCCGGGGGAACTCCCCTTAACGAAGATGAGAAAGATGCCTTTTGGCGACAAATTTTCATCAATCTTCCCCAGCCCACAGTTGAAGAGCCTAAGCATGCGGCTATTTGTCAAACCTCTAAGCTGTCTACTGGCGAGTCTATCGCCGAGTCAATTCGTAAAGCCGGAGGGCTCTACCGTGAGAAGTCTTTGGAGGATGCCCTCATCATCGGCCCAGGCTGGGACATTCGTCGCCCCTGGAGGTGTCATGGGCTTGAACAAAAGGCTAAACGACCACATTTCTTCTATGTCTATGAATATTTCTACCTTGAGTTAGGAATCAAGTTACCCTTTTCCCCGTTCCTCTGCCTAGTCATGAGGGAAATCAACGTGGCCCCTTGCCAACTCCATCAGAATGCTTGGGCCTTCATCCGTTGCTTCGAGATCCTCTGCGAAGCTATCGGCCTCGAAGCAAAAGCCTCATACTTTTTCTACTTTTATGGGGTAGACCCAAAATTCCTGAAGACGGAAACTCCTGGATGGATTTCCTTGAAATCCCGCTCAGGTCGGCAACGCTTTTACCTTTATAAGAGTAACGTTAAGAAGGGCCCCGGGCGACGCTATTTCCGTGTGATCGTTCATCCCTCTTACCCTGAAGCCTTCACCCGACGAGATGGATCCGTTCTGTTTCCTCTTTACTGGACGAAGAGTCCTTGTGATGTTCCCCCACCAACTGACTCGTCGCTGAGCAGCGAGGACAAAGCCACCATCAGCCTTTTCGCCGGACTCGCCATCCTTGAGTGCTCCCAACTGTTGGAGGATGTCCGCAGCGGCTCCCTTCGCTCACTCTTGGAGGGGTTCAATTTCACCGAAGCCTCGCTGCAACGTGCTTTGGCCACTGATTCTCCCAAATTTCCCCCTACCTTTAATACCGAGGGAGCGAAACAGAAACGCACCGCGGCTAGTTCTGACACCGAAATCGCTGCCCCTTCTGCGAAGAGAGTCAGGGGGTCTTCCTCCACTACCACCATCCCCTCCGCCGAGGTGGCTAAGGCCGTCCCCTCTCCAAAAGGGCCTGAACCTACGCCGGAGGATACCGTCCAACCTTTACCCTTAAGAGAAATCCAAAAATCCGAAAGGGGTGCCCCTAGTATTGATGCTCCCTCTCTTCAGAAAGAGAAAAAGAAGAAGAAAAAGGTGAAAAGATCCAAGACTGGCGACGCTGCTGCTTCCCCTCAAGCTTTGGGGGGTGAGGAAAACGCTTCTCCAAGCGATGCTGAACCCTCTCCCTGCCCTAGAGGAATTGCTACCGGCGAGCCAAATCTGGAGGGGGTCTCTTCGGCGGTTCTCTCCCCTGATGGCCCGCCTCCTCAAGTCGAGGCGACCCTAGATGAAACCTTGCTTGCCCACCCGGTAGGCCCACAGGGTGAAGACCTTGCTCCTCGCACCCCGCCATCTCCCTGCCAAACCTCTTTCAAGGCCGATTTCGCTTCCACTGGTGATCAAGCAGGCTCCATTCCAGACCAGCGGACTTCTCCTATTGATTTCGTCCTCTCTGACAATTTCTTTGGGAGTGCGAGAGTGGCTGAGATTCCCGACCTTGATCAGGCCGCGCAGGAAGCTCTGTCCAACCTTCTACGCGCAGGGTGTCTCTTCGCCCAACTGTCTCAAGGCTCAACTTCTTCTCTAGAGATGGAGAGACTCCAGCAGGAGGTTGAAGGCTACCAGGCAGCGGCGCAGGAAGCGGACCTTAAGTATGACGAGATGCTGTCCCAAATGGTGGCTCAAACTAACAAGAAAGCAAACTTATGCATAGAGCTGAACCGCCATGAGGAAGAATTATCAGCTTGTAAAGATAGGATGGAAGATTTGGAGCTGGATTGGTTTGAACTGCGACGAGGAGTGAACGCAAAGATAGAGTCAATCAACGCCGGCAGGGCCACTTACATCCTCAAGGATCGGGAAATCGCGTCCCTCCTCTGTGAATTGGGGGAAACAAACGAGTCTCTCGCCGACGTGAGGTTGCAGCTCGAGGAAAAGAAACGGGCCCTCGCCGAGAGGGACTCGCAAATCAAGACTTCTCAAGCTTGGTCCGTGGCTGGCGCTGCTATTGAAATTTTGGAGGAGCGAGGTCGTGGTTTCTTCCTTGCCAAAGCTCAAGGTCAACATCTCTACAAAGGAATCAACCTTGATGGCATGGGAGCTTTCAAGAAAGTTACTCCTCACGGGCTTGTTGGTCGAGATGATCCCCCAGGTTATTCCGCCGAGCACTTGCTGAAATTAAGGAAGAAAAGATGAGGGAGAAATGTTAATGCAACATAGTTATATTCGTACTAATTGTATGCACTTTGCTTTTTTTTTTGGTAATTGAATTGCATCTTTGTATTCCTTTAACTTGTTTCGTGCATGGTTTTATTTTCGAGTTTTTCGTCGCCGTTTTAGGCTCTGCCTTAAATTCCATCGCTTCGTGTTCTCCGTTCGCCTTTTAGGCTTAGTTTTTCTTTTTGCTCATTTGTGTAGCGATTTTGAAGGTGTGCCAAAGAAACTAGGACTTTTGCTCAGCTTTTGAACCGAGGCTTTTCTTTGCACCAATATTTCCCGTAAGAGCAGGTGCGGCCTCGACGGTTTTTTCCCGCCAAGGGCTTACACTGCTGGGGGCCCAATGGCCATATGGGTTTACCCAGACTTACGCCTAGTTTATATTCTCGCCACATATTTCGGGGAGGTCTCTTATTCCCAGATTTCGGGGAGACTAAGGGGATAAGGGACTTGCCCCATTTTGGGGACAAGTCGCTTTCCCGCACACATCGCCAACGAGAAATAAGCATTTCGCATTGGACTTCCCCGGAGCAATCCCCAGACATCAAGGTCGTGTTGGGATTGCCACCTTCGGAGAATTTTTCTCACCAGGCGAACGTGATATGATGATCGAATTTTCCTATCTGAGTAGCGTCGGTTCGTGCCGGACCGGAGCAATCCCCAAACATCAAGGTCGTGTTGGGACTGCCACCTTCGGGGAATTTTTCCCACCAGACGAACAGAGTTGAGTGATTTGCGCCAGGAGTATTTCTGATAAATATCCTTTTGTATTTGACTTGTTTGGAATTTTACATCGAGGGATGCCTCGTTAAAAAAACTCTCGTGTCGGAGAAAAAGAGTGCATCTTTATTTTTTTGTCCTATTTTGTGGTTAATCCTAGTCGCCATCCTCTTTGCCGCGCCCCTGCTTGCCTAGCTCTTTCCTCAAAGTATGGTGCCCAGCACCTCTTCTTTTGTCCCCGAGGTACTTGCTATCCATTCACTCGCAGAATGCCCGCTCGCCTCTAACTCTTTCTTTTGCTTGTTACCGCAGTGTGCCGAGCCTTTCTTCTTCCGAAATCGGTCAGGCCCTTTGCTCAAACCTTGTCCATAAACTTCCCGCTGAGATACTTCCAAGTCCATACTTCGGCCCATCGCCGCTTTCCCCTTCCAGTCGCCTGGTCCCTTGCTCAAAAGGGCTGGTGTCCTGAACCGCGGAAGGTTCCAAAGTGTAGCGTCCTTCGGACTCCAGCTGAAGAGGTCAAAATTGCCCTCTACCAGCTTTTCCAATCGTCTCTCTTGCTCAAGGGTGAGCCTAGGCTCAATCGCCAACACACCTCTACTGAACTTGTACCTTTCCAAGTCATCCACTATGCCTGCCCAGCGTTCCTCCGTTGTGATGTCTGTGAACGATCCATTCCACTCCGTCTTCTCGACTTCTTCCCTAAGTTGCCCCTAACTATTCCTTTGTCCTTTCACCCTCCCGTGTTCCATCTCCTGCGTCTCATTCCTTGACCTATCTTGCTCGTTATGACTTTTCTCTTGGATCTCGATCTTGTGACACCGGTGTCCCTCGCCTGCTCCTTTCTTCCCGCACATGCTGAGACAATTATTGTAGCATTCTCTCGCCCTTCTTTGATCAACCACAATTTTTCCCACCTTTCCACAGAGCAGTGGGTACTTTACTGCAAGATGGACTGTTGAAATGACGGCGTACAAACGGTTTAAGGTATTCCTCCCAATGATAACGTTGTATGAGGCTACAACTTGTATCACTAAGTACCTCACGCGAAGGAGCTTGGCGTTGTCCTCTATCCCGAAAACGATGTCTAAATCTAAATAACCCCGCACCCACACTTACTCGCCTGAGAACCCCACTAGTGTTCCCGTATAGGGCATTAAATCCTTATCGGTTAATCCTAGCTTGTCAAACGCGTCCCCGTAAATGATATCGGCGGAGCTACCATGATCTAGGAGTACTCGGCGAACATTAAAGTTGTTGATCCGAACCATAACGACCACCGGATCATCTTTGTGCATTTTGACTCCCTCAAAATCCGCTGATGAGATCACTATATCCGGATGCTGGAAGCCAAAAGGAACTTGGTATTGTTGCACCGAGGTTACTGCCCTGACATGTCTTCTTCTCGCCGAAGCTGTATCTCCCCCTCCGCCGAAACCACCTGCAATTGTATTAATTGTGCCCACTGTCGGCTCGAGATCTTTATTAAATGTTTCCTCTGCATTATTTTTCTTGGTAGTCAGTGTTTCCTTCTTATCTGCGCTCGGCGTGCGGCGACGATCCTCCCGTCGGTGATCATCCTGCTGGCGAGAGTTCCTATACCTATTTCCCTGCTGTCGTTCGCCGTTCCAACGCTCATTGCGGTCATTTAGCTGCGCTCGCCCTGCTCTGATGAGCCTCTCGATCTCATTCTTTAAAGTGAATTAATCCCCTGTATCATGTCCCGCTGACTGGTGGTACTCACACCACTTAGTCTTATCTGATTTTGGTCGCGGTGGGTCCGCTTCCCTTTCGCCCTCTTCAACGGCATGGGTCGCCTTGACCTCACGGAGCAGCTCTGTTAGATGAGCGCTTAGACTCTTTCCCGACTCTCCACGCCGGCGAGAGTCAGCCTGGTGCCAGGGCCGACGACACTCGAAATTGTCCTTCCTTGGATACAAGGGATCTTTCGTTGTCTTTTCCGCTGTCCGGACTTTCCTGTCTTGCCTTTTACTCCCTTCAGCCTTGTCTTTGCTCGCTTTATCCTCTGGCGTTGCGTCCCATTGATCACCATCCTTTTCCACCTTCGCTCTTCTTCGCTTGAAAGCGTCGTCCTCTTCATCAAGGATGTACGTTTTCGCCCGCGCGCGCACCTCCGCCATCGACTTGGCCGGCTTACGAATCAGTTTGCTATTTAGCTTTCCAGGTTGTAGACCGTTCTTGAAGGCCCGGGCACAGGCATTCGGCTCCGACTCCTCAATCTTTACCGACGCAGCACTGAATCGTTTTACGTATTGTTTCAGAGTCTCTCCTTCAGACTGACGCACGTTGTACAAGTCCTCGATCGTCACTTGCTTAGTCTTGCTTGCTGAGAACTGGACGAGGAATTTGGACGAAAAATCTCGGAAGTTGGTGATGGATCCTCGCGGAAGAGTTGTGAACCACGCCATTGCTGTACCTTTAAAAGTTGCTGGAAACATTCTGCACCTGACTGCGTCTGAAGCGGCGCTAATCACCATCTTTGTATTGAAATACAGTAGGTGTTCCTTAGGATCTGCTTTTCCGCTGTATGTTTCGAGGACTATATTCTTCATATTATCTGGATGACCACTTCCCTTATCGCTGCTGAAAATGGCTCGAATTCAGCCACAGCCTCTGCCTCGCGCTCTCCTTCGTCCTGCTGCTCGTGACGATAGTACTCTAACTGCTCCTGAAGATAGTCGTTCCGTTGCCTTATATCGTCGATGCTGCTGATCAAGCGTGTCCAATCTTGGCTGGAGATCGGAGCTTGAGGTGCTTGCGTCTCTCCTCCTGAAACCACAGGTGACTGCTCTGGTGACCTTCTTTGTTCTGGTGATGTCGGTGGAGAAGGCAGCGGAGGTGTTGGAGACAGAGGAGGCGGGGGCGGAGCTGGAGGAGTTACTGGAGTTGCTTCCTCGCGGTGAATCTTCTGGTGGTGCGGTCGGCCCCGAACGCGACGCGGCGGCGAAGTGCGTCGTCGCACAGGATCTCCTTCCCGTCGTCTGCGACGTGTTTCCATTGACACCGAAGAATTTTCACCAAAAACTCAAGAAATGACGAAATGTCTCACAGAAAACCAAAGAATTTCTCCTTCAAATCACGATCCACGTAGTCCGGGAATCAAAATCTACCGGTCCCCACAGACGACGCCAATGTTCTAGCCAAGAACATAGAATCAAGGCATAGTGCCAAGAGTGTGTGGAATGTGATCGGAGATTTTTAGAGAGATGAGCTCATAACTGCATAGAGAGAGAAAATATAACTGAATTTCAATATTGTTATTGCCAAATGAGCCAAGAGTCCCTTACAATTGGTAACCGTCCCCTATTTATAGATTTGAGGTTGGGCCTTCGTGCCTTTAATCTGTCTAAATGGGCCGGCGCCCAAGGTCCAGGCATGTTCCGCGCCTAAGGCTGAGTCCCCTGGGCGAGGGACCCTGGGGTCTCGCCCAGTCCACATACAAACATCAAGACGAGCTAGCAACTGCTGCTTGCTTATTGGTTTCTGATCATAGGAGGGAATCTCAACGACCATTCCTAAAGCAGATCCATGGGGCCTGATTGTTGCCTTGTAAATTGGATATGCACCCACAGTGTTAATGGCAACAATTGCATGGCCACTTTCATGATAAGCAGTAACATGAAAATTACAAAACCATATTACTGCTGTGATCTGAGAGATGCGGTCTCAAAATTCTTAAGTTTACATATTTTCAGTTTAATGATTAGACTTGTAAACAATCTTACTCCATGGATAACTTGAATCTTAAAAAAAATCATGTTCAAATATTTTCAGAAGACAATAAGGTTAAGATCTGTAGTAACATACAGCTATAAATCAGTCATATAGACCACAATCTACAAGGTGAAGGGGCTAAACCAGTTTTCCTAGCATATACACACACCTTTTTTGACTCTTTTGATATGAACATTGTTTTCCGCTCTGTACCCATAATTATTCTATCTTTTGCAAACTCCAATTGCGCAGCTGCTGATTTCTCAGTTCCTTCAATAGCAGCTTGGATGGCAGCAATGTTTACCAGGTTTGCGAGTTCTAGTTTAAATGAACAATTAAAGAAAACTTCATTCAGAAGAAATTTGAAGGGTATAAATACTTGGATTAACAGAAAGGAAGGAGGTTCAATGCACATATTAAACAACACTCACCTGCCCCATTTAATCTTGGAGTTCCACAAGCTATTGATGTAATATCTACATCATCAGCCAAAGGTTTATCTTGCAAATAAAGCTCCAATATTTCTTGTCGGCCACGTAAATCTGGATGTCGTACAACAATCTGCAATTGGGTTGGTTGGTTAGTCTTCTTATATTCCATAGCAAAATTACTTTGAAACTCACATTTGTTTCGTATAACTTAACATGTAGGTCCAAATAGAGAGATCATCATAAGAACATTGAAACATTGAACAAGTTCATGTTTGGACAACAGAATATTACCTGATAGAAAATGATAGATTGAATTTTATTACTAAATCATTAGTTCCAATTTCTGCCCCAATGTAGACTAGTATAAAGAACAGGGTAACTATACAGAAGGAATATGATTTCCCAAGATATTCAAGAGACATACACTATTCTCCATCAATACAAGTCAATATCCCTCTATAATCTCTCGTAACTATATGTCATTTATAGCAACCTTTCCTTTCTCACTCCCTAACCAACTTCTTAACTAACTACTATATGGGGGTTAACTATCAGTACTCCCCTGTCCTCAATTTGAATAGCTTGTGAAGTTAGGAAAAATAAAAAGAAAATAAAAATGAAGCCCTCCCTACGGATTTCACAGCATAATGACCGAGTTATCAGTGAGGTGTAAGAATGTCCTCTAGGGTCCTCTTGACCATCTTCTATGCCCACCTCAATCCTTATTCCTTACACTCTCCCAAGGAAGCTGTGGAATTGTAATTGCAAGCCAACACATGTGGTCATGTATAAGGACAACAACACTGAAATCTTTTTAACATCATAGCCACAATCATAGAACCACCTAAGGCTCCAATAGTTTTTTCAGAGGGCTTCCTTAAATGGATTGACAGTGGGAACTTGTTTCACTTCTTTGTTATTCTAGGAGGATTTGTTACCCTCTTTTCTCTTAATATCTCGTTTATTGGGGGAAAAGGAAGAGGAGGACTTACATGTTGATCAAATCTACCAGGCCTTGTTAAAGCACGATCAAGACAACGAGGCAAGTTTGTTGCAGCCAATACTATGATTCCCAACAAGATAGGGATGTTAAGTATATTGGAAAACAGAAAGAAACTGATTATAGAACATAAATGTTAAAACACACATACTTCATTCTGCTCAAACCCATCCATTTCAACAAGTAGTTGATGCAATGCCTGGTTTGATGAACCAACACCATCTATTTCATCAATAAAAATGATACAAGGAGCCTACAAAAGGATTGGTGAGAAAGATTTTTACATTATTTGGGGGACGAATCTGAAATAAATAAGTACACAAGTTGAGTCCATCAACAAAAGGTAACAAACCTTCTTTCTCGCTGCTTCAAACAAGGTTCTTATACGTTGAGCTCCAACTCCAGAATACTTGAAGATTAAAAGTGACAAGAAACTGAGCGTCCCTAACAGCTAAAGAAGTACCATAGCATCCCTTAATCTAATAACCAATGGATATATACAGTGTACGTACACAAAATGTACCATCTATCAACTGTGCAACTTACAACAGCTAGAAGGAATTGCTTTTCTGCTAAGAGATCACGTGGAAAACTTAAAAAACTTGACTTACCATGGGAGAAGGTAACTCCTAATAGAAACATATCATCTTAGACAAAGTTGGTACCCCCCAAAAAAAGTGTTAGAATCATTTTCAATGGTAAATGTTTATTGTAGTCTCTCCTTAGAGTTCGAACCCTGGACCCTTCACCATTCATTCCCTCCCAACCCTTATGTCCCCTAGCTCTTACCACTTGATAATAAGAAGTGATAACTCATCATTTTGTTTCTTATACTTTGCATGTTCCAAATGATTTGGATTTATTTCCCTTCGATAGAGGTGTTGTTCCACCTTAATCATCAGAGAAAGTGAGCAGTGGCGGAGGATCTAAGGGATAGGAGATGGCTTTGGCCCTCCTAAAGTTTTTTTAAAAAACTACTAGTACTTTATGACTAGCCAATTTGTGATGTTCTAATCATAGCCTGTTTTGCTTCTTCAAGCTTGCACAGTTGCACTTCATGACCAGCCAGAGAGGTGACAATGGCATTGCAAGCACATGCAGATCGATATCATAGACAGATAAAGGACTCATTTATGCTTAGCATATATCTTCATTTTTCCTAATCCGTTTCTATTTTCCTGGAGCTGTGTCTTTATATATTTGTTCGTCTTATCTAATTAAATATGAAATAATCTAAGATATGAAATTTTTCATATTCTAACACTTTCTTTTAAGAGTAAGCTAACTTAGCTTTAAGCTTGATAAAAAATACCCTTTAGGAAAAAGGAAAAGCTAATGAGTGCTATTATCATTGCAACCGTTGTTTAGAGAAAAGAGAAAATAAGAGAGAGAAGTAAGTAGGCGAGCTCATCCGCGTTGAAACCCTATGAGGTGCGATCTCCGCTTGATGATTCATTGCAGAAAAAAAAGAGGCATACGTGCTGCTGCTGAGAAAGAAGAGGAGATAACCTTATTGTTGCTGGAGTTGTGGGAAGTCTCTAACAGTGAAATTAAAAAGTGAATATTGAGATAATATGCTCTATCCATAAAGCCTCTGAAATGAGTTGAAGAATTTAATCCAAGAGTAAGAGTTATGAAGAAACCCTTTATGGCTTTACGCCTAAAAAAATTGGGGTAGAATTTAGAAAATATAAGATTAAATTACATGTTAGACTATTATTATTATACTATCATTATTATCTTTAACATTTTCCCACAAAAATGGGTGTCAAATTTCATACAATTCAGTGGGATGTTCTTAAATTTTTTCACTCTGGCCTCCTCAATAATTTTGGTCAAGCTCCACCACTGAAAGTGAGGGTTCTTGATCGAGATACTAAACTATATTCATATCATTAATGTTCTTACATCTTCATGAACAAACACCCAGTCACTAAGTCAAGCTGCTCAAATAAAATAAGGATGCAATCATGCAAGTGACAAGCAATACACAATGAATGCTACACACAGTAAATTTAAGCTATTGAAAATGCAGAAAGAAAAAGACGACTCACATATCTCCAAATTCAGATCCTGCCCGGTAGAAAAACGGAACACCAGCTTCCCCAGCAAAAGCCTACAAGGTCCCAGTTAAAGCAAACATTATCAAAGTCAAATATATTATACGCATTTCAATGTATTAAATTTTAAGTCTTATGTGAGCAGAAACAAACTTACTTTGGCTAACAGAGTTTTTCCAGTTCCAGATCTTCTTGTCAGGAGAATCCCCTAAAAAAAAGAAATTACTTAGGCACAGTTGATGGCGAAAAGGGAAAAAAATCCAATACTCATGTAGACGGTAAGATTATCAGCACAACATGCAATGAAATAAATAGAATCCATAATGCTGTGGTGACCAAAAGATAGCACACATATTTGTGTAAGAAAAACAGCTCATAAGCAAGGATGGAAACCTAGATCCTCCTACAAAGAAATGAGAAGCCGATACATTTACAGAAATAATATAAGCAAAAGCTATCATGAAGAAAAAATAAATTATTCAGATTCACACCTTTGGGAACTTTACTCCAAGACGAGTAAATTTTGCTGGATTTCTTAGGTACTCAACAATTTCCTCAAGTTCTTGCTTTGCATCATCACAGCCTTTAACATCCTTAAATGTTTTGACATTCTGCAGAGGGAGGGAAAGAGATTATATAAGGCCAAGCATCATAATTTCTGATTTGTTGTTTATTATGTATGTTCTACAACAAGACCTCCCATACATAAAGAGAAAATGCTAAATCTCTTTTTGTAATATATAAAAAGGAAATGAAGAAAAAGAAACATCACACTAACTCCTCATAAAGCTAATTACTATGGTGTCTACCAACAGTGGCATGCCAAGATCACTATGGGAGACTCCCGAAATTACAAGAACAAATTCCAAATGACCCAATTCATAGAATAAGAATATAAGATATACTTCAGAAGTAGTTCAATGATCAATCGAATAGCATGCTATGAATATCAGATAATTGATAAAGGGGTTATGCATGTATTGTATTATTCATTAACCAAGCGAAGTCTTCTAATCCACAATTCCAAGTGACATCCCAAAATTTGAAGCTGGTGTAGTGGCATGCCTAAGAACAAATCTTCTTTAACTTTCAAGAAATGCAGATTTAACTACTGTGGCATGTTATACTACGAATAATATTGTATTAGTTGGAAGACAACCTAGAATGATAGCCTTTTCTAGCATACGAAGTGCTCAAGCCAACGCCTGAAGTTCCAACCACACCCAGGCTCATACCATATCAATACCGTAGTAAAGTAATTAAAATAGATGAGAAATATCTTGTCCAAAATTTGATTTGTTTGATACTTTTGTATCAACCTAAAGAAGGAAATAGCTTCCTGAGATCCCTAACTCCAACAAACAAACGAATAAAAAAGAATCTTGACTAAAAATGATAATCACTAAAACCATAAAGCAAAAGAAGAACTTTTTATGCAATAATTGTTACCATAATAGGCTCAGATATTCCAGGGCTAAGAATAGACTCATCTGTGTTACATGATGCACACTGCTTCAACTCTTGCAACTGCAAAAGTATTTTAAGTATCAGTTGCACATTGTGAAATAAAAAACATCAAATAAAGGACAGTTCATGGTGACAAAAGGAAAAGTTGCAAGACATTGAATTTGTCTGAAAAATTGAAAATCAAATAACTTAGATACAGAAATGCATATGAAAGCAATACTGCTTTGAAATTGGTATGTGAGTGTATAAAGTGAAGTGTCCAACAAACCAATCACACCAATATCAGATTACAATACTCTAGGTCATTAATAAAATAATTTTTCTTACACATCATTGAAACAAAGATGCCTAGTGTAGTCTTGAGCTAATGAAAAATGATCAATCAAGAACTGGGTCATACACACCAAACAAAAATAACTCAAAAAATAAATTGCATCAGACAAGGTAACTCTACCAGAGTATGAAGGGTACAAGGTTTCCCAGTTTCCTCATTTGGAAGATATTCAGCAATAGCATTAGTCGTCACAAGAGCTAGAAGATATTCTACAACACCTCTACAATCAACAGCAGTCTCTCTTTCTTTAAAGTGCTTGATGACAAACTCAGCACTGAAAAAATTAAAAGAAAAAAAATTGACAAAGAAACTTTGACACAAAACTTGCACTAGCAATAAAAAAAACACTTTGGCATGTTGCCGGATAACAATATCCAAACACACGATAACTATTTAAATTTATCTAGAATAAAAGCCAAACTGAATTATTACTTGTTCATCAAGTATTAGTTGGGATTGTCCCGAATGATAACTCAAGTAGTAAGAGTTGGGTGACATATGGGTTGGGGAGAGGCAGGTCCATGGATCCCTACTATCCCTGGTGCCCGATCGCCGTAGTTTAGATAAACTAATCGGCGAAGGGTGTAATTTATCTATCCGATTAGTTTAGATTAGGTTTTGTTCAAATCTTGTACTATCTTACTGAATTTGAATTTCTGATTTCACAATGAATGTGAGTCAAAGTGAAACCTGTGAAGATTGGGTTGAACAGGTAGAGCAGTAGTTTGTATAGCTGAATCATTGGGATTTTCTTTTGCATCATCAATTAAACTCCACAAATACCAATTCACGAAATCGTTGAAAGCAATTTTGAAACGCTCTCTAGTGTTCGCCCAAAAATTCCATAAGCGCTTCGAGAGAGAAAGCGATTGAAAGCGATGTTGTTGGTTGGGACTTTTTCTTCTTCTTCTTTTGATCCGTTTTTGGTTGGGATTTTGAAAGTGGGAGGTGAATGGAATGAATATTATACGTACAAGGAGTTAAGATTTAAGCAGTGTAGCCATCTATGAAGCTGTGTCCTCCTTCTCACTGTGTGTAAAGGAGAAAATCTCAGTTCATAGGCATAGATAAAGATGAAGATGAAGATAAAGCAACAGTTTAACTAAGATTGAAATTGGTACCTGATAATGATTTTAAAAGTTCAGATAGTTGTCAAGATTTTCTCTTTTTGATTATCTATTATCTAATAAAACTGTTAATGAAAGTAAATTGTTTTTCAATTTATTTCAAAACGTCTATGAGCTTATCTATTGATTTTTTTTTTTGGATAAGCAAAATTGTATTAGATATTAGAGTACAAGGGGTACTCAAATCCGAATACAAACAATTGAGAAAACAAAAAAAATGCCAAAATAAGGAACTAAACAGATCACTGCTAACACACACCAACATGAAGCTTTTACAAGCCCAGCTTTTACAAACCCAACTATAACAAGTCCAAACTTAGCTAACTAGTAACATGCGTGAATCAACCAGGAAATGCTTCAGTCACACACAATCCAATAGGCAGCTCACAATTGAGATGAACACGAGCATAGCAGCAACAAGCACAGTAAAAACGCCACTTTTTCTTAGACACAACCCCCTTATCAACATTAATAATCACCTCGCCCCCTTGCACTGCTAGCAATTTTGGATACACATCATGGGATTTGTAAACCATTCATATAATGAATTTCCAAAACCTCCCAGGCCTACGTTACACCACTGCCAGGACTTCAGCTTTACCATATCCAATATGTTAGATAAATCAACCTCCACTGATCTAAAAGTAATTTCATTACGATGGAGCCACACCGACCAAAGCACCGCCAGCCAAATTGAACTCAGACACTGATTCTGAACCGTATTTCTGCCAAACTGAAATTGCCAAAAGTGTGCCTTAGGATCCAATGGCAGCACAGTAGTGTAGCCTAACCACTTGAAGCAAGCACACCATATATCATAAACCAGTGGGCAGGAGAATAACAAATGGGAGCATGTTTCCACTGCCTGCAAACATAACTTGCATGTAGCTGCTTCCGGAGAATGAATAACCTTCCGCTTGAGCAAGTTCTCCAAGGTCGGTGCACGGTTCAGAAGGCATCTCCAAGCAAAGGCCTTTACATTGGAAGGTCCTACAAACCGCCACAAGGTTTTAAAGATAGGATCAGGTGGCTGAGCCAAGGGTACCTGCAAAAAAACAAAAGCTGAGTTAACAGAATAGGTACCATCCACACTTGGATGCCACTACCATTTGTCCGGAACACCAACCAAGATCGGAACACCATTGATCTGCTGGATTAAATTTTGCAGCCATCCCAGCTCCCTACCAACCAGCGGCCTACGCCACTTAAGGTCCCAGTTCCAACCTCCTTGTCTCCAAGCCCCACACTCACTAACATTGACCCATTTCAACCGCGACATATTATACAGCCGATAGAATTTTTCCCTCAGAACACCCACCCCGGACCAATTCTCCAACCAAAACTTTGTATGATTTCCCGAACGCACTTCTTTCCGCACACCCTCCACAAACCACCCATTTTCCCCTCCACATGCGTCCTGCACACCCTTCCACGAAGCAGAAACATGCACACTGCCCCCCCTCACCATACTTAGCCAGAATAACACGACACCATAGCGAATTGGGCTCAGTTCTCAGTCGCCACAACCACTTACCTAGTAGTGCCTTATTAAAGATTGTCAAGTCTTTCACGCCCAACCCTCCCTCATCCTTTGGTTTACAAATCTCATAGCACTTTACCCAAGATATTTTCCTCACATCTTCACCCCCGCCCCAAAGAAAGCTCCTCATCAGGCCAGTACAAGTCTTCACCACACAAGCTGGCATCTTGAAGAAAGATAAGAAAATAGGGGTAGCGATGACAAAACACTCTTGATGAGGCATAACCGCCCCCCAAAAGAAATCATCTTCTGTTTCCAAGGAGCCAATCTAGACCTTATTCTATTCACCACTGGATCCCACGTACTCCTGCACTTCGGACATCCACCCACTGGGATACCCAAATAGATAAAAGGGATACTCATTACCTTGCATCTAAGAAATGAAGCAAACTTCCATGAGACCCCAGGTTCCACAGCAACAACAGCAAGTTTGCTTTTCTGGAAATTAACCTTCAACCCTGAACAAAGCTCAAATGAGCGTAAAATACACTTCAGTACCACCAAATTCTGCACAGTAGCCTCCCCTATGAACAACATATCATCTGCAAATTGTAGCAAAGAAATCTCTACCCCCTCATGCTTTCCCAACATATATCCCTTAAACTTGCCTAACTTCAAGGCATTAAGGAAAAGTCCATTTAAGCCTTTAGCAACAATAAGGTACAAAAACGGAGCAAGTGGGTCGCCTTGTCTAAGGCCTTTCTCCATACGAAATTCTGCGCTTGGGCTACCGTTCACCAAAACAGATACAGAGGCAGATTTCAGACAGCTCAGAATCCAATTAATCCACTTCTTACTGAATTGCATACGACACATCATATACTCCAGAAAGTCCCACTGAACTGAATCATATGCCTTTTCATAATCAACTTTGAACACGATCATTGGCCGCTTCTTGGATTTAGCTTCATGAATCACCTCATTAGACACCAGTACACTATCCAGCATATTCCGACCCTCAATAAACGCAAACTGCCTCTCATCAATAATACTACCCAAAACAGATTTCAATCTAGTTGCAAGCAGTTTAGAGACAACTTTATACATACAACCAATAAGAGATATGGGCATAAACTCTGTCGGACATTGGGGAGAAATCACCTTAGGGACCAGCACAATAAATGAAGCGTTGCTCCCTTTAGGCCAAGCACCACGTTGCCAAAATTCATAGACCATCTTACAAAAGTCGCCCTCCACCACGTCCCAAAACTTCTGAATAAACTTGAAATTAAATCCATCAGGGCCTGGACTTTTATCACCACCACAACCCCACACAGCGGACTTAATCTCCTCCTTATCAAAAGGTGCAATCAGATCTGCATTATCCTGATCAGAGACGGTTCTGAATTGTACCCCCTCCAACTGTGGTCTCCTTTTGACCTCAGATTTAAATTTTGATACAAAGAAATTATGAACAACCGCTTTCACCCTACTCGGTTCCTCTTCCCATATCCCATCAATCATCAAGCCTACAATTGAGTTCGATTTCCTTTTCCAATTAATTGTGGAATGAAAATACCTCGTATTCTGGTCACCCTCCGCAAGCCACTTAGAGCGTGACTTTTGACAAAGTAATGATTCATGGGACTTAAGAACTGACCATAATTCACCAAGCAGCCTCTGTCTATCCCCTTCCTCCTCTTGAGACAATCCCACCTCCTTCTCCTTTGCATCCAGTAGATTTATTTGGTTTACAGCCTCTTCCCTCCTTGTCTTCAAGTTAACAAAAACATCTTTATTCCACCCATTCAGCTCCCCCCTAAGCCTCTTCAACTTCTCCTTAAGAACATAGGCAGCCCACCCACGGATCCTATTTTCGCCCCACGATTTCTCAACAACAGCAGGGAGTCGCACATCAGGAAGCCAATAGTTCAGAACCCTAAAGGGCTTGGGTCCCCAATCCTGAAATAGTTGTCGTAATAAAATTGGACAGTGGTCGGAGACATGTCTATTAAGTTCCAGTTGGTTACAATTTGGCCAAGATAAGCACCATTCATTAGAAACCAAGAACTTATCAATCCTGCTCCGGGCTGAATTATTAGGTCGACGCCAAGTGAATCTCCTACCTGCAAGAGGTAAATCCAGCAACTCCAAGTCTGCAATAAATGAGTTAAACTTTTGCATCTCTCTTCTCTGAACACTGGTTACCCCCGCCACCCCTCTTCTTTCATCTTCCGATCGATCTGCGTTAAAATCACCAGCCAAACACCAAGAGTCTATCTGACAACTCCCCACTCCAAGCTCGGATGGCATCCCAAAGAACTCTCTTACCAGCCAAATCACAAGGCGAGTAGACGCTCACAATAACACACTTTCCTGACGAGTTCCCCCATTTACCAACAAGACCTAGAAAACCCACTCCCACCACACACTCCTCTAACGCAAAAATACTCGGATTCCATATGCACAGTAATCCTGCCCTTCTATTTACAGCTGGTACAACCCTCCAATCGAACTCAGAATCACCCCATAGTTGTGTGCAAATCCTTCTATCAACATTCTGTAATTTTGTTTCTTGTAAGCAAACTAATTCAGCATTGTTCGGACATATAACCTCCCTAATTGCACGTCTCTTCGCCCTATCCCCCACCCCTCTAGCATTGAAGGGGATTATCTTCATTGATTAACAGAACTCTCCACCCCAAGGTTATGCTACCGCACTACCCCCTTTCCTCTTCCATCCCTTTCTTCCAGTTCCTTTAACTGTCTAACAAGTTCCTTTATCTATTGATTGAAATTGGAAAAGCCATCAGATAAAGATATAGGTCTGTTTGGTGGTTAGGATAAGAGTAGAATATAATAAATGATGGGATAAATACAAGATATGATAGAAGCATGGAAAATTCTTATCCTGTGATGTGTTTGAGGGGGACAAGATATTAATAGTATATGATACAAATAATGAAATATTTATTAGATTTTCCTTTGAAATGAAAAATAATAGGCTTAATTCCAGTTTGGGTCCCTGATGTTTCACAAATGTGCGATCTGCACCCCCTGTGTTTAAAATGTGCGGTCAACATCCCTCATGATTTCAGAACGATCTATTGAGGCCCTTCCGTTAAGTTCCGTCAGTTGACTAAACGGAACTTGCTGACAATGCATTAATTCTGAAAAAAGCAAATTAGTGACGGAAATAATCCGTCACAAACACATGCATCTTCCAACTAGATTCAAAAATACAACCTCCTTCAACATAATACATAAACACAAGCGTGGAATCAAAAATAAAATCCCACTAACCCCAACCCCACCGCAACCCTCATCCCCACCTCTCTCTTTCTCAGATCTGGCTGCAACAAACTCAAAAACCCAGAAACCCTCACCCCACCATAGTAGGAGGCTCAGGATCTTAAAGTTTCCCTTCTGCAATTATGCATGTTCCTTTGTCAAATGGAAGATTACAGTATCATCAATAATTAAATTGTTTAATGAGCTGACAATCAACAAATCTTAAGTTCAGTTACATCCGGAACAGATTATCAAGAAAAAAATTAACAACCAATTATAAAAGTCAACAAACATGCCGTAAAATCAGTCCTTCAACAATTAAAAATGGCTTTAACAACTCAGATCCATTCAGAGAAAAGTCAACAAGTTGAAGTATGAATTTTCAATTAGTGTTTTAACTATATCAACAATAAGAATCTAGATATTACTACGCTCTAACAAATAGATGGATTTGAAATCCCAGAACACAAGTGACAAACTTTGGATCACATGATTTCCCACTTGGCCAAATCAAACACCTGACATAGGATAATCTAGTACCTTGGAATCATATAATTGTATCACTATTGACGGAGCTTCACTCCAGAGTATTACAATTCACAAAAAGCACAAATTTTTAAGACTATTTTGTATGAATTCATTGATTGACGCGGATGGGTAAGATCAAAGTAAATCAACAACACCAGTTCATACAAATCAAAAAGGGGAGATTTTGCATCTGAAAAGCAACTAGAGAGACCTGGGAAGAAAAGGGGTCATTGGAGGCGAGTTCATTGCGAACGAGTTCGCCGGAGTGACGATGTGGCGGCGTCGGCGGCGGTCGCCGGAGTGACAGCGGCCGATCATCAAATTGGTTGAGGGGTTTTGAAGCTAGCTTCAAGGGGAGTCTAACCATGGGGTTGATTTTTCCATAGGAGGTCGGACGACGTCGAAATCGGGACGAGAAGGTAGCGGCGGCAAGGGTTTCATCTACTCTGTTTTGTGTCGATTTTCTTCGAATCGGGAGGTGGTGTTGGAGCGCCGGTGTTTGTTGGGGCAGGGGGAGGAGCACGCGACTGACAGGCGGTGGTCGCGGCTCCGGTGGTGGTCGTTGGACCATTTGCAGTGGCAGAGCTTCATGGTTGTGGCCAACGGTGGTTGTTGCGTGCGTGGAGATGATGGTTCAACCAAGGAAGGAAGGATAAGTAGTATGATGAGGGTGATGAATAGAGGAGAAGGGTGCTGCCATGGTGTGTTGGGTGGCAGAGGAAAGGGTAAAAAAAAAAATGAAGAAGATGATGTTGTGAGGGAGAGGAGAAAAACACGTGAGGTGTTGTTGGCTGAAGGGTTTTGTGACGAATTATTTCCGTCACCAATTAGTAGTCTATATTTTATGAATTAAATAAGTGACACGTCAGCATTTCCGTTTGGTCAACAGACGGAACCTAGCGGAAGTTAACGGAAGGACATCGTTTTCACGTTTTAGATAGATGAGGGACCTTGACCGCACGTTTTAAACATAAGGGGTGCGAACCGCACATTTATGAAACATCAGGGACCTAAACTGGAATTAAGCCAAAATAATAATAAATTTGAAATATTGGAAAAGTATTAAAAATATCAGAAAAAATTGGCATATCAGTTATAGTACCAAATAGCTTAAAAAATGCACAAAAAATTGTACTAAATAGCATGAAATTGTATCGCATAAATGACAAATATCCAAATACCATGAAAAACAAATACGACAATGGAATCAAGTTAATCAACTCGATTAGGGGCAGAACCAGAATTCCAAGGAGTGAGAGGTTGAGATCGAAAAAGATTATGAGCATGTTTGTTACATGATAGGAAAATACTAAACATCCGAAATTATAATAGATAAAAGCAAAAGTTAAGGAAACTTGCTTCTACGTATCCAAAATTATAATGGACCAAAACCAAATTAATATTTTTCTACTTAATACATTTTTCGGGAAAAAAATATTTATGACATTTTAACCCACATTTTTGTTTTTGTCCCCAAAAAAAAACCCCACATTTTTTATTTTGAAAACACATTTTTGTTAAATGAAAAACACTCAAACGAAATAACACACATTAGTACATTACAAATGCACGATAACACTTATAATTGATGCAACAAAAATACTGGTAATCAAACAAACACGATGTTTGTCAAAAATGAAAAGTATTCCCGTAAGTCCAAATTTTTTACTGTTTAAGATGATGCATATAGTTTAATTGATGTTACAAATTGACTGAAACATCCTTCTATAAAGTTAAAATATATTAAAAAAAGAAAATAATTGTTATTGGTTAAGTATTTGGTGAGCATTATAATAGATGAAAATAAAAGGTGGTAAGTGAAAAATATATATTAAATAAGTGTATAAATGAAAGAAAGCAATACATATAATACATGTAGTAATTATATGTATATTTACATATAACATTCACTACATTTCAAATTGTTTGGGTAGCCCAGTGGCCACGTATGTTTTTTTGATACCATAAAGTCTTGTGTTCAATGGAACTAATATTATACATGTTTGTCCGTGTGATGCACGGATAATTTTTTACGAATTCCACTGCTAATAACAATTATTGAGTATTTGGTATATATGAAAAATACAATGATGTATTTACTAAGACATACAATTTTAATTAGTCAAACACTTATATGCCGTTATTATCTTATGTTTTATATATCTTTCTTATATATATGAATTAGGTGAGTTTCAAATGTTAATTGTGTTTGACCCCTGTCGAATTGCACTTTGGCGCAATCTTTACTGTAAAAGATGAAAAGTTGGCTGAAATGTAATAACATATTAGACTGTGAGGGATATATTTGGAATTAAAAGAAAATATTTATACACATATCCAAGAATAATGATTTATTCATATCTTACTTAATTTTCTATCTCATTTCCACACATTTCTATATTTTCTCTTCCTATATATTTAAGGTGAATAAGGATAAGAAGTGTCAACAAAATATTTCTCAATGTTATAAAATGAGGGTGATTTAGGGACATAATTATGGATTTATTCGTGTAAACTAATCCTGTCAACCTTTCTCAATGTTAGAAAATTAATTCAATATGATTTACAATGTGAAAATTAATTAAAACTTGTGGCCATGGTTCACACAGTTGGTTCGGTGTAGTGTCTCTACCATTGATTGCAAGTCAAAACACAACTTATGATCCAAAATAGAAAGGGACAAACATCGATAAGTTAAGTTTATATGATAATCGTAGTGAATCTCTTCCTTTTAGGAAAAAACTAAATGGCAATGGAAATGATGTATGTTCAATACCTTTAACATTGAGAATCTCATGTAATTTGTAATTTAAATTGAAGTTCGAATTCTGGATAATTAAGAAAAATGAAAAAAAAAATTATTTATGCCTACTCATATACACAATAAATTATTGGCATATAAGTTGTAGATGAATGACGAGCAAGTAGAGAGTACTTTTCAATCCTAACACAGTTAATAAAATAAATTAAGAAATGAATTACACACTTTTTGAATATAATTTAAATTTAAGTATTATAAATTTTAATGGGTAAATAAATTTGGGGTCCTCTATTGTAAATTATTATATAAATAGGTTAAATGAACATGAAATATTTTTTATTTTTGTAGGAAATTAGGGGTGTTAGAGGTGTTGGTTTAAATTGACATCAACCCCTTTTGCCTTAGAATGAGTACTGTATAAGCTTGTATAAGCTGGTGCTAGATGATAAAAGGGTGATCTAAATTACCACTAATAAATATTGTTGAGCATATCAATGAGTCCTCACTATTAAATAACACTAGAAAATAATTCAACATATATCATTATCTAATTGGAAAAGTAAATATTGATAAAAAAAAACATCACACAAAAAATACAGCATAGTATTTCACATAATGGCTAATGGAACGCACCAACAAACAGATAATTGTTCAAAACATGAAAAGGAAGTATTGCAGCACAATCGTTCAAACACTAATTGTTCACGCATCGTTCACATAAACAATATATGTATCAGATTCAGATGACTCCCACAATTCAATCTTGTGAACTTGCCCATAATTGGCATGACGGATGATATCATTCATATAGAAGTCGCACCACCCTGAAGCCAACTCATCAATCCTCCAACCACTGCCAGATGCCCCTGCAGCTGGATAGCGTGGAGGATGTCGTGTAATGTGTCACTGTGCAATGATGTCATTAGGAAGCAAAACGTTTATAACAGGGGGAAGTTTATGAAATTGTTTTGTTGTATCTGACTTGAAATAGTCTACAAAAACAGATATAATATAAATTTGGTATTTAGTATAAGGAAAATTTATAATCACAATCTAATATGAATAAACAAATAAGACAAACCACAATCTAACGATCATATATCTGTGCAGCAATAATATTGGCTTCCTAAATCTTCTCCATTCAGGATGCTTCTTGAGCTTCCTCATTGGCCTCCTCATCACTGGATGTATTAATCACATCATTGTCTTCAGTATCACCAAATGTTATGATTTATCTGAGGAAGCAGATCAAGAGCAAGTTTGTATGTAATCTCCCTGCAAAATGGATCAAAGACGTGGATAACAAATCTAGCATGTCCACTGGACTGGTCTGGGCGAGATCCTAGGGTCCATCGCCCAGGCGCACCAGCCTGGGGCGACGTGCGAGCCAGGAAGTTGGGCCTTTTTCTGGGAGGCCTAACTGGCCCATCAGGAGAAGTTAAGGGCGCCAAGCCCAACCCTCGAATCTATAAATAGGGAGCGGTTACCAATTGTAAGGGACTCTTAGCTCATTTCAGAAATACAAACTTGAAATTCAGTTACTTTCTCTCTCGAAGCGGTTAGGCTCTTACTCTCTCTAGATTCTCACATCACGATCCTCTCACTATGGGTACCGTACCTCATCTCTATGTTCTTGGATAGAACATTTGGCCCTGTCTGTGGAGATCGGTAGATTTCGATTCCCGAACACGTGGATTGTGATTTGGTTGAGAGCAGTTCGATTTTCCGTGCAATTCTCTTCAGTTTTCTGGAATTTTGGTTTAATTCTTCGTTCGCTTGTGAAGTCTGATGGAGACACGTCATCGGAGACGCGACGAAGAGCAAGAGCAGCGGCGCGGTTCTCCACCACATCGCTTGAGAGGCAGGCCACGACGGGAACAGGTCCGCCGCGACTAGTCCGAGCAACTAACTCCTCATCCACCTACACCGCCTCCACCTCCTCCTTCTCCAACACCTCCTTTGCCTTCTCCGCCGTCCTCACCGGAGTAACAGAGGACACCAACACACTCGCTAGGAGCCTCACGGGGAGAAACACCGCCGCTACAAGCTCCGATCACCGGTCGAGATTTGCAACGTCTGATCCGAAGTGTCGATGACATTCGGCAGCGGAACGATTACTTACAGGAGCAGTTGGAGTATTATCGAGTCGAGCAACAAGATGAAGGAGAGCGGGAAGCTGAAGCCGTGGCGGAGTTCGAGCTGTTCTCGGCGGCGGTAAGGGAGGTGGCTATTCTGGATAACATGAAGAACCTCGTTCTAAAAGCATATAGTGGCAAGGCCGATCCCAAGGAGCACCTGCTGTATTTCAACACGAAGATGGTGATAAGTGCAGCTTCTGACGCGGTGAAATGCAGAATGTTCCCGTCAACTTTCAAAGGCACAGCGATGGCGTGGTTCACGACCTTGCTTCGTGGATCTATCACGAACTTCCGCGATTTCTCGTCAAAGTTCCTTGTTCAGTTTTCCGCGAGCAAGAGCAAGCAGGCTACGATAGAGGACTTATACAATGTGCGCCAATCATACGGGGAAACTCTGAAGCAATACGTGAAACGATCCAGTGTGGCGTCTGTTAAAATTGAGGAATCAGAACTGCATGCTTGTGCGCGTGCTTTCAAGAACAGGTTACAACCAGGAAAGCTGAACAGTAAGTTGAGCCCAAAGTCGGCTCGGTCGATGGCGGAGATCCGCGCGCGGGCAAACACTTACATTTTGGACGAGGAGGATGATGCTTTCAAACGAAAATGTGCAAAAACGGAAAAGGAGGGCGATCAGAGAGATGCATCGTCGGAAGGAAAACCAAGTAAAGAGAAAGGAGAAGGTGGTAGGCGGCGAGATAAGAAGATAAAGTCTGGGGAAAGGACTGCGAAGGAACCATTGTACCCTAGGAAGGAAAGCTTCGAGCGCCGTCGCCCGTGGCATCAGACCGACTCCCGCCGGCGTGTGGAGTCGGGGAAGAGTCTAAACGCGCATTTGACAGAACTACTTCGGGAGGTCAAGGCGACGCATGCGGTCGAGGCGGGTGAGAAGAAGACCAACCCGCCTCGAGTGGCGGTGGACAAAACAAAGTGGTGCGAGTACCACCGCTCGGCGGGTCACGACACCGGAAACTGTTTCACTTTAAAGAACGAGATTGAAAGGTTAATTTGGGTGGGACGCTCGTAGTTAAACGACCGCGGTGATCGTTGGCGCGGCGAACGACAACAGGGGAATCGATACAAAGGGGATCGCCAGCAAGATGATCGAAGGCGGGATGATCGCCGTCGTACACCGACTTCTGACAAGAAAGAAATGCTGGCAACAAGGAAGAAGGGGGCGGAGGAGACCTTCAACAAAGATCTCGAGCCACCAGTTGGGACGATAAATGTTGGATATATCTGCAAGTGTACGAAATCCACCCGGTTGTAAATATCGAACCACAAGGATTGTGAGTGAATAGATTCGGTTTAAGCCTCGAGTTTGAAGTAGTAATAAGGAAAAAGAAAATATAAATTCAGAAATGAAACAGAAAATGAAAAGAAAGAGTGATTTACTTTGGGTTCTTGCTCAACTAATCAATTCAAGCACATCATTCTAAGCACATGTTCTCATGAATCTCTCCTTCATGTTATAGCCTAAGCAACTACCTATCGATGCCTCGCATAGATAATTCTTTCAAACCAAAAGATAAGCCCAATTCCTTGTGACTTAAACATTTGTTTGAAGCATAAAGATTATAAAGTTCAGGCCAACAAACCCCAACCCTTCCTCTATTCCTAGTAGCCAAGATTGAAGGGGCAATCCCAAATCAGTTCCCTAATCTATAACAAACTTCCGTTGTAATTATAGAAAAGTATAAAGCTAGCACATGTTCTAACTTGAAACATAAAGCATGGATATGGGATTCAAGGAAAGAAGAAGAACATGTGGGAAAGAACTTAAGATTATAACTTAAAAGGAAAAGTCTTACAAGAAAACCAAAGTAAAGAAGAGAGATTAGCCAAGCATGACAAGAGCCATGCTTGGCTAATAACCTTGAACACAAGCTTGGAAGCCTTCTCTCACTCTCCTAGATGATCCTCTACCTCTGAACTTATGTAAAAATGGAATTGATATCAAAGATTACAAAAGAAAATGACTAAAATATGGCCCCTGGAAGGTAATTGGCGCCTAGGCGCCAATTCAGAGCGCCTAGGCGCCAATTCAGAAAGCTTGGCAAAAAAAAACTAGCGCCTAGGCGCTCAAAGCTCGTTGAAAAGGCTTTTGATCTTCATTTTAACTCCTCTTTACTCCTCTTTAAGCCTCCATTCAATTCTCCAAGCTTCTTGACCTTCCTTCTCCTTCAGTTTCAGACCTGATTACTCTCAACAAAGCTCAAGGAAAAATATCAAGAATACCAACCATTTAATTGCACAAGGGACTCAAAACTAATGACGATTAACAAAAGACTCAAACTATACTAAAATGCAACTAAAACCCTTATAAAACTACAAAATTACTAAACTAATGCAAATGCACAAATAAAAGTTAAAATGCATAAGAATGCATGAAACACTACATGAGACATAAGAAAAAGACTCAAAACTAACAAAGAAAAACCCTAAAAACATCATATAAACCCGGGTCATCAATAAACACGATCGATGGAGGTGGCGACACACCTTCGGCGAGACGAAGGCATGTAAGGGCGGTGACGTCAGTACGAGAGTTTGAAGCCCCATTTGGTTTTCATCACCCAGATATCGTGATATCATCAGCAGATTTTGAGGGAATCAAGACAAATAAAGACGATCCGATGGTAGTAATGGTAAGAATCAACAGCTTTAATGTGCGAAGGGTTCTTTTAGACCAGGGAAGTTCTGCGAACATTATCTACGGTGATGCATTTGATCAGCTGGGTTTGACAGACAAGGACTTGATGCCATATACTGGGACTTTGGTAGGTTTTTCAGGAGAGCAGGTTTGGGTGCGCGGTTACTTGGATTTGGATACAGTTTTTGGTGTTGATGAAAACGCCAAGCTTCTGTGTGTACGGTATTTGGTATTGCAGGTCGTGGCATCCTACAACGTCATTATTGGACGGAACACGCTCAACCGTCTTTGCGCGGTGATTTCAACAGCTCACCTGGCGGTGAAGTACCCTCTGATTTGTGGAAAGGTGGGAAAAATCGCGGTTGATCAGAGGAGAGCAAGGGAGTGTTATAACAACTGTCTTAGTTTATATGGAAAAAAGAGGGCTGCGCGAGGGACACAGGTGCCACGAGATTGAGCTTTTGGGGGGCGAACAGGATGGTTCGGGCGTGCAGGATCAGGGGGAGGACGGACCAGGAAGGCTAGAGCAGATGATCGATCGGAAGATAGAAAGGCTAAGGAACAGCCAAGGTCAAAGAAGGCCAGGGGACAGGACAGGAAGGGATGGACAGTTCACGGATGCACATGCGAAAGAGCGTTGGGCGAATGTAATAGCAGGTTTGGAGGAGTATAAGTTCAACAGAGGTGTGCTCGCAATCAAACCCAGGCTCACAACCAATCAGGAAAGGCGCCTGGAAAAGCTGGTAGAGGACAATTTTGACCTCTTCAGTTGGAGTCAGAAGGACGCGACGTTCTGGGGATTGCCTAGATTCAGGAAGCCAACTCTTTTGGGGACGGGCCAGAAAGAAAGAAAGGAAAAGGTGGCGGAGCAAATGACGGAGCAACATGGTTTTCAGCGCGGGGGCGGCGAGTGGAAGGTAGGGAAAAAGAGCTCCCTTGCTAAGACTTAGACATTTTGCTCATTTTGGATCAAGTTTGAGAGCTGAGGAGAACTTTGGGGCTGTAGGAAGGCTTCCAACTTGTATTTTTCTCAGGTTTTCATTACATTTTCTGCATGAATTCACTAGCCATGAGTGGCTAGTTTCCTTTTTGCTTTGGGTTAAGAGATTCTATGAAGTTTTAGTTTGTTAAATCCTATCTCTATGCATGAGTTCTTGATTTAATCTTGTATTTCATTTACATTTTGCATGTTTAGCTTTGGTGCACCTTTGCTATAGGCTAGATTGTAATCAAATGGAAGTTTGTTATGATTTTGGGACATGAATTGAAATAGATCCTTCTATACTTGCTTCTAGGCATAGAGTGAGGGTATGGTTTTGTTGGCCTGAATATACATGTTATTAACCTCTTATGAATGTTTAAGTACACAAGGAATTAGGCTTAACTTTCAGTTTGAGAGAATTACTTTTGTGAGGAATCAACTAGTAAGTACATAGGCTATAACAACAAGAGATAAATCAATGTGTCACATGCATAGGATAGGTGGACTAAAGTGGATTAGATGATCAACAACCCAAGGCAATTTCCTATCAATTGTTATTTACAACATTTTCAACATTGCTCTTTCGCAAGACTTTTGTCACAAACAACCAAAACCATTTTCTGAATTTTATTGCTTTAGAAACTTTCAAACTTTAGGCTTAAATCAACAATTCCCACTCACAATCCCTGTGGTTCGATATTTTAAAACCCGGAGGTATTCGTACACTTGCGAATTGACCAACAAGTTTTAGGCGCCGTTGCCGGGGATTGTTTGTGGTTTTCGGTTTAAGTTAAAGAGTTTGTTCGTTTATACTATTTACATTACATTGAATAGGTATTACTAACCTTTTCTTTGTTTTTGTGATTTCAGTTTATGCGCGGTAGACTTGGCACGGATCCATTGGTGTTTGATCCGGAGCCAGAGCGTACTCTCCATCGTCGTCGAGCTCGGCAAACAGCTGCTGAGATAGCCGCCATGGCTGTCCAAATGACGGAGGAGGAATTGCAAGCCCACATTGAAGAAATAGTGAATGAGGCTATTGCTCAAAGACTTCAAGAGCAAGAAGCGGAGAATGCCAATCGTTCTCTTAGAGACCTCACCTCGGCTGCCATGAGTTACGATTATCCGGGCAGCATAGTTTCCCCCGATGGCACGGGAAATTTTGAGCTGAGGCCGGCATTCATTAATTTGGTGAGCCAAAATCAGTATGGTGGAGGTGCTCTTGAAGATCCTCATGCACACATGGAGCGGTTTATCTGCAATTGCAACACTTATCGAGTTCAGAATGTTTCAGCGGACACCATCCGTTTGAGTTTGTTCCCTTTTTCCTTGAGGGACACTGCTGAAGAATGGTTGAATTCACAACCCCAAGGTAGCATCACATCTTGGGAAGACTTGGCTGAGAAATTCACCACAAGGTTTGTTCCAAGAGCCCTTTTGAGGAAGCTCAAGAACGACATCATGACTTTTGCTCAATCCACCGATGAGAATCTTTATGAAGCTTGGGAAAGGTTCAAAAAGCTCTTGAGGAGGTTTCCTCAACACAACCTCACCCAAGCTGAACAAGTAGCAAAGTTCTATGATGGTCTCCAATACTCTTCGAGGTTTGGCTTGGATGCGGCTTCAAGCGGTGAGTTCGATGCCTTACTTCCACAAGTGGGGTACGAGTTGATTGGAAAAATGGCTATAAGAGCCATGAACTCAAGTAATGAACGCCAAGCCCGAAGAGGAGTCCTAGAGGTTGAGGCTTATGATCAGCTCATGGCCTCCAACAAGCAACTCTCCAAGCAAATGAATGAGATTCAAAATCAAATGAAGACTACCAAGATTGGTGGTCGAGTTTCCAAATTGGAGTGTGTGACTTGTGGAGGGCCACATGACAGTGAAGAATGCACAGAGAATAGACCGGAGGAGGAAGTGAAGGCCATGGGTCAAGCTCGGAATGACCCATTCTCAAATACTTACAATCCAGGATGGAGGAATCACCCCAATTTTTCTTGGAGGCAAGGTAATAATGGGCAAGGGAATGGCTTTCAAAGGCAATTTCCTAGCCAAGGTTTCCAAGGCCAAAGCTCAAGACAACCTCAAGAGCGAGGAGAAGGTGAAGGTAGTGGTTCCAAGAAGAGCTTAGAAGAGTTGGTGGAAACTTTCATCAACCGGACGGAGAATAATTACAAGAATCAAGTGGCGGCTATCAAGAATCTTGAGAATCAATTTGGCCAGCTGGCCAAGCAAATAGCCGAGAGACCTCAAGGTAATTTTCCCTCCGACACTATCCCCAATCCTAAGCAAGAAAATGCCTCTGTTGTAGCCACTAGAAGTGGGAGAGTGATGAATGAAGTGTAGAAAAAAACAGAGGGAGAAAAGAGAGAGGAGATAGTGGGAGGAGAAGTAGTTGTGCCTATTAAGGTGAGAGAAGAAGTTGATCTTACTCCTGAAACTAGAAAGGTTCTGTTCCCTAAAGCATTGGCTAAGAAGAGCTTAGATAAAAAGTTTTCAAAATTTGTTGATGTTTTCAAAAAGCTCCACATTAGTATACCGTTCGCCGATGCTTTGGAACAAATGCCTATTTATGCTAAGTTTATGAAGGATATTTTGCATAAGAGAAGAAGGTTGAAGGGAGTAGATGAGACGGTGATGATGATAGAGGAATGTAGTGCCATTTTGCAGCGGAAGATGCCAAAGAAAAGGAGGGACCCCGGAAGTTTCACAATTCCGGTGGAAATTGAAGGCATGGCGGATGTGGAAGCCTTGTGCAATCTAGGAGCGAGCATCAATTTGATGTCGCTTACCATGTTTGAGAGGCTGAACCTAGGAGAGGTTACCCCAACCATGCTATCCTTGCAAATGGCGGATCGATCCCTCAAGACTCCTTACGGGATTGTGGAGGATGTCATGGTGAGGGTAGACAAGTATGTGTTCCCTGTGGATTTTGTTGTGCTTGATATGGAGGAGGATTAGAAGATTCCGCTCATTCTTGGTCGACCTTTCTTAGCTACTGGTAGAGCTAAGATTGACGTTGACAAGGGTCACCTCATTCTCCGTGTTGGTAAGGAAAAAGTACGGTTTTCTGTTTTTAATCCTATGATTGAGACTAACCATGATAACAATTTTGTTTGTGATGTGATTAGAAGCAAATCGAAAGTTCCGGAAGAGTCCCCCAAGGCAAATGAAAAAGTTGAAGAGTTCCATCCGGCTCTCATCAAGCTTGTTAGTGGTAACAAGTATGGGGGGACCAAGTATGAGAACTTACATGCTCACATGGTGAAGTTCACCCAAGCGAGCTCCCTTGCTAAGATTGAGGGTGTTTCAAGTGATGAAGTGAAGATTAAACTCTTCCCTCATTCTTTGACATTACCTCATGGGAGGATTTACTCCAGAGGTTTTGTGCAAGGTTTTTACCTTGCACTCATGAAGAATTGATCAATGGTAAGGAATTTCCTTCCTAACACCATTGGAAGGAGAGTCCACCTAGGACTATAACCTAGGGCTAAATGGGAGACAACCCATTCTTTTTATTTTTGCTCTTTTCTATCTTTTAATTTTGGAGTATTCTAGGTGTTTAAATTCAAAAAGAAAAAAAAGGAAAAAATTTTGTGAAAAAACTGGGCTGAGCGCCTAAGCGCCCATGAATTAGTGATAGAGGCACTGCCTCTGGAACTGGGTTGAGCGCCTGAGCGCTCCCCTCGAGCGCTCGAGCGCTCCTATTCGTATTTTTGCCACATTTTGGGTTTTAAAACCCAACCTTTCATTTTCCCACTCTTAACTCTCATTTCTTTCATAAAAAACGCACCCCACTCTCTCCATACCCCATTTCTACCTCTCATTTCTCACTTGCACACACTTTAGCTCTTCCATTTGCTTCCAAGTTCTGCATTGTTTCAAGTTCCTCTCACTTGCACCCACTCACTCTCAAGTCAAGGTAAGTTCCATCTTCCACTTCCCTTCATCATAGTTCAGGGGTTTTGCAATGCATGTTTCTTTTGGGGTTTGGGTGAGTGAATTGTGCTAATACAAGTTGGGTTTGGGTTGTATTTTTCATAATGGGTTGATTTTGTGCTTAATTAGAAAGGGTGTGTGAATTTGTGAGAATTGGGTAGTTATGATTTTGTGGTTTAGTATAGTTTAGTTTTTGCTTACTATGTGTTTGTTAGAATGCTTCAATGAGTTCTTTTAGTCGATTCTTGACAATTGCTTCTGTGGTTGTCTATTTCTCTTTGCCAAAATCACTATGAGGCTTGTTGGGTGCTCCTAGGTAGTTCTATTTTTCATTTTTTGTACAAAGTTTCTCCTTTCATTTCTTTTTATTTTTGAACTAACATCTCTAACGTTTGTGGCTTGTGTATGTGCTAACAATTTTGCCGATGCCTGCAAAAAGATCAAGAACCAACACAAGAGCTGCAGCTTCTTCCTCCACCTCCCGGAGCTTTGATCGCTCCCGCTTCCTATCATCAATTAAGGAGGAGTTTTACCGATCTCACCTAACACACAAGGAGTGTGTGAAGGAGCAGGGAGTTCTTTATCGGGAGGGAAGAAGAGACCTCTTGGGCATGCAAGAAGCCATGGAGATTAGGAGGTGGAAGAATTGGGTTAACCCCATTCCGTTTGCTTGTGAGGTCATGGTTAGGGAGTTCTACGCGAACACCTACAGTGACAATCAAGAGGACAGGTCCAGGCCACCGGTGAATTCATCTTGGTTAAGGGGAGATGTGATTGATTACAATCCAGTAGTCATTCGCAGGCATCTTGGTCTCCTCACGGAGGACCAAGAGAAGGAGCTTTTCCCCGAGAAGGCCACCTATCATGAGCTCTTAGAGGAGAAGTCACCGGAGATCTTGGAAGACATGAAGGGAGTGATTGTTAGGCCTGGGCGGGACTGGGAAGTAGTTGATGATGAGATCATTTTTGTGCGGAGGAAGGATATGACACCGCTGGCTAGAGTTTGGGCTGAACTTTTGCAGGATTCCCTCATTCCTAGCTCTAACAAATCTGAAGTTAGAAAGGTTACAATGGTTGCCATCTACTGCATTGTGAGAGGCCATCCTATGGACGTGGCCACCATCATTGCTAGTCGGATTTATTCCCTCTACAACGGGAGTAAAGACAAGCATCGACCCATCTTTCCTCACTTGATTTGCTCTTTGATTCATGCAGTGAGGGACAGAGCTAGGAGGCCAGTCCATGTTATTGAGAAGAGGCTTCTTGTTGCACCTCTGCTCAGTAAGGAGAGGATCACTCAACTTTATCAAGAATGGACGGCAAGAATGCCTCAAGAGGAGGAAGAGGAAGAGGATCCTGAGGAGCCAGCGGAATAGGAAGATGAAGAAGAAGAAGCAGAAGAGGGGGAGGAAGAAGAAAATGTTGAAGTGGTGAATGAGGTGGTTACTCCACCACGTGCTGACCCTACTCCATCTTGGATAGAGGCCGCTTTCGGGCGGATGTTTTTGAGGCAAGATCGCTTACACAGGGATCTTGACCTCCATTGGAGGGGAGGTAGCACATCAGACCCCAGGTACAATGGCCCCATGGATTTCAATACCTCGGAGCAGGGGATGATTGATTTGAGCTTGATGCATGACGCCGGTGTTCATCCGGATTATGGTGATGGAAAGGGTGACCATGACCCCATGGAGTGACTATGTTGAGGTATTCCTACTCTTAGTTTAGGACATGGATCTTTAGCATATTTTTCAATTTGTAGATTTTGTTTTTATTTTTATCATGCATTGTTGTTTGAGTGTTTGTTTTTGGGTCTTTTACTTCCCTATACTCACATGCTTTTAGCTATAGTTTTGCTTCCCTACTTGTGCTGTTTTTGAAAATGTTTTTGTGAATACTTGTTGCTGTTTTTGGGGATGAGTGATTGCATGTTTGGGGAAGAGAGGAGGAGACTTCGGTCTTCTGAGTGTTTCTTGAGAAAGGAGTCGAGGTGAGTCTATTAAGGGTCTATCTTTGACCCTTCACCATAGAAATTCTCCGGAGGATCCTGACTCACTTGCAATTCTTGGTTCTGCGTTAATTTCACTCATAGCATACCTTGTGATTCTTGCTTTATTCGTTAGACTTGTAGGATTTCTTGAGATTCTGAATTTGTTGGTTGAACATTACCCTTAGTTGTCCCTTTTGAGCTTAATTGGAGAAACTTTTTGTAGCCAAAAGTTTGGGACGGATGTTTGGTTGGAATATTGGGGAGTGTTGGTCCTTGTTATTGTTGAATGGAGCTGAAAAAGTTGTGAAATAGTCTCTTGCCCCAAATAAAAAGTTAAAAAAGAACTCCTAAATAAAAGTTGGAGTTGGAAAAAAGAAGGAAAAAAAAAAGTTTGGAAAAAGGGTGCAAGAGACTTGTGAAAATTGTTTGTTGTGAAAAGCTCCGTGGTTACTAGAAGAGGACCACACTCAATGTGCTTGAAAGCCTAGTTTTCCCTTAGGGACCAACCACCATCATGTTTTACCTAGCCAATGTTTCAACCCTTTTGAAAGTCTCTTTGAATATTTGCATGTTTGATCTTTGTTGCTATTGAGTGAATGACATTCAGGACCTATGAACTTGCTTGTGTGGTCAGTGCACTAAATTAATATCTCATCCTAGGATTTGTAGATCTAAATGCTTCTCATGCATGGGCTCTACACTCTTCTCTTTTCAAAAGATGCATGAAGTAGGTTGTCGGGTCTTTCTCTTGGAACTAGCTGTGATTACTTGGTCCCCCTGTTTTGTTGGTGAAGTATTCACTGTTGTGAGCACTTGTTTGGGAGCATTTCTTGCGCTTGAGGGCAAGCGAGTGTTATTTACGCTCGAGGGCGAGCTGTCGTTGAGTATAGTGGTGTGATGACCCTATTTTAGTAATGTTTTTAGGGTCATTTCTTTGTTTGTTTTGAGTCTTTTTGTTGAGTCTCATGTAGTGTTTCATGCATTATCATGCATTTTTATCTTTTCTTGAGTCTTTGTTTTGTTTTGGTAATTTTGTAGTTTTATAGGGAGTTTTCTTGCATTTTAAGTTAAGTTTAGGACTTGCATGATTTTCTTTTGTTTTATGAAGGACCTCTTGTGCTAATGAGCTCTTTGAGCTTCTAGATTCTTCCTTGACTTGTTGGCTAGGTTTGGAGAGCAGAAACTGAAGGTAATAGAAGGCCAAGAAGCATGGAATTGAAGGAGGACTTAAAGAGGATTGAAAGAGGAGTTACAGAAGCCAAAGAGTCTTTTCCATGCGAGCTTGAGCGCCTAGGCGCTGGGAATTGGCGCTAGTGCAATTTCCTGAAGCCTTTGGAATTGGCGCCCAGGCGCTTGGAATTGGCGCCTAGCGCCAATTAGCTCCAGAGAGCATGTTTTGGGCATGCAATTGGCGCTCAGGCGCTCTGAATTGGCGCCTGAGCGCCCAAACTCGTATTTTTTGTGTATAAATAAGGTTTAGGCCAATTTCTTTGGGAGACTTAGGCATTTTGCTCATTTTGGATCAAGTTTGAGAGCTGAGGAGAACTTTGGGGCTGTAGGATGGCTTCCTACTTGTATTTTTCTCAGGTTTTCATTACATTTTCTGCATGAATTCACTAGCCATGAGTGGCTAGTTTCCTTTTTGCTTTGGGTTAAGAGATTCTATGAAGTTTTAGTTTGTTAAATCCTATCTCTATGCATGAGTTCTTGATTTAATCTTGTATTTCATTTCCATTTTGCATGTTTAGCTTTGGTGCACCTTTGCTATAGGCTAGATTATAATCAAATGGAAGTTTGTTATGATTTAGGGACAGGAATTGAAATAGATCCTTCTATACTTGCTTCTAGGCATAGAGTGATGGTAGGGTTTTGTTGGCCTGAATATACATGCTTATTAACCTCTTATGAATGTTTAAGTACACAAGGAATTGGGCTTAACTTTCAATTTGAGAGAATTACTTTTGTGAGGAATCAACTAGTAAGTACATAGGCTATAACAACAAGAGATAAATCAAGGTATCACATGCATAGGGTAGGTGGACTAAAGTGGATTAGATGATCAACAACCCAAGGCAATTTCCTATCAATTGTTATTTACAACATTTTCAACGTTGCTCTTTTGCAAGACTTTTGTGACAAACAACCAAAACCATTTTCTGAATTTTATTGCTTTAGAAACTTGCAAACTTTAGGCTTAAATCAACAATTCTCACTCACAATCCCTGTGGTTCGATATTTTAAAACCCGGAGGTATTCGTACACTTGCGAATTGACCAACACGGAGCTCTTTAACTTCAGCCGCAAAGGCTGAATCCTGGGATAACTGGGCAAAGAGACACCCCGCCCGCAGGAGGCTCGAGATGGCTTCTTCTGCCATGCCATCAAGGTCGGAATTCTCAGCTCCTCTCATGTTATCAAAGAAGGGATCAGACAACATGAAGTCGACGGGAGTAGGTTTCTGGTTTGGAGGGGGGTTTTCTTCCTCGACAGCGTTCGGATGACCGACGCCAGTAGAACAGGGGCGAAGGGAGGGCGAGACAGCAGGAGCTTGATCCTTGTCATTCCGAGTCGTTTCATGGGTTGGGGAACCCCTGGGAGAGCTTACCTCAGCTTGTTGGGATGCATGGCCAGAAGGGGATACTGTTTGAGTAAGATCAGGAGCGGCGTTCTCGGAGACGCCTTGGCCAAGGGGAGTCTCCTTAAGAAGGGGCGAGGTTTCCGCCTCACTGCTTTTGGGGTCCGGTATGTCCTCGCCCGCCACATCCTGGCGAGGAACATATGGTTTGGTGATTTTGACCCCCTTGGTTCTCTTTTTCCTCTTCTTCAGTAGAGCGGGGGCAGCTATAGTTTCTCTGTCTGTGCCAAGGTCAGCTTCTTTGGATTTGTGGGAATCTTCCGCCAAAGAGGGAAGAGTGGTGTTGATGGTAGAACCCGGCGCCGGCTCGTCAGTCTCCGGAGGAAAGACAGCATCAAGCGTGGGTTCGCTAGACCCAGGAACTACAGTGTGTGGCATTGCCCCGCCAGCCTTAGGAGAAGGCGGCGCAGGCTCAACTGATGCGGATTTGCGTACCCGTTTCCTTGGGGAGGGGGCGGTGGCCTCGGCGTCGGCATCCGCGACAGTGCGTTTCCTCTTACTTCCGTTGGTGTTGAAGACGGGAGGAAATTCGACGGTTTCGGCGGCCAGGGCACGCTCCAGTTCGGTTTTAGTAAAATTCATTCCTCCCAGGATTGAACCAAGGGTGTTCTTGCGAGCAGCCTCAAGCAATTGGGAGCACTCAAGGACTGGAAGCCCAGCGAGAAAGTTAAGGATGATTTTATCTCCATCACTCAGCGACGCATCTGACGGCGGCGGAACATCGCGAGGGCTCTTGGTCGAGTAGAAGGGAAACATGGCAGTCCCGTCCCGAAGGGTGAAAGCCTCGGGATAAGTAGGATGCGCGGTTATACGGAAGTATCGGCGCCCGGGTCCCATCTTGACGTTGCTCTGGTAGGGGTGGAGACGCTGGCGGCCTGTGCGTGATTTCAGGGAAACCCACCCTGGGGTTTTGGTTTTTAAGGACTTCGGCTCCACGGCGTAGAAGTAAAAGAAGTGGGCAGTTTTTGGTTCAAGACCAACGGCGTCGCAGAGAATCTCAAAACAACAGACGAAGGCCCAGGCGTTCTGATGTAGTTGGCAGGGGGGCACCTTGATTTCCCTCATAACTTGGCGAAGAAAAGGGGAGAAAGGCAGTTTGATTCATAGATCAAGGAACATATATTCGTAGACATAAAAGAAGTGGGGTCTCTCCACGCCATGATCGACCGCACGGTGCTGCCAGGGCCGGCGAATCGATAGGCATCTCCCGGTGACAAGAACCTCTTCAAGAGATTTCTCATAGCAAAACCCATCAGCCTGGCGGGCCATCTCACTAACAGACTCATCAGAGGACAATTCAGAAGTTTGGCAAATGGCCTTTTGGATGGGGGTTTTATCCGCGGACTCTGGGAGGGTGGCAAACACCCGGCGCCAGAAAGCGGTGATCTCCCCCTCGCCCAGGGGAAGTCCTCCGCAGGGAGGAAGGTCAACTGGAGGCGGAGGCGTAGGGGCCATGCTTCGGGATCGAGAAGATTTTTTAGTACGACGTGGGGAAGTCATTATCGCCGAAGGAGAAGAATGGAGTAAAGATAGGGTAAGGTGCTAGGGTAAAAGTTTTTGGCAGGATGTAAGGATCTCAGAAGTGGTGAATGATGGAACAAGGGGCATTTAAAAGTTAAAGTGGGTAGCAGTTGGGAAATCGTGTCCCATCGTGGTAAGGTGGAATGATTACACTAGGAGAACGTGACGCGGTTTTTGGGGGAGCGAGAACGACAATAAGTGAAAGTTGCAACCGCTGAAGTTCATTGGTTTAAATTCAAATTGACAGACTTTATTGTGATTTGAAGGGACATATTGGAGATAGCGGTTAAGATTTTGTAAAGATTCGTTGGACCTTGTGTTATCCTAATGTGTTACATGGGGCTTACACGCGTCGGTTCATCGTGGTCCACGGTGATCATTGCTAGAACGGGGCGAGGGATCCGAGCGCTGTCGCCCCACAAGCCAACTTGTGGACTCATGGGATCAAAGGAATTCGCCGGGAAAATCAAAGAATTAGTCTTAGGCTCTCGCTATCAAGCTGTGTTGGCAATTATTTTAAGTCGTTATGTTTTAGCTTTAGGTAACTTACTCGTGATTGTCGCCTTGTATCTGCTTTTTCTTTAAAAGACACACTCAGCTCTCATGCTTCGAGCTCGGTGTCTTGTTGACTTGTGGACTGGGCGAGACCCTAGGGTCCCTCGCTCAGGCACGCCAGCCTGGGGCGACGTGCGAGTCAGGGAGTTGGGCCTTTTCCTAGGAGGCCTAACTGGCCCATCAGGAGAAGTTAAGGGCGCCAAGCCCAACCCTCGAATCTATAAATAGGGAGCGGTTACCAATTGTAAGGGACTCTTAGCTCATTTGAGAAATACAAACTTGAAATTCAGTTACTTTCTCTCTCTAAGCGGTTACGCTCTTACTCTCTCTAGATTATCACATCACCATCCTCTCACTATGGGTACCGTACCTCATCTCTATGTTCTTGGATAGAACATCCACGATAGATAAAGTGCATCATCAAAGTATTTTGTATTTCGTGAACCGATCGGATGTTAAACAAACCAACCACAATTATGTACTCCCCTTGACAGATTGAAGGTGTTCCCCATAGGATCTTGCAATATAACAATATCATTGATTTCATGCCCAACAACATCATGAAATCGCTTTGGCTCAATATTGTATACAACATTCAGAAATTGGGTGGTAAACAACTATCTCATGCCGGAATTGTACCATAGAAGGATGGACAGGCTTGAAAAAAAATTGGGTGCATCAATAACTATCTCATGCCGGAATTGTACCACAAGTCTCAATTATACGACCCAAGAATTTGACAACCTTCTTGTTAACAACTATATACAAAAGATTATGGTAAATTTTTTCTTTCTTATCTTTTATATTGTGCATATAAAATCGCCAGTCTATCACATATTTCCTTCAACTTATCCTTATTTGAAGAGTTTGAAGTTGCATTTGAATTTACTATACATCAAAGTGATTTCAAGTATAATTTATTGCAGACACCATATAATTTCGGATTAAGGAAGTTTTTTAGTCGGAATGGACCACTTGGTTGTACCCCTAGTCAAAGATCTAGGGGTTAGCTCTAGCAGGAAGTTGTGTCAACTCGGTAAATCAGATGGTGGGACCATTCACTGAAGGGCTTAGATCAACAGTGAACCGATTGAACAAAAATCATTCGGATGCCATATTTGTATATAATAACTCTTTTCGTGTATTTGGGGATATTCTAAACAAGCATGTTGCATACTGTAAGATTTACTAGTCCATTCTCAATCAATTTACACAATGTATAAAAATGGATATGATGAGTTTATGCAAATGGTTATTTTTACTTTTTGCAGCGCTTACAATTGTTGATAGAGCCTGTTGTGAAATTGGAATATGGAAATTGTTATTCAGACCCCCCCCTATTTAGACCGAAGGAAAGTTTTGAAACCCGAAAGTACCTCTTTCGAACGCACCCTTGTAGTGCGTTTCCCTTGCACCTGCCCACTGAGCGACGTAGACGCTCCTTCAATATGCGTTGCAGGCGCATGTTGAAGGTGCGATTAATTAGGGTCAGAGTTGATGTCCCAGTGTCTGACTATACATAGGAGAGGCACATATGCGCCCTTAGTGAAGTGCGTTAGTCGCGCAGTTACAAAGAGCGTGATATGAGTCGCTGTTTTCAAATGTGTTACCATCGCACCCTGAGCGTGCGTGGTGGACGCAGTTCCGTAGTGCGAGTTTTTGCAGAAACTTTACAGAGACAGGAACTCCAACAGAAACATAAACTACTTTAACACAACAGAAACAGAAACTAAGATTATATTACATCTGTCGTTGATACATTAATAAACTTCAAGTTAATTCTTACAGTATAATCTTTCATTGATACATTACAACTAATATGAAAATTTGGAAACTAATCTTCAGCGAGATTTATGATTCCTCCATCGACCTTATGCATGTTTGCCTCTCGGGAGAGTTTGTTGAATAGAGCCATGCAATCCAGGTATGGTAGCTGCCAACCACGAGCTTCAACAGTACAATGATAAATCCATTGTGGATTAACTGTTGGCAAAGGAAAGTCAGTTGAAATAAGCACCTACATAATGATCAATTATATTGTTAAGTATCTCATAAAGTTCATGTAATGTAAGGCAAATTCATACTAAATGTAATATTGATCGGTACCTTCATCAAGTGGTTGTTGTTGACAAGGAGTAAACATATAGTCTGGTGCTCTGACGGATATAGCACTGGACCGGTGAGAGGGAAGTAGGTGGCGCCCCCCGATTCGACAAGGTCACGAACACAACTGGTACATCGTAGCAACAATGTGGCCCATATCCGGCACAGATAACCACTTCTCCTCCGTTGCAAACTCATTTGGAGAAAGATGCAAGTCTTGTAGTACTTTTTCGTAATGTTTGTCGGTGCCATACATACCATGATAAACACATTGCCGTAATGTAAGCTCATTTATCATGTCTTCTCGAACCTGCTTCCAATTTTGTTCTCCCTTACCCATCAAGGAAGAAATGCATCTATATCCACAATTGCCATCATCTTCAACATTGTGAATGTCAATGACATATTCACGGAGGAATTTGGGCACTTCATGGATGTAGTTGGCCGAGTAAACTTTGCCTTTCGGGTGCTTTGGCGGATCTAACTTGCTTGCTATCCTCTTGCTTCTCTTCTTAGGTGCAGATTGATTGGAAGGAATGCTCTTCCATTTTGTTGATCGGGTCTTACTCCCCTTGCCCTTTGGAGCTGATGAGTTGCTACCTTGCTTTGACCCAAGTACTGCATCAACATTCTCCCAAGAACAAGGAATGCGTCTGGTAGAACCCTTAGGTTCATTGGGCCGACCCCTTGTAGGAAACTTGTTTGGAAGAGGACACATAGAAGTCTGATCCGGCTATGCAATCTCCCGAAGCCTCTCTTTGATAGCTTGTCTTCTTGAAACATTAGCTTCTTCAAGCATCTTTGCAATGACTTCTAACTCTGTCGCAATGCTCAATCCCAAAACAGGTTGGGATTCATCAGGTGCAGATGTTGATGTAAGCCTCCTCCAATGTTGGTCCACTGCTGTCAATGGAATAGTGTTCATCATACCAAGGCGACATGAGCAAGGCAGGTCGTGTGTCCTCCTGATAGTGCAGCAGCATTTTCCAACGCGCGCTTTTTCCTTTGCGATCAACATGAGGGCATATCTTGAGACTACACCACGTAGGTTGTCGTACAACTTATCCTTAAACGTATGCTCTCTGATGAAGATACTTGCCTGAAAAGCAGCATTAATCCTTGTATGCTGGAGAAGTGTGCACCTATGTATAGCTGCCCAAGCCGCACACATGTCACTCTTGCTATCTTTGATGCACGCTTTCAGTTTTGCGTGGGCACCTTCAACCCTGTACAAAGTTATAATGTTCATATTAATATATAGTTAATGAATGTAGCAAACTTATTGAAATGTCAGTGTCTAAGAATGTACATGTTAGTAGTTGTGTTACCCATGTGCACGTAATGGTCAATCGCATACTTCAAAAACTTGTGCTTAAACGGCAACCAAGTTTCCTTAATGTAATTCATGAGGCCAGAGTGCTCCCCAACAAGTGAACGTAAGAAGTTCATGCCTGTATTAAACTCCTCTGCTGACTCGGCATACATGACTCTATTCCATGCGTCCCCGACATCATCCCACATCTCCTTGTCTTGGATAGTGAGCTTGCACTTTGCCTTTACACACTTAGCAATATGGAATTGGCATAGCAAGTGAGCTGTTGTAGGGAATGTGGTTGTAACTGCGTTCATCAAAGCAGTGTCTTTGTCAGTAACCATGACTTTAGGCATGTCCTCTTCTTTAAGTAGCAACCCCCTTAGTTTTTCAAGTGCCCATGTAACTTCGGTATCACGTTCATTGCACATGTAGCCAAAACCGATTGTGTATGTGAATCCAACTGATGTCATGCCAACCATCTCCAACAATGGTATCATATACTTGTTGGTCTTGTACGTGCTATCAAGCAAGACAACAGTAGGAAATTGGTTGAATAGTTGGATGGAAACTGGATGGGCCCAGAATAAGGTCCGGATCACCGTGGAACCCTCTTCATTTCTGGACCAGTGCGTGTACCTGTCTTCCTCCAACAACCTCATCAAGTGTTGCATCTCTGACAATTGTCCCCTTTTGGCCCTAATGTGTGTCATCCGCTCATTGTACACTTGCCTTATGGTAGTCACATTTTGAGGGTTGGCATCCTTCAATGCAAGCAACATGTTACCTGGATTCACTCTATTGTCAACCGTTTGAGCAACCATATCCTTTTCTTGACTTGTAAGGCGACCGGCATAGGCATGGCCAACTAAAGTCTCGGCTGGCTGATGGTTGTGGTCGCCACGGACTACAGTCAACCTCCACAAACCATCTTCTGATGTGTATCTCGCCTTGAGCCTGAACGGACAATCACATTTCTTGGTTCCTGTCCCCTTCCGCACCAACACAGGCTTGTATTGTTTGTACTTTCCGCTCAGCTCACACACCAAAGTAGCCACCTGTCTGCCTTTACTCCCACGACCCTTGCTCCCACAATCAGACCTTCTAATTATGATCACAAAGCCATGTTGCTTTCCTACATTCTTAGCCCAATCCAAAAGCTCCTCCCGAGTAGCAAAAACCTACAAAATATTAACACATATACATCACATATAAATTCAACTTATTGACATAAACTCACTCATTGGTTATGAAAATACCCTGTCTGTGGTAAATTGTTCTGTGTAGTTCGCTGCAATTGGCACATCATGTATATCTTCTACATTGGTTAATTGCATTTCTTGTGGCATTTTCACTTCATATGACTCAGGGAGACTCATCCTGAAATGCAAAAGAAAATATGCAAATTGTTTACTGTTTCTGTAACATGCCAGAAATGTTTTAATCGCACGTTGCAAGCGCGTCACACACGCATCTTATAAGTGCGACAGAGACGCGGTTAAACAATGTGTCTGGATAAATATAACAGATAAACGCACTATCAGTGTGCGTCTCTGTCGCACTCACAGGGTGCGAAACGGACGCAAACATAGAGTACGGTGCTCACGCTTAATGAGAGTGCGATAGATCTAGATCGGGATTAGAGTGCAGTACCTTCACAGATGACGACGGCAACGAGGTAGGAGAAGTCGGCTGACAACGACGGCGGCGGTGGCGACGTTGGTGATGGTGTTGGGTGAGGACGACGGCGGCGGTGGCGTGGGTGGTGGAGGCGGTGGCCGGCAACAATGTGGGAAGTAGAGAGTGGGTTTGGAAGAAGAAAGAGTATGTGGTGAGAGGGGGGTGGGGGGGTTTCAACATAGCACTGGGAAGAAGGTGAGGATGGAGGGAGGGGTATTTTTAAAAAAAAAAATTTCATTAAGGGTATTTTAGACATTTCCCATATTTTTGGGGGTCTAAATAGGGTGGGGGGTCTGAATAATAATTCCCTTGGAATATATCATGGACAAACTGCATGCCTCCCTCTTCAATTTCCACGTGTAAAACCAATATGTCTTTTGGGATGTTGCACCTAACATAATCAGTAGTATATGTTCTTGCTTCGAGAGCTCATAATTGTCCAGTCGATGATTCATATCCAATTAATATCAAGCAAATGACTCTCCTTTAATGTATTCTTGTTTCATTTATGAAATGAATACAACAAAGTTAAAGTAAGGAAAATGCTTAATGGCACGAGGCCTTTAAGCACGAAATCGCACGACAATCCAAAAAGCAGTGTTTCTCCCATTTCCCCTTCATTAACACGCTTCCTTGGGTGTGAATGGTAACAACCCAATTTCCTGTCGCAACCTGCTTTTCTGCCCCATCCATCTTCCACCGTCGGCTATGCCTCATTTTCCAATGACCACAGTTGTCGAGATCTCAAGCCTGTGTTATTGCCCCATCCATCACGCCGTCGTTGAAGTGACCTGTGTCGTCGTCCTGTTGCCGTGCCCAAAACATTTGGTTCATAAATTGTTGCCACTATCATCCATGTTGTCGTCACGCCCAAAACCTCTGGTTCATCCCTCCCTCCACCTTGTTGACTCTGCATTTGGTAGTTTCTTGCAAACACTGTGCAATTATAAAAAGGAAGGAAACACATAAAGGAAAGAAAGGTTTGGAAAAAGTGAAAGGGAGTGGAGTTGTAATCGAAACCGAAAAATCTCCTCTCCATTACAGTGTTTTGCAAAGGGGCGGTGCATAAATACAAGGTTGTAGTTGGTTGTCTCATGGAGAGGATTCGCAGACGAGAAGCAACAGGTTGGTAACTAATTAGATGAGGGTGAACATAAGGGAGATGTCAATCCACGTCACTCGTGCCTCTCTCGTGCCCTGCTACTCGTGCCAAATAGCGGCACTCTTAAAGTAAACCTAGTTAAGTAAGTTGTGATTGAGTATTAAATTATTATTATTATTATTATTATTATTATTATTATTATTATTATTAGACACACGCATATACTAGTACTTTGTGCGATGCACGAGGGACATTCATTTTTGTTTTCTGTGTGTTTGATTAATGTGTTTTTTAAAGATATTTTATGGGTTGAAAGAACTAAACTTATTTTAAATATATGTAATCATAAATTTTTATTTTGTTTTGTACTTAATGTTTTTTTTAGTTGCTATTATGTTCTTATCTTTTGAACTTGTTTTTCTAAATGCTCGATTGATGGTTTTTTTAATATCTATTGAATAGTTTATTACAGGGAGTTGAAGTAACATGTATGTGCTAAAAAGTCACTGAATGCTTTTTTTTTTGCAATTGAAACTATTGCATTGAGAATAAAACTGAGAGTGTATCGTTGTAAATTTCTAGAAAAAAGATCTTCATATTACATTGCGAAAGACTTCTTTGTAAGCTACATTTGAAGTACTATGATAATTATTGTCATCACTATTGCAAATGAGAATTTTTAACTACAAACTGACACACCCCCACCCCATTTTAAATTCTTAATTTATCCCTTTTAGTTCCGCTCTTTCACGCATTTTGCACTCTCTGTTTATATTTACGTTATGTTGAACTCAACATAAGTGTAGTTATTTTTCTTTTCACTTTTAGGTGGTTGGAATTCGGAACATGAATTCCAAAAAGCTCAGCCGGACGTCCAACGTTTAAACAAACATGTAATCAATTTCTCCGGCCACAAATTCTATGACTTTGTAATTTTAAGCTTCATGACTTTGTATCCGCAGAAATGAGTACGGAAAAGAGACATAGAGAGAAAGAAAAGAGAAAGTAAAGATATAATAGGTGATTTGATTGACAGGGAAAAGATAAATAAATAGAAAATAAAGGTGGAAAACGAGTGGAGGTGTATATAAATCATAAGAGTTTTTCTTAGAACCCTTTAAAGCTTGGTTTTTTGTTTGGATTTGGCGAAGCTCAGTGAGCTAGGTTAAGTGAAAGATTATATTTGTCACTTTTTTCTATTGAGGTTCCTAATCAAATCATTAAAATAGAAGTCTTGATTTCAAAATTGAAAGCCAAAATATGTGATTCCCATTAATAAAAAAACTGTTTTGCTTCAACTGAAACCCTCACCCATGTTTTGATTTTCTTCATTCTTTTCTTTCCTTTACATGTTAGCAAGCACGAAGTATTTTTCTTAATATAAATATTTAACTCAAACATAATACATTCATTCAAGTTTAATAACACTACTCTTTTAACCAAAATAATAATAATAATAACACTACTCTTTCATCCATTATTAATCATTAATCACGTTAATGACATTTTAAGGAAAAAAATTTGTAAACAAGCTAACCTCTATTTACAATCTAAAAACGAAGAGCAAGTGAAAGTGTGAGACTAGCGCACCATCCACAAGAGATTAATTAGTATTAGAATCATTTCCCAAATACAATTCCAAAACACAAGTTCATTATATAAACACCTAATCCATAGAGACCAAAACAGAAACAACAGAACATTTCGTTTCGTAGTTGAGCCAACAGCCAACTAAGTGTTTTTACCAATTGCATGCAGACTTTCACATCCAAAACATGAAAAGTAATAAAATGGAGGTCCTTTTGAGGTTCAGAATAGCACCATTAAAGGGAGGTCAGATGTGAACCCGAATATAAAATGGTAATCCTCACTTCTGCAGAAACCAGCTGCCGCTTATGGAAATGGATACATGAGACATCCGAGATGCATGCTATTGAGGGCGACCGGATCCATATGGTGGCAATGAGCCCGTAGGTTGTCGGGAGCTGTGACTTGGAAATTGCATTGCAGGGGCCATTTGTGGAGGCATAGTTCCAGGTGGAACATACATATTATTGTGCATCTGCATTGGCATAGACTGTGCTGGTGCTCCCCACCCAGCCTGGGATTGAGGTGTCAGGGACTGTGAAGAAATTGGAGTATACTGAGACCCATTGTATTGCTGAGCAGGACCCACCAAAGGACCAGGTTGTTGCCCTAAAATTGAGGGCTGTGTGTTCACAACAGGTGTAGTGGGAATGGTGTAGTCTCTACTTCTATCATTATTGACCTGTAATTACACAAAATGGTCCTTGAAATTAAAGTTCAATTGAAGTTATAATATAAGTGCAATTCTTTCAAGAGACAAATAGGTTCCAACCAGCAGCAACCATAAAAAATGATTTTACAGTCTACGATAAATGTAGTCCCAGCATAAAAAAGAAAATATAATACTGAACAGCAAATCATAATTTTATTTTATGAGACCGGTATAATGTATTTTTTGTAATTATAGTACTCGAGATTCCATAAGAAAGCTGCGAGTGACAGAGATATATGATAATGAGGGGATTCCTGTTGATCTATTTTTTGTAATTATAGTACTCGAGATTCCATAAGAAAGCTGCGAGTGACAGAGATATATGATAATGAGGGGATTCCTGTTGATCTTCAGTTGAAGGATTTTCAGTGATCATCTCAGAAAGGAAAGCCAAACTCCAAAACTAGATTCTTAAGTTTTGGGTATATATGACTAAGTATATCCATGAACAAAGAGAATTGGCTTTGTTTGCTCATATAAGTATAACAACTGGACCGTTGTTTTACTTTTATCATATTGGTTTAAGAGTTAAGACATCTCCAAATCATATGCTCTTTCAAGCATTTATAGTAAGATCAACCCTCACTCTAGATAGGATTGTTTACCTTTATACTAAGATCTGTGTGACGTGAATATGAGATGTGAAGCTTGCAAAAGCCTCCATCGTAAATGCAGTGTCCTTCCAAGGCTTCCTTAGCCACAATAGCTGTCTGAGTATCTGCAAGCCCATGGCATATCACTATCTCAGTTCTCAAGCTTATAATGATAGTATAAAACAAAACAAGGCCGTTAAAAAGCTTTCTACTATTGATAAAGTCAAAATCCCCCATGTTTTACTCACTGGGTCACTGACATAAAAATGCATGCATATTGCACTTGAATCATCATTATTATACCAATCAAATATAATCATATTCCCTACTGAGGAGATTCCCAGCAAGAAACAGACACATACTCCTTAAGAGAACAATCATATCTACAGAATCTAAAGGGAAGTTCAAAAGAACAAGAAGATGCAGCTAGAAGTATCTTTCTTCAATATTTCTATACAGAATCAATAAATCAATCTCAGCAATGGACATTTGTGCAGTAAAACTTGCCATTTTCCTCACCAATTTGTAAGTTGAAACCATAAATGCTTGATTTTCATAGAATCAGGCTACATAGACGCACATGTAATGTTTAAAACTGAGAGACATGGAAAACAATTGATACCCACCCAGTTTGCACAAATACCATTCGGAAGTACAAACATAATATATCTAACTATCCAAGCAATGATGAGGAAATTTTTTCAAAGAACCTAACCTGGATATTGAATCAGAGCCTGTAAACCACCATTCTTATCAAACATTGCAATCTTTTGGATAGGTCCAAAAGCAGAGAATACCTACAGAGAGGCACAAAAGAAAGAAAAAAGAAGGCAGGATATTATTAACTAAACAGTATTGTTAATCAATAAAGAAAAAATGGGCTGTGAAGATTAAAGTACCATATGTTAATCAATAAAGAAAAAATGGGCTGTGAAGATTAAAGTACCATATGTAAGACATCCAATGTTACAGCATATTGCATGTTCTCAATAGATGCAAGGAGAACATTACTCTCAGTCTCCAGTTTTTTACCATCCAAACCAACCATGACCTGCAAAAATTATAAATGAATTTTTAAACAGGGGAAAAAAACTCGATAAGCAAATCAGCATGCAAAGGAAACCCGTGACAGTAAGGCATAAACCTAAATGATGTGCATGATGCCATGAAGTAAGCATTCAAGTTAAAACAAGCAATTTAGAAGGCTTGAATGTACAAACAAGCAGGTAACAATAGATGTCATGCTGATACTTAACACATAGATCTTAATAGTCAAAATATTACCTGTCCGTTTCCATCCATGGCTGATTGAGCAACAGGAAGATAAGGATTTGTATAGTCTCTGGAGCAAGAAAAAGTAACCAATCGAAAAAATCATATCATTGGACGAAATAGGGATAAAAGGTTATATGAAGGGTGAGATATAGAACCAATATACAAAACAAGGAATAAACCAAAAACCAACAGGATAAGGAAAGAATATACTATAGCCTATAGGCACATAAAATAAAAAGTTCTGCCAAAACTTGGTTTCGAATAAGCAAGACATACAAAAGAAATAAGCAATACCTGCTTCTGTGGCTTTGAAACTTAACAGTTAAATCTGAATGTCCAGAATATGTGATCCTGAGTGTACATGGTCCTACATGCTCAGGGAGCAGATAGCTGATACCAGGGTGAAATTAAGGATCAATGATCAGAAATAACAAAAATTGAGAAATAAAATGAAATTATTAATGTTCCAATCACAACCAATTTGCATTTTGCAGTCTGATTCAAACTTAGCACTTTATAATTCATTTATTCAAGAAGATCCGGTTGACATTATGTAGCTTATAATATTTGCTATATTCAACGATCCATAGAATTGCTATCAAGTGCAAAAAACAATGTTTATAAAGTCCATATTAAGTTAATTGTAAAAACTCAAAGAACTGAAGAAGTGTGAATGTACAAAAGTACGCAACAGTAAATCTGTTGGTAGTTGACCCATATGAGAACATATGCACCACACTAGACCATCATATGATCCACAGCAGTAAACTAAAAACATTGTAAAACATAATATAATTGTTAAAGTCTATAAACTCCATCTTAAGTTAAATGTAAAAACTCAAAGAACTGCGGAAGAGTGAATATACAACAGCAAATCCGCTGACAGTTAACCCATCTAAGAACGTATGTAGTATGAACCACACTAGACCATCATATGATCCACAGCAGTAAACTAAAAACATTGTCAAACAATATAAATATATAATTGTTACCTGGGTATGTTTCTTCCATCCAAAGCATCCTTTGCAGCTGTGGCAGTCTCTGCATCAGAGAATTGCACCAGTGCCTACACAGTTTTATATAGAATAAGGTTGTGCTCATTAGATTAAATAAGGGAATAAAAAACAAGGGATGATTATCACTAAACCTGGAATCCTGCTGTCTTCTCAAATGTTGTAATCTTATGCACAAATCCAAAGGCCGAAAAGACCTGCATGAGTAAACAATATACTTTCAAGATGATATTTACTAAGATAAATCTGTAGCACAAAATGAACAGTGTCTTGTGCCTTCTAAAGTTGTATACAATAGAAAAGTGGGAGCACTAACAAGTCTAAAATTTCAGAATATATCTCTTGGAATGCTAATAGAAAAATGCTCTTGTTGAATACATTAGCGTCAGAGGAACTAAAATATTATAACTTGTAAGCACTGAGCAAGATTAAAAGTCAATAAACTATCAAAACAATAGCAACAGTTTTCTCTTTAACTGCAAAAATTGGGGGGGGGGGGGGGGGGTATAGTTTATCCAACTGATGTAATCCAAATCACAGTTTTCTTAGATGAATAACTGCCAAGAATATATATCTGTATTCTCTAATAATACTTATAAGAATTTGAAGGTAATGGTATCATTCACTTCAATGCTTGATTAGTTGATACAAAGTTTTAAACAAAGGATTTGCGAGTAAATGACCTCCTCAACTATAAATTATGCGAAAACTCAGCATTCCATTGCCAAGGTTAGAAGGGAACTTAGCCTACTATTATCTGATAAGACTTTAAAAATATCTAAAACAGCCAAACAATAGTTGGAACACCAAAAAAAACTGCATAGCACAGAATTTGGTGACTAAATCTAGGTAAAAGTAAAATGCAGATGATGAGTCAATAAAGCACGGATGCAAAAATGAAAAAAGAATGGTAACATCCTAAACTACAAGAATGGCAGGAGTTTAGGGAGAGAATAGGGAAGAAAGAGGTAGTGTTAAGGAAAGGAGAAAAGGAGACAAACACACAAGCGCTATTTCTCCCAAAGCACTAAGCTGCCATTGAAGATATTGCCTTGACATGGGCCTGCTGATTCATTTACATACATGTCAACAACTTTTCCATAGCCTGACAAAGAAAAACCTAATAACAAAACTAAGTGACCAGCATCCTCACCATAACAGTGTTAGCATATAACTAATATACACATGCAACTGCTTACCAAGTGCAAAACATCAATGCTAACAAGGCGTGCATCTGTACCCTCAATCGTTACTAAGAGTACATTCCCAGGAACATCAGCAGCAGTTTTGTTATTCACGATTTCTTGCCTATTTGAATATTGCAGATACACAGTTTTCCCTCGTACTTGCGCAGGCTCCGATGATGAGGCATAGTAGGATATCATCGCAATAGCTTGATTCAAATCTGCCTGGAGATCATGGAAGCAAATAGCATATATGAATGACTTGTAACTAACAATCAGTACAGAGACAAAAGGAAAACTAAATCCACTCACAAATTCGATAAAAGCTTGATTTCGATTAGCTCCAACATTGCATTTGGTGTTGACAACTTTACCAAACGGCTTTCCAAGTTCAATAAGTTCCTCCTCTGTGCATTCCCATGGCAAGTTTCTCAAATGAAGCACCTTCGACGGTGGCTGAGTGTATCGGAACTGTGGCTGAGTAGACACCGATGCCATTTCAGACAATAAACCTAAAACAATAACCATTTAACAATTAGGTATCCCACAAAGCAACATAAGCATATTACTGCATAACTGTATTTCTCAAAACAATTTCCAACAACTGGATATTCATTTACTCATAATTCAACTAACATGTTTCATAAAGACCCAACAACCAAACCTTAATCATTCCACAACTAGGGTAACAGGGTTGACATTTTCAGATGCCATTATGCAATAACATTAAAAAAAACTAAACAAAAGGGGAAAACAACACCATTTTAGGGGTAACAACAAAGTGCAAATGCAATTGAAACCTAATCCGAATCAAAGGAGGTAGCTCAGAAGAAATCGCTAATGGAATTGAAACTATTTGATGTTCGTGATGCTGTTGGTTTTCGAGATCGACGTGAATCAAAAAGCAGAAGAACACAGAAAGTGTTGGGGAAAATTCACTACCTGAGAGAATTGAGAGGAGGAAGAGGAGGAGAAGAGGTCTGTGATTTTTTGAGGAATTAGGGTTTTCGAGAAAAGGGGGAAAAAAGATGAGATGAGATTAGCCTTCTCCGTTATCAACTTCGCGTTTATCGTTTGTTGGCGCCGCGTGGGGTTAGATGAGATGACAATTTTGTGTTTACAAAAATTATTATTATTATGATATTAAATTCCCCTCGGCGGCGTGTTTGGCGGCTCCTTGCGTCTGATGTCATTGCATCGCTTTGCCTTGACGCCATAGTCTAGCTTAGCTTGTAACAAAAGATATATTACGGTGCGCTCGGAAGGTATGGGTAGAAGTATGTCAGGCTTGTCAGGGGCTTGCAACCTGACCGGACTTGTTTATTGAAAAGATCAGGCTTCGACATTTTAGAAAAACTTGATTATGTAAAAAGGTTGCGCTGAAACTGTAAAAAAGTCTATTTGACTTGATATGTCAGTCTATTTGCATAATATTATTTTTATTAATAATATAAATTTATGGAAATGCAGTGATATATACAAAGGCCTATTAGGTTGCAGTTTATTAGCCCGCTCACATACTGAGTATTGAACTCTTTATGAAGGCATTATCGGTTAAATAAGCTTTTAAGCAGACTAGTAGGTCAGGTCAAACCGTCGTAAAGGCCAAGTCCGGCTTTAGAGTGTGGCATATGACAGGCCACATGTCAGGTTTAGGTCGCGAAATTAGAACACAGGCTAAACTTGGGCCGCGAAAAGTCTGGCCTGACTTATTTTCATTTGTACCTAAAGGGATTATAATAACTTTTTTTAACAGTCAACATACGAATTCATTAATTAGGAATAAAAGTTGGTACATATGTAGTGAGGAAAGACACTAAATCCTTCGGATATTCCTCAATCCCAACATATTGGTTAAGGGATAAGGCTTTCCGAGCAAGATAGTCAGCTATCGCGTTACACCTGCGCTTACCATGGACAAACCTACATAAAGTAAAATTCATGGAAATAAATAAACTATCTTAAACCATGGAAGCTAGATAAGAAGGGTTATTCAACTTGGAACTCCACGCACAATGGAGAACCTGTAAATCGTTCTAAAAAATCACACTTTTAAAGCCTAGTTCCCATGCTAATCTGATTGCCCACCGAAAACAACAAGCTTCTGCCAGCACAGGGTTTGAAGCGTCCTCCCAGAAATTCAACACCGTAGCCAGGGACGGAACCAGAAAAAATCGTTTAAGGGGGCGAAAATTTAACACATGCTAAATAGAAATTACAATATCTAACTTATACTATTAGCATTCCTGTAAAATTAACGCGATAGCCAACACTTGACCCCCACAATTCCGAGCCATGAATCCAAAACCCACTCCTTGCCCCATCTTGAGCGAAGCATCAAAATTTACCTTGATAACTCCCTATCCTGGCGACTGTCCATCGAAGGGACTATTATAATGTATAAGTAAATAAATGGTATTACAATTTTTCTTTATTATAAGAATAAAATATACCATCAAGGCACATTTTCTTAAAAATAAAAATAAAAATAAAAATAGGTAAACTGCATTTGGGTAAATAACGTAAGTAAACATTTATTACAATAAGCGCTTATCATAAGCTAGTTTGATAAACTTATCAAAATAAGTTGGAAATAGGTTAAGGATGAGCATAAAGTCTTATTAATATGAATAACTTACAAAAATTAGCTCAAAAACAACCAAGTATGTCATTAGTTATTTGCATAACTTCTCAAATTCTTGCTTAGAGTTTATGTTATAAGGTAAACTCAAATAAATTCTTTCAAACCAGGTTTTAATGTTGTAGGTAGCACTAAAAATTTGTTCCCAATATATTAACTTTTCAAAATTATTTTTAACAAACTTTTTTTAATTAATTTATTTTCATTGATACATGGAGAGAGAGAGAGAGTCAAATGTTTTATTTTTCAAAAATTTAATGCAGTACAAACTTTTTTATTCTTAAAAAAGAACCAAATTGTTAATGACTTGAGGTAGTATAATTTTAAGGTAAGATTTTTACTATAATGACCTCAAATCGAACACACAGAAAGAGAAAAAAATCCACGAGTCCTTAACCAAACGGGGGATACTATATGCAGTCCAAAAAATCAATGAGGTCTTGGCTTTCGTCGCACTTTCCGAGTTTAATGAAGCCCTTCTTATGAAAATAGGCTGGGGTTTAATTCATCATCCTAACTCTTTGTGGGTTCGTGCGCTGCGAGGAAAATATGGGTGCGAGAATGATATTTTACCAGTGGTTAAACGCTGCAGTAGAGAATCCCTTGTCTGGCGTGGGATTCGCCATACCTGGGACAAAGTAATTTCAGGCTGTAGCTGGCAAGTGGGGGACGGCTCCACCATTAAGTTTTGGAAAGATTCTTGGATTTTATCTGGGCATATCCTTCTGAATCTGGCAATACATCAGGTCCCCCACAACGAGCAAGACCTTCTTCTCTCTCACTTCTATGAAGAGGGGAAAGGATGGCATAACAATCTATTTGATCACCTGCTTCCCTAGGCCACGGTCCAGGAGATTATATCCTTCCATGAGGTGCGAGCGGGCAACGGTAAGGATGAAGTTATGTGGTCAGGCACAGCTTCTAGTGCATTCTCCACTAAATCTGCATTTGAAATGATAACCAGCACTCAGCCCAATCGAGCCGTGGAGGATTTTTGGAAGAGAATTTGGCGCATCAAAGGGCCCCAACGAATAAGAGTTTTCTTATGGAAGCTTTGCAATAAAGGGATCCTCACGAATGTTATTCGTCAACGGAGACACATGAGCTCCAATGATCTATGTTTGTTATGTCATTCCGCTTCGAGACCTGTGTCCACCTGTTTCGTGATTGTCGTGAGGCCTCGTCATTCTTGCGCTCTGTTATTCCTGGGAATCTATCAAATGCCTTTTTTGCGACTGGCTGGGAATCATGGGTTTCTAGAAATATCAGTGGGGAAGCTTGAGGTGGCACGAGTGTTGATTGGCCCCGTTTCTTTACTTCAACGTTATATGCTATGTGGCGCATGCGAAACGACAAGGTGTTCAACCAGACTCCGCATTCCTCAGCGCGTGTATGGTCCCTGATTAAGTCCTTGGGCATGGAGAAGCTCGCTACTTTACCTCCCAGTTCTCCTCTGTTATCTCATTCCACGGGTAATCAAGCAGGAGTCTTTGACTGCAATATTGCCAGTACCTCAAACTCAGGTTGGTCCACTCTGGATGCAGGTTGGCATGAAATCAATATGGATGGAGCGCTTAGCAATAATCTTCAAGCTGGTTGTGGAGGAGCTATTCGAGATGCAACGGGCTCGTGGGTGAAGGGTTTTAGCCGTAACTTGGGCACTCTGTCATCAGCAAATGTGTTCCTTACTGAGTTAATAGCGGTGAAGATAGTGGTTGAGCTTGCTATGAATATGGAGTTTCCCAATGTGATTATAGAGTCCGACTCTATGGAGGTAATCAACGTATTGCTTACTCCTGATGGCAGTTCACATCGATACGAGCAGCTAGTTCTTGACATCCTGCACATGCAGAGCGACCATGGGTCCCTTCTGTTCCAGCACACCCCGAGGGCTTATAACTCCCTAGCGGATTACTTGGCGAAAGTTGGCTTGGAGCTCCAATATGGCTGTCACTACTTTGACTCTCCCTTTGGAGAATGCCACTATATTTTGCAACAGGATAGCATTCCTGTCGTTAGCTCCCTTGTAGGCCTTAGCTAGTTTCTTTCGTTTTCGGGGCTTGTTGTCCCCTCATTGTAACCAAAAAAAAAGAAAGAGAAAAAATAGTACGCACAGAAACTAGTAATGTGTAGAATGGAAATGAATCAAAAATTTTGAAATAAATAAATAAGGGCTAAAGCTATATATTTTCAAAGAGTTATGATTCATTCACACTACTATTATGTTTCTCCTCTTTTTATCAAATAAGGGATAAAGCTATATTTTTAAAGAGTTATGATTCATCAATATTATATTTCTCCACTCTTTATCTATCTCTTTTTTTTCTTTTTCAATCATATCATTAATCACATTTCTTATTTTCTCTTTGTCCTTCTTATCTTTCTTCTTTCAACACCTCATCTCCAATTTAATTTTTGAGAGGTGTGAATGAAACTTAGTCCCTTTCTAAAAGCATATTTAGTTAAAATGTTAGACTTGGACAATTTAGGAAGTCTTCTAAACACAACAAACTGACCTAGTTGACTAAATATAATTAATATAAATATATTTATAATTTCTATTTGTTATATTAGATTTTTATTATAATACCTTGAAACTATTGACTTAATGCATGATTTAATTTAAATTCATTCTAATGATAATTTTTTGTTTTAAACTTTTGAATGGCCTAAGTGAAACATCCTTTTAGGGCTAAAATTGACATTTACTTAACTTCATTATTTGTCCTAACTTGAGAAATGCTTGTTCATATACCTCACCATTAATGATGAGGCAGTAAGTTTAGCCCCAATCCGTGACGCATAAGAGATGCGATAACTTATATACTTCGGCATACGATAACTTATATACTTCATCAATAAAGTGCTAAAAGGAATAAAGGTAATGGATCGAAAGTGAAAAAACTATGGTTTAATTTCACCGCGGTTGCCATAGCTAGAAGACTAAGGCACTATTTTTAGTCTCATCCACAATCTGAACCAATCTCTCAAAACAAATTGTGTTGCGCAAATTGGACCTACCATAAGTAACTTGGGCGATAAAACATTCAAAATACGACTTGTCCTTCGAGCCAAGGCACGCAATCAAAGCGCTAGTACTTGTTAGCCTCATACTAGAGAAAATAGGAAGCAAACCACCTTCCAACAAAGACACCTCTTCCAACAAAAAATGTAATGGGGGATGAAATCGTATTGAAAAATGAGAAATGACTTAGGTCCTTTGAACAAAATCTGAATACAAGGCATGCAACATCGAGTTGCATATCGCTAAATATCTCGGAGCCAGCTCGACTGGATGCAGTGATCCACTGATCCCCAACACCTTATATATCACAAGTAAAATGTGACTACCAAGCGAAGGAAGGTCAAAATGAAATTTGGCTATTTTCAAAAGGTGGATAATAATAAAGCTAACAACATATTTTGCCTAGCTAGCACAAAAAAACCAAGCAATATATGATCAGTCTACTACATTCCAAAAAGTTTTTCCTACATCGAGTGTCGACAAGACCGACCTCGTGATGTAATTTAGTTACCATGAACAATTTATGGCGTACTCTTCTCCAGACCAGTATGGAGAACAAAATTCAGGCAACTCAAGAAGCATATCCCGGTACATTAATACATGAGGACGTCTAAAAAATACCACTATCCCTAAAAAGCTTACGTTTTGACCAAAGCACATGAAAAAAGTTGTGGACAATATCTCAAAGGTAGATCACTCACACGTGAAATCTTACACGTCGGCTATTATTAACACTTGGGACGACGCAACACACCATGCTAACACACAATTATTAATTTAGTATATCTAAAAATGCACTTTAAAGTGCAATATCCATTATTCAAAATTAGGTTTTAGAACTTCATTCTCACCTCAATTTCAATCCATCGAGAGAGGGATTGAAGATAAGAGAGAAATGGAAAAGAAATAGGGAAAAAATAAATGAAAGAGAAAATAAGTTTGAAATGATAATTAAATAAGACTATCTCATCCTTAGGGGCAAATGGCTATAATCATGGTAAGAGTTAGTTAAGGAGAGGAAGGTTCATGGATCAATTCCTGAAGAGTGTTTTATCTTTCCGTTGTAAAAAAAAAAAAAAACTATAACCACATAGTAAAAAAATCTCTTCACACTCCAAATCCACCAATGCCTAGAGAAAAAAAAAGTAGAAGGGAGAGAAACTAAAGATGTAATGTGAGATGTGATAGAAAAGAAAGAGATGAAATAAAAAAATATATGAAAATGAAGTGAAAGAGTAGGTGGGTGCGAGTGTATAAAACTAAATCAGAAACAACCCTTCTGTCAATACTTATTTTAACAAACTTTTGAGGAGACTAGAGATGAGTGTCATTAGAAACTATAGTATGTCTACTTCAATTGAAACTTGAATCTCAGTTTACTATCAATTTATTGTTAAATTATTTTTAATAATTAATGTGGCCCATGTAACTTATAGAACTAACTTTATGAAAAGATCCTCAATGTGATGGTCATTAGGATATTAAAGCAATTAAAGTTAGTTGGGGTTTCAAAATTCAATTTTGAATTCCCTCTCCTCTTCCTTCAGAAAATTAAAAGATGAGTGAGTGGTTACAATAGCCAACCTACAATAAAGGGTTTACTGAGCAGTTTTCAAAGTAACGTATTCTGCTTCTCTCATCCATTAGAGAAGAACAAAAGGTGGAAGGCAAAGAGGAGAGAAAAAGATTAAAAGAGCATAAGGACTTCTTCATAGATTCTGGGATGAATTCAGGTTAGTCATCTCCTCCCTTAAAGTTAGTGAGAATCATATAAATTAAAGATCCTGACTTAGGTTTTCTGTATGTTGAAAACCCTAGGTAGATGAAATTTTCTAACATTTGTAGTCCGAGGAAGTGTCTATAAATTAAATCTGTATGTATACTAAGAACTCAGAAAAAAAAAAAGCCCCCGGAAAAATGTAATAGATCAAAAAGGAAAACAGGAGCACCAAAGAAGATGACAATTAGCAGTAATCATTGGCCACCAAGAAGGACATCCTTATAAGGAGTAGGTAGAGGGGGAAGCTTGGGTGAAGCAACTTTGGTATCTTCAGCTTGATGATGATGGCTTATCGGTTGATGTTCCAAAATCAGAGGAACATGTCCTTCCCTCGCACTCACCAGTCTCTCTTGTGCTCCACCTCGCAGTTTCTCCAACCTCATTCCATTCATTTGTTGCATCTTGAACACTTTTATCAAGTTTGTCAATCCACCAATGAAAAACATCAAGCTTCCAAAGATGCTTAGCCAGATCCAAGTCCAACCCTGAATCAATAATCAAACGCAAATTAGTACCCATAATAACAAGAGAAACATTACTCGTGTATATAAGACCGAAATCCTCTGTTCCTAAATTGGTGTGCCCTTTCCCGTCTAGCCAGTCAATTAAATTGTGTCATGTAACTTAAAAACAACATGAATATGACAGTTATAATTTGTGGGGAGAATGAGACACCAAATGGATGCAAAGTATCTTAATCCAATAGATTAGAGTACTTACTAGCAAGTGTATGCCATGGTGGATCACTCTAGATTGCTCGTGATAATTGAGAACTGCACCAAGCATGAATGTCAAACTCCCCATCAAAAAAGGGATATACACGCATTGCTGCAGGATTTGAACATGACCATCCGCTCTCTCATAAATTTGGCATGAATTGTGGATCGACCCTATCACCCACAATACAGGACCAGCAACCAGCATGTTCACGGCATGCTTTTCCAACTTGAAGTGATCATATCCTTTCTCTTTCTGCATGTTTTACAACATATATCATTTTGAGATTAACCAAAAGCAAAAATGAATCAATTTATCTTTTCTCAATTCTAAAATTCAGTCTTACTTTTGAGATTAGAATTTTGAGATTAACCTATTGAGTCTTACTTTAGAGTTTAGAATTGTAAGTAATTTTCGAAGAGTTGCTAGGCCAAGTGCTAAAGGAGACTTGACCTCAAATAAAAATGCAAGCAGCGGTGGAGGCAAGGGGGGCACACAACTCCATGCCCCCGGTTTTTCAATTTTTGTTTCAATACATGTGATACATGTGTATTTGAGCAGTATGAACCACTATAGACACCCTCGCATTTATTTGGCTCTCCTAGTCTCAAATTCCTGCCTCCACCCTCTCTAAGGATGTAACTTTCGATCCAGTTTTAACCATGACAACCATACTTGGGTAAATAGATCAAACATCTAGAGAAACAAAAGCATATATGCATCAACATCTAAAATATCTCTAATTGCACAATCTTCCATTATTAACTATCCTAGCAAGTGCAAAGACACACATGAACTACATTTAAAATGGGGTAATAGCCCCTAAAAGAGAAATTATCTTTACCTTTTGTACTAATTTTCTAATCAGTGAGTAATAGATATATACCACCAATCTCTAACAATGTTCTAACTAATAACTGACTTAGTGAAACTAACTACTAATTAACTAATCAGCTGCTAACTAATTGATTCATCACAAATAGCTTCCTTCCTCTCTTCTCCCATTTGGACTGTCTATATACATGAATGAATCACTTTCTCTCTTTGTTCAGGTGTTAAAAATGGACAAACATAAGTGTATAATATATACCTGAATAAAAAGAAACATAACTCCGAGAAGTTCAATAAGCGTTCCGATCATCTGAACCACCGGAACAGCGAACTCCACAAAAGTGAGCTGAAGGTCGAAATCCATCAACTGTAACTGGAAATCAATCCCAGCGAGATGTGCAAAGAGGTCATGGAGATTAACAAGGAAAAAAATAGCCAAACCAATGATAAGAAGCACAAGGCCCGAACGGGCTTCGGAAGAAAACTGAGCCACAAAACCAGAACAGAGGACAACGGAGGCAATAAGATAGAGCCCGGCGTTTATGTACTCGTAGCGGTTCCTGGCGAGGCCCGGGCCGTAAGCCCGAAAGTCCCTCGCCGATGCTAGCTTCACCATCTGTTAGAAGACACGAATAAGGAGCGGCTCTAAGCTTCTAAGCGAAGAGAAGGGAATCAATGAGTATTGTTTGATTTGTTGTTGCTGCAAGTTGAATAGTAGTGGATTGCTGGTGTGGATCTTCTGGTGCAGTAGACAAGAGGGTAAGTGATGATGAGTTTGGGTTTGGCTATACGTGGCTACGTGCATGCAGTTGTGTTAATTGGTGTGTAGTCTGAGCTCTTGACGCGTGGTGTCATGGAGAATAAACTGCCGATGCTGCTGGTCAATGGAGAGCCTTGTCAACTTCACACTTATTTTTCTCTTTGATCTGTTTCATTTTCTACGTACTTTTCTTTTCTCGTTGCTTTGATAAATGACGGTGTTTCTTGTTTAAATACAAATGACTCAATAGTAAATTTGAAATTAGGTTCACTAAATAACTCATGAGAAAATTTGGGTTAAATAAGTATCGTTCAATCACAATAAAGATAAGTGAAGGAATTATAATTTCTATATTTTATTTATTAATTTATTTATAAAAAAATATTATTGGTCTATTAAGTTGTAGGTTAATAATCTATATGAGCAGGGACGGATGTATGTACAACATTATGAGTGCAAATGCCCTCACTTGATTTTTTAAAATATCATTAGAAAAAAAATTGAGTAGTAAAAGTATGTGATTTTTATGTCTTTTTTGGTAAAAAAATGTCCTCATTTGTGTTTCATATTGCTAAATGCCCTCGTATTCCACATTGCTAAATGCTTTCACTCGAGTAGTAAAAGTATATGGTTTTATATGATCTCTTTGGTAAAAAAATGTCATCACTTGTGTCCCATTTGGTAAAAAATGCACTCACTTCTAATAGTATATATTAAATTTTTTTATATGAATTTATATGTATATATTGCCCTCACAACATCAAATTTCTGAATCTGTCACTGTATATGAGTCATTTAGATGATCCATAAAAATTTTATTGTAGAGAAATCGAGAGAAATTAAAATAAAAGTTACGTTGTCTAAATAATCAATGAGAAAGTTAGAATTAAATAACTTATCGTTCAATCACTAAGTTAGAGTTAAAAAACTCACATATGATTAAATCTCTTCTCTTTTAAAAGAATATTAGAGAAATAAACACTTAAACATTAATGATACTTTGCGTACCGTTTCTTTTTTTCCTATCTTCTTGTACTTTTTCTTAAACATTGATCAGAGTGTTGTGTCATTTGTATGAGAGTGCTCTCCTTCGCGAGGTGCCTCAATTTAGGTGGGCACTATAGGTGCCTCTCTAGAAGACATTCTAATGCTCAACTTAGTAGGAATATTGTAGTAGAAAAAAATGTGTTTATGAAAAGCCAGAGAGTATGGTTATTGCAAACTTGGAGTAAATCATGCAAACATATAATATTATCTTGTAATCGATATGTCGAGTAATATGTGATATTTACTTTAATTATAAATTCTTAATCTCTTTATACCATAATGCATTTTTCAAAGTCGACTGATGTGTTGGGCATATAATATTACGCCTCGTACTGCGAGAGTATTCAAGGAATGAGGATGTATGGAAATTCCATCTCAATGAAGATCGTTTGATCCATTTCTTGTAGTATAATTATGATCCAAGCTCAACCATTGATTATATTATCTAATACTTTTTTTTTTCAAATTTATAAGTCACATTTATCTAATTTTTTAGGATTAAAAAAGTACTAGTTACTAGAAATAAATTTGTAAAACAATTATTAACTCTTCATTACCCATGGATTTCTCTCTCCAAGTTAAAACTTTTTAAAATCATATTATATCTTCATATTAAATATAAGGGTAAATATGTAAAAATGTGATTAGAGTTTTATAGATATTGAAGAATGACTAATATTTTAGGACAATTTTTTTGAGAAAATTTGACATAAAAAATGAAAGGATCAAGAGGCTCCCTTCTCTTGTCTTCAAGGTAGGCTTTGAGAAGGCGTATGATTCTGTGAAATTGAGTTTCTTGTTTTATATGCTGAGAAGACTCAACTTTGCGGAGAAATGGATCAGTTGGGTACCAGGTTGTGTAAATTCAACATTTGTTTCTGTTCTTGTTAATGGAAGCCCTACTGGAGAATTTAGAATGGAGAAGGGGATTAGGTAGGGTGATCCTCTTGCTCCTTTCTTATTCTTAATTGTGGCTGAGGGTTTGAATGGGATTTTGAAGCAAGCAGTGACAACTAATAACATTTTGTCACTTAAGGTGAGCTCAAGTGGGAGGAGGTGGAAGTGTCTTTACTTCAATTTGTGGATAATGCATTATTTATAGGGGAAGCAAATATTCATAATTCAATTGCTCTTAAATGTGTCTTAAGATGCTTTGAGTTGGTCTCGTGGATGAAGGCAGGGACGGATCTATGTTCAAGGATATGAGGGCAAGTGCCCTCACTTGAATTTGGAAAATATCATTAGAAAAAAATTTGAGTAGTAAAAATATGTGGTTTTTTATGCTTTCTTTGGTAAAAAATGCCCTCACTTGTATCCCACATTGTTAAATGCCCTCACTTGAGTAGTAAAAGTATGATTTTTGATGACCCATATAGTAAAAAATGCTTTCACTTGTGTCCGCTTTAGTAAAAAATTTCATAACCTCTAATAGTATATGTTAATTTTTTTTGTTACAAAAATATATGTATATATTGCCCTCACAACATTAAATTTCTGGATCCGTCACTGGATGAAGGTGAATTTCTTTAAAAGTAGAATTGCTAGTATTTCAGTTGAGTCTAACCTAACCAGCCGCTTTGCTGCCCTCCTAAACTCCAAAGTGATGTTGCTGCCTTTTGTTTACCTGGGGCTTCTGGTAGGTTGTAATCCGAGGAGATTGGCCACTTGGGAACTAATTTTGGCAAAACTAAAGAAGAAACTTTCTTGTTGGAGAGGTAAAGAGTTTTCATTTGGGGGGCAAATTTGTCTTGTTAAAATTGTTTTGTCTGCTCTTCCTTTGTATTTCATCTCCTTCTCTAAAATTCCAAAAGGGGTCGAGAATAAAATTATTCAGACTATGTCACGGTTCTTGCGGGGTGGGTTGGATGAAATCAGGAAAATTTCCTGGGCTAGTTGGAAGTGAGCTTGTATGCTTAAATTGGAGGGGGTTTAAGTGTGAGAGATTTGGAGTGCTTCAATAAAGCTATGTTGGGGAAATGGCGTTGGTGAATGCTACATGAACATGATCAATTGTGGTACAGAGTGCTCATGGAAAAATATGGTAAGGGCCAGTTATCAAAGGCTTCTATTTGGTGTAAGGACTTATTTCAAGCAAGTTTAGGTGATGAGGTGCATAATTTGTTTGCAAATGTTGTGAGTCGACAGATAGGAGAGGGGGATAAAACTCATTTTTGGGACGAGGATTGGTATGGACTTGGGTCATTGCGTGCTAAATTTCCGGACCTTTTTTGCATTTTAGAACAGCAAAACATGACTGTGAGTGAGATGGGTTTTTGGAGTGATAGTAAATGGGTGTGGGATTTTAAGTGGAATCAGAATTTAGAGGGGGATTTGCAGCGATAGTTTAATGAACTACTGAGAAGTATATCCTCATTTGCACCAGTTATGATTAGGAAGGATGACTGGGTTTGGATCAAAGAAGGGGATGGAAGGGATTCTGTTAAATCAACTTATGAAGCGATTGTTGGCGGTGGCTTTGCTAATGAAGAAGAAGTGTTTAAACTATTGTGGAAAGCTAATGCTCCATCAAACTCAATTCCTTTGGGTTGGAGATCCTTGCTTGATAGGCTGCAGACCAAGGATAATTTGATTATAAGGGGTATCATTATTAATGCGTCGTGCTATTCTTTATGTAGTGGTTCTACTGAAATTGTTGATCACTTGTTCCTCCATTTTGGATGTGTGTGTCGGGTTTGGGGTCTTGTGTGCCAGTGGTTGGGCGTTTCTTTTGCTACTCCTATTCATCTGAAGAAACACTTTGTCCAATTTGTAGGTAGTAACACATCTGGTAAGAAGGCTTGGGTTTCTATTATTTGGCTAGTGGTGGTTTCACAAATTTGACAGAATAGGAATAATGTTATTTTCCATGAAGGATCTTTTTCCCCTTTGTTAATTCTTGAGCAGGTTAAGCTACAATCTTGGGAATGGTTACGAGCAAATCAGAGGCATTTTACTCATTCTGTATCTAAATGTTTCAATGAGCCATTGCTATGTCTCACTGATATTTCCTGATTTACATCTCAAGTAGTGCGGGATTTTCTTTTCTAGACTATATTGTATCTTTGTTTGATTTTGTGTTTTGGATTTGCTTCCTGGATATGCATGGAATTGGATTACTTGTTGGCCATTGTCATGCTTTTGGGTTAAAATGGCTGGTGGGATTTCATGCATGGATGATGGCTATTTCAGTTGGATGTGCTTGGAATTTGATGGCTTAGTGTTGCTGTCTTTTGTTTATTGTGGGTTGATGCTTCTCTCTTTTGTGGATTTTGCAGGAATTAGCTAGAATCCGTTTAGTGCTGGGTGTTTGACTTTTTCACTTGTGGCAGCGCTGGAGTGATAGATTGAGAAGGCACTTCATTCATGCTACTACTGCGTGTCTGTCACGTGATGGATGGACTTGTTACGTATTCAGAGATTTTGTGTGGGAAGAAATTGTTTTGTTGCCTATCTGCTTGAGGAGGGAGTATATTTTATTGGTTGGATAGCTTTGACTTGTATATGTCAATGAGTTTATTTTGCTGGTGACACTTAATTGAAGGTATGAAAAACGATAGAAAGGGGGGGTTTGAATAGCGTTTTCAATCTAAAACTTTTCCCACTTGAGATTTTAACAAATCTCTTCAAACACCAAAGATAAAAGTGCTAAGATAAGAGTTGAGGAAAGCACACAATGATTTTATCCTGGTTCACTTGATAAATCCCTCAAGCTAATCCAGTCCACCCGTTAAGTTGATTTCTTCCTTCTTAGAATGAAGGCAATCCACTAATCAGAGTTTGTTACAACTGCACTTGCAACCTGCAAAGTGACTAACAATACAATGACTTAGCTATCACTAAGATTCACTCTCTTAGTCTTCTCAAGGATCCGACCAACCTTGGTCTCCTTAAGGAAAAACAAACAACTGTTTGAAAGTTTGGGTTTACAAAGAAATGCTTCTCAGAAAGCTAACAGTAAACACAATAAGTACAATGTGAAGAAAGATTGCTTAAGAGAATATTTGAATTTCGCGTGAGCTTGAACAAAGTTTCTTCAAAACGGCATCTTTCATCTTCAGCCTCTTTATATACTCCAAGGATTAAGGTTTGGAAGTTTGCATGGAATGCTACCGTTGGAGGGCAGATCTAGGTTTTCCAGGTTCTGCTGTGGCTGAATAAGTTAGGTAAGGTCGTCAGGAATGGTACAATTGCTTTTGTACTTTGGATAGTGACATGACCTTTATCCTAGTTGACTTCTGATCAGAGCGACGCTTCATGTTGGAACTTGTGAAGCTTGGTGATCAGAGTCAGAGGGAAGCTTGGATCCTCTGACCTTTGTACCTTCTGCTTCTGGACTCAGAGGAGAAGTACTTGGTCTTCAGAGCCAGCTTACTCTTGGACTTCAGAATCTTCACTACTCAGCTTCTGGACCTTCAGAGCTTCTGGACCTTCAGAGCTTCTGATCTTCAAAACTTCAAGTGAACTAAATCCATATCAGAGCTTTACTATCTTCAGATCTTCTGAAGCTTAATCTACTGTTTAGATTGAACATAGTGAGTGCGAAAGCGTTGCGGAGGTAACTCTTTTAGCATAGTGCTTCTGATTTATGTGTAATTACATCAGAGTCAGAGCCTGCCATTAAAACACTCAGAAAACAACGTTAGAGTACCATAATTGTTCATACACAATAGTTAACATGTAATCATCAAAACATAGAGTTGTACTACTAGATCAAAACTGGATCTTAAAATCTCCCCCTTTTTGATGATGACAAAACCAAGTATTTTGATGAACAATTCTTAAACAATAAACTGAATTCACTCAGAGTTTAGAGAATAGAGATAAACTTATCCTAAGGTGAATGGTTTATGTTGCTTGTTCTGAATCCAAGTCACAGCTTGATTCTGAGTTTAGCTCCCCCTGAATCTAAGACTTAATGAAGACATTAGTAATATCTAGATTCTGAGCTAAATAATAAAAGAGTTCAGAGTGAGAATTTATGACATTGATAATATGTGAATATCAGAGCGCATAAATATTCAGAGTCAAAAGCAAGGCAAAAGTATCAGAGTCAACTGATTTAGCATATGATCACTTCAGAAGAAGTGAAAATGTATTCCTTGCAAATGCCCACGGACAGATCTATGGTCATAAAGAGTGGAACTCTTAAATTCTCCAAAAGAAAAAGAAATCACACTAACACAGCTTACACATCAAAAACTGGTTGTATACTCCCCCTTTTTGTCATAAGCAAAGCATGGGGTGTGAAAAACTTAGCTTGAAGTACAAAGTACTCCTCCTTAAAGAAGGTCTAAGTTTAAAAGGATGGAGAAAATAAAATAAAAAAATTAAAGAAAACGTATTTAATTAATGCGTATGCAGAAGATTAAATGAAAGAGCAGAACGTTTACTACCGGCCAAGGAGTTAAAGGTAAGAATCTGTTACCAATAAACAATCCTCGAGAAACTACTTCAGCATTAACTTCTGGAGACTGAACTGAGCTTATAAATAGCGGTTAAAGCATGACAGTCTTCACATCTCATTTGCACTTGAAATCAACATTGCAATGGCATCCTTCATAGCATACATCGAAGAATTAATGAAGAAAGCCTTTGATGAAGTTCTCTTCATCAACGTGCACCATCCAGAGGAGCCGAGTGTCTATAGTCTGACAAACCAGCTACTAGGCATGGGCCTAAGTCCAGAAATGGACAGCATCCTTAGAGGCTTCCTTGCGTTTGTAGAGGAGCTTCAAGATCTCTTCCAGCGAGAGCTGGATAATTCTGCCAAAAGACAAGCGACGAAGACTGCACTTGAGACAATGGCAGAGGGTCCTGAGAGGCAGGAAGTGCGCCAGAGCTTGATCCAACTAGAGTATAGGCAGCATCGTCTGGAGCTTGAGAAAGCAGCGATGCGCAGGCAGTGTAGATCATTGAGGAAAAATCCTCCATTTTAAATGTATGAATGCAAATGTATGAATGATGTTATTTATAAAAGAAGCTTGTTTGTTGATTAATGCGTATGAGTAAAAAAACTAAGTAATGATGAACAAGTAATTATGTAAGCACATAGGATAGAAAAACGATAATTAGATAAAAGAAACATAGTTAAATACGAAAACATAGTAACATAGTAGAAGGAAAACATAAGAAAAGATAGTTTCTAAAGACTAAGGCTTGGGTGTCCTCTTCAGAAGTTCTGTGCACATCTCTTGAAGACTCTGGAGAAGAGCTTCTTGAGAATCAAGTCTTCGTTCAATGAGGTCAAGTCTTGGGTCTGACTGAGCTTGAGCAGACGGAACAGCTTGATCAGAGTGAGGAACTTGAGCAGAGGTGGAGGCAATAGCAGTAAATGGAATAATTCCAAGTGCTTGATTTCTAAGAGCCTCAGCTTCAGCTTGTAATCTAACTGCTTGTTCCAGAGCTTGCAACCTAAGAGCTTCACATTGTTCTGCTTCAAACCTTGCTGCTTCTTCTTCTTGTTCTTTCTTCTTCCTTGCTTCTTCAATAGCAGCATAAAGTTGATCTCTGGATTTGGAGATTGGTCAGAGACAGAATTTTCATTTTGAGGTGGAGGAGAAAGAGGAAGAGGCGGTGGTACTGAAGTCAGAGGGACCGCATGGATTGGAAAATCAGGAGGAACCAGAGGTTCTGGTCTTGGTCCAGAATAGCGGTTTGGACTTGAAACATTTATGAAATGTTCAGGAATTTTCGAAATTCTTTCTCTGGCAATTTGAAAGAATTGGCGAGAGGCTTTAGATTTATTTGAAGGAGAGGAAAATTGAACAGTGGTGGGAAAAGAGACAGAGGGAGTAGGAGAGAGAATTTCTTTATCGGAGGGTTCCTGATTTGAGTGATCAGAGGGTTTAGGCTCAGAGTTAGACTTTTCAGTGGTTGGTGTCTCTAGAGCTTGTGGTTCAGAGGCTTGTGGAGTGTATGGAAGTATAATGGGTGAGGTTGGTGTAGTGGACTTAGGAGTTTGGAGCATGTGTGCGTAGTTGTTTTTAGAAAGTAACCGTTGTTGATTGTTTAACAAAAGTAAAATCGACGGCTAAAAATTAAGAACATCATTATGAACAGTTAATACACATAACACACGGTGGAGAATAAGCACATCTACACTCATTACAACAGATTATCCGAAGGGCACAAGGAACGAGGCATCAGAATAAACTGACACACGTTTATTGTCTTGTCTCAGAGTAAGCACCAATAGGTACTTAGCATCTGACAAAGTTACCTTCTGAACTAGACATCTTCTGATGAGGAAGCATCATAGTCAGAGGTTCTGATCCATCTTCATACTGGACAAAAGTCCATATTCAGATTTTTCAGTATAAAATTAAATTTATCCTCTGCTAAGGGCTTTGTAAAGATATCTGCCCATTGATGGTCAGTATCAACAAACTTCAGAAGAAGTTCGCCCTTCTGAATATAGTCTCTAATAAAGTGATACTTTACCTCAATGTGTTTTGCCCTTGAGTGTAAGATTGGATTCTTACTGAGTGAGATTGCAGCAGTATTGTCACAGTAAATTGGAATGTTGCTCTCAAGGATTTGATAATCCTCTAGCTGATGTTTCATCCAGAGCATCTGAGTGCTACAAATAGCTGCTGAGATATATTCTGTCTCTGCAGTGGCTAGTGCAATAGTAGACTGCCTCTTGCTTGCCCATGAGACTAAGTTACTTCCCAGAAATTGACAATTTCCAGAAGTACTCTTCCTTTAAGTTCTATCTCCAGCATAATCAGCATCACAGTAACCTGAAAGCTTATACTCTAATGTTTTCTTATACATCAAGCCAAGGTTAGTGGTACCTTTCAGATATCTGAGAATTCTCTTAACAACAGTTAAGTGAGTTTCTCTTGGATCTGATTGGAATCGAGCACATAAATGTACACTAAACAGAATATCTGGCCTAGATGCAGTTAAGTATAGAAGTGAACCTATCATTCCACGATAGAGCTTCTGACATACTTTTCGACTAGCATCTTCTTTCTCCAGAATGCATGTAGGATGCATAGGAGTCTTAGCAATTGTTGATTCTATCATATTGAACTTCTTCAGAAGTTCCTTTGTGTACTTGCTCTGATGGATGTAAGTTGCTTCTGGTTTTTGATCAACTTGTATTCCCAGAAAGTACTTGAGTTCTCCCATCATACTCATTTCAAATTCAGCTGCATCATCTCAGAAAATTCCTTGCAGAGAGATGGATTAGCAGATCCAAATATAATATCATCAACATAAATTTGAACAATTAAGATATCATCTTTATAAGTTTTGCAAAAGAGAGTTGTATCTACTTTACCCCTTACAAACTCATTTTCCAGAAGGAATGAGCAAAGTCTCTCATACCATGCTCTGGGAGCTTGCTTCAGACCATAGAGAGATTTCTTCAATTTGAAAACATGGTCAGGGTTCTTCTCATCTTCAAAACCAGGAGGTTGGTGCACATACACTTCCTCTGAGATGTATCCATTCAGGAAGGCACTCCATCTGATGAAGAATTATGTTGTGATTCACTGAGAATGAGATCAGCAGTCTGATAGCTTCCAATCTTGCTACTGGAGCAAATGTTGCAGTATAATCTATTCCTTCTTGCTGACTGTAGCCTTGAGCAACTAGCTTTGCTTTGTTTCTGACTACATCTCCTTTTTCATTCAGCTTGTTTCTGAAAACCCATTTGGTTCCAATGATGTGAGCACCTTGAGGTTTCTTAACAAGGTTCCAAACATCATTCTTGGAGAATTGATTCAATTCTTCTTCCATTGCCAGAATCCAGTCTTTGTCTTGAAGAGCTTCATCAATTGACTTTGGTTCAATTAAGGATACCAATCCTTTCAGACTAAGCAGAGTCTCTTCAGAGGGTCTGAATGCTGATCTTGTTCTGATTGGTTCATCTTTGTTTCCCAGAATCAACTCCTTAGGGTGAGAGGCAACAATTCTGCTCTTCTTCTGAGGCTGTGAATCAAAGGGACCAACTTCCTCTGGAGAGTCTTCCTCTGGCTCAGCTTCCTCTGGAGCTTTGCCTTTATCAGAAACATTTATACTCATATATGCAAACTTTTCAACTAGCTTTGACTAATCAGAGTCAAGCTTATCATCAAATCTAACATGAATAGATTCCTCAATAGTTTTAGCATCAGTATTATAAATTCTAAAGCCTTTAGAACGATCAGAGTAACCAAGTAATAGACATTTAGAAGATTTAGAATCAAACTTATGCAATCTATCCTTAGTATTCAGAAGATAGCAAACACAACCAAAATGATGAAAGTAAGAAATGTTGGGTTTTATTTGCTTCCACAATTCATAAGGAGTCTTACTCAGAATTGGTCTGATAGAGATCCTGTTCTGAATGTAACATGCTGTGTTTACTGCCTCAGCCCAGAAGTGCTTTGCCATGTCAGTTTCTTGAAGCATGGTTCTAGCCATCTCTTGAAGAGTTCTATCCTTCCTCTCAACAACACCATTCTATTGAGGAGTTCTAGGACAAGATAAATCATGTGCAATTCCATAGGAATCAAACATACTCTCAAACTTGTCATTCTCAAACTCTCCACTATGATCACTTCTGACACGCACAATCCTGCAAGCCTTCTCGTTTTGCACTTGGGCAATAAAAGTAGAGAACACAGAATGAGACTCATCCTTGCGGGATAGAAATTTTACCATGTCTAGCGGCTATAGTCGTCAACAATGACCATCCCATATCTCTTGCCACCTATAGACTCAGTTTTCACTGGTTCAAAAAGGTCGATATGCAGAAGTTCCAACAGCCTTGAGGTGGAAACAACATTCTTTGCCTTGAAAGGGACTTTTGTAAATATGCCTTTCTGACATGCTTCACAAAGAGCATCTGAAGAGAACTTCAAAGTGGGTAAGCCCCTGACAAGGTCAAGCTTACTCAGCTGAGAAATCTTTCTCATACTGGCATGCCCTAACCGTCTATGTCATACCCATTGCTCCTCATTAACAGAAAGAATGCACTTTACTTTCTGAGTTTCCAACTCAGATAATCTGATCTTATAAGTGTTGTTCCTCCTCTTGCTGTTAAACAGAACAGAGCCATCGATCTGACTTACATCCCTGCAAGACTTTTGATTGAAGATAATATCATAACCCTTGTCAGCTAATTGACTTATAGACAATAAGTTATTATTTAATCCATCTACCAACAGAACATTATCAATGCATGGACTATTATCAACACCAATAGTACCAGAACCAACAATTTTACCCTTCTCATTGCCACCAAAACCAACTTCGCCTCCAGGCTTAAGTTTTAGCTCTGAGAACATACGCCTTTCTCCCGTCATGTGACGCGAGCATCCACTGTCCAGATACCATGATTGGTGTTTCAGTGGAGCGATCAAGGATATCTGCAACATAGATAATCTTATCCTTAGGTACCCATTTTCTGGGTCCTTTCTTGTTAGTTACCCCAGAGATTCTGACAACCTTGGGTTTCTCAACATGATAATGTAAAGGAATTTGAGCATGACATTTAAGCATAGAGAGAGTTCCCTTCTTAGGAGGGGGGTTAGCAACTTTAACAGGCAATGGTTCAGGTAATATAGTATCAGAGGGTACAAAATGTTCATACAGAGGTTTAGCCTTAGGCATGGGAGGCTCATTTCTACTGGGTCCAGAATAGCCAATGCCACACATTCCATTTCTGCTTACGCCATAGATCATTGAAGCCATCAAGCTTTTGTCTACGCTTTTAGCTAGGAATCTTTGAAAAGATTTTTCATATTTGGATTCATTTTTAATATCAGAGGCATCACAAGCAACAACTTCTTCTAACTTAATAATCTGGTTTTTAAGCACAGAGTTAGAGTTTACTAAAGCATGATTATTCTCTTTTAACTCAGAAATAATTTTATCATGTTCAGCAGAAGTCTTAGAAACAACAGAGAAATCCTTTTTCAACTTTTTATGCTTAGTCAGGAGAGAGTTATATTTATCCATGATATCAGACAAAACACATTTAAGTTCAGAGGTTGAGAAAGAAGCGAATACCTCATTTTCATCGTCACAGTCTGGATCTTCCTCTGATGCAGATTCAGAGTTAGTTGCTTCTTTTGACTCTGCTTCCTTGTTCTTGACAATAGCCATGAGTCCTTCAACAACTTCTCCATCAGAGTCAACATCCTCTAACTCTAATTCATCAAAAGTCACCATGAGACCTTTCTTAGCTTTGAAATGCTTCTTTGGCTTCTTGTCCTTTTTCAGCTTAGGACAATCACTCTTGTAGTGCCCTGATTCTTTGCATTCAAAGCATGTGACTTCCTTTGATGAAGACTTCTTCTGACCAGAAGAGGATTCATTCTTTCCTTTAGTCTTTCCAGAGCCTCTGTACTTGCTCTGCCTGTGCTTCCAGATGCGGTTGAGCTTTCTGGAGATCAAGGTTAGCTCATCTTCATCAGAATCTTCAGAGTTTTCTTCAGATTCTTCTTCTTCAGCTTGGAGAGCTTTAGCCTTTTCAGAGTTGGATTTCAAGGCTATAGACTTCTTCTTCTGATCCTGATGTTCAGCACGCTTCAGTTCATGGCACTTCAGTATGCATATGAGTTCTTCCAAACTCATTTTCTTAACATCTCTTGTGAGCTCCAAGGAAGTTATCAAAGGCATCCAGCTTTCAAAAAGACCTCTAAGAATCCTCATGACATGATCAGCAGTTGTGTAACTTTGTTGAGGGGTCTTATTCCAGCAATATGTAACTGAAATCTGGAGAACATATCCTCAATGGACTCACTGGATTCCATTTGGAAGGATTCATACTTCCTGATCAAGGACAACGTCTTTGACTCTTTCACCTTCTTGTTTCCTTCATGGGTCATCTTCAAGGAATCAAAGATACCCTTAGCATACTCACGATCTGTAATCTTTTGGTATTCTTCATAAGAAATAGCACTGAGAAGAATAGTTCTAGCTTTATGATGCAGTGAGTAAAGCTTCTTCTGCTCTGCAGTCATCTCTGTTCTGGAGATCTTCTTGCCATCACCATCAACTGGACGCTCGTAGCCATCCACTATAATATCTCAGAGATCTGCATCAAAGCCCAGAAAAAAGCTTTCGATCCTGTCTTTCTAGTACTCAAACCTTTGACCATCGAACATAGGAGGTTTTGCACTATAGACATCTTTTTGCGCTTCAATGGTGGCAGCCATCTCAGTTTTTCACACCGGCCCGGATCACTGAACACTGTTAGGTGTGGTAATCAGAACTTGCGCTCTGATACCAATTGAAGGTATGGGTTTGAATAACGTTTTCAATCTAAAACTTTTCCCACTTGAGATTTTAACAAATCTCTTCAAACACCAAAGATAAAAGTGTTAAGATAAGAGTTGAGGAAAACACACAATGATTTTATCCTGGTTCACTTGATAAATCCCTCAAGCTAATTCAGCCCACCCGTTAAGGTGATTTCTTCCTTCTTAGAATGAAGGCAATCCACTAATCATAGTTTGTTACAACTACACTTGCAACCTGCAAAGTGACTAACAATACAATGACTTAGCTATCACTAAGATTCACTCTCTTAGTCTTCTCAAGGATCCGACCAACCTTGGTCTCCTTAAGGAAAAACAAACAACTGTTTAAAAGTTTGGGTTTACAAAGAAATGCTTCTCAGAAAGCTAATAGTAAACACAATAAGTACAATGTGAAGAAAGATTGCTTAAGAGAATATTTGAATTTCGCGTGATCTTGAACAAAGTTTCTTCAAAACAACATCTTTCATCTTCAGCCTCTTTATATACTCCAAGGATTAAGATTTGGAAGTTTGCATGGAATGCTACCGTTGGAGGGCAGATATGGGTTTTCCAGGTTCTGCTGTGGCTGAATAAGTTAGGTAAGGTCGTCAGGAATGATACAATTGCTTTTGTACTTTGGATAGTGACATGACCTTTATCCTAGTTGACTTCTGATCAGAGCGACGCTTCATGTTGGAACTTGTGAAGCTTGGTGATCAGAGTTAGAGGGAAGCTTGGATCCTCTGACCTTTGTACCTTCTGCTTCTGGACTCAGAGGAGAAGTACTTGGTCTTCAGAGTCAGCTTACTCTTGGACTTCAGAATCGTCACTACTCAGCTTCTGGACCTTCAGAGCTTCTAGACCTTCAGAGCTTCTGATCCTTCAGAGCTTCTGATCTTCAGAACTTCAAGTGAACTGAATCCATATCAGAGCTTTACTATCTTCAGATCTTCTGAAGCTTAATCTACTGTTCAGATTGAACATAGTGAGTGCGAAAGCGTTGCGGAGGTAACTCTTTTAGCATAGTGCTTCTGATTTATGTGTAATTACATCAGAGTCAGAGTCTGTCATTAAAACACTTAGAAAACAACGTTAGAGTACCATAATTGTTCATACACAATAGTTAACATGTAATCAACAAAACATAGAGTTGTACTACTAGATCAAAACTTGATCTTACAACACTTAGTTGCTGTCATGTTGTAGTTCTCTTTGGAATTACCTTTTGATTTTAGAAAAGGGTACTCTTTTTCCTTCACTAGGTTTTCCCAAGGGGGGTTTTCCTAGTAAGGTTTTAATGAGGCATTTTTTCTAAAGTCTTTTTCCAAGGAGGTGATAGGTTAACTTTGGTAGTAGAAGGATCATTGTCTCTGTGAATGCTATTACACTTAGCTCTATTTTTTCCTTCCTACTTGTATTTGGTTGAAGCACCCCTTTTACTTCATTTCAATATAATTCTAATTGCTTATAAAAACACATAAAAAATGAAAGACTAATTGGTCAATGTTATAAGGCTACAATCCGATGGTCAATGTATTTGGTTGAAGCACTCCTGTAATAGTAAGTTAATTAAGTGGGTTGACCGATAAGAAAAACAACATTATTTCAACTGAGTCCTTTTGACACTTCACAATTATACTCAAAAGCAAAATAACCCAGCACCCTCATTCCTCTAGTTTAACGTGATTTTGGTCCCCAAATATGGGTTTTAACAACATATACATTGAAGTTGATGCCTATGATCCATTAACTTGTAAAACATCTAGACCATCAGATTGTTTTAATTGATATCCAACGCACATAATTGCATTTCACAAAACTGAACCACCGTGCATTAGTTTGTAATTGACCCATTGTTTTTGGTGATTTTTAGTAAACAAACATTCTCCAAATTCGACTGGAAAAAGTTTAAGATTAGGGGTTCTTTTGGGAAAACGTCTTACCAAAGTGTTGTGTGCAAAATGTGTTTTTCGACAAACAAGGGTGAACGGGTTAATTTGCAAAGAAAACAAGTAATTTATAAAGACTGGAAACCGAATTTCATTAATCAAAATGCAAAGTACAGGAAACGTAAATCGAAAAACAAAGGGAAATTACATCAAATGAGAAATCGACAGAAAACTTAGCAAAACAACAAGTTTGAAAGCACTAAATGCAGGAATTGTAAATGGCTGGTTCTGCAACATACTCCTTCATCATCACGTTAGGCTCTTGAAGTCTCTTTGATGCGGACATGTGAGCTTTTTAGTGAGTTTTTTGGAGTTGAGTTGACAACCCTTTTTCTGAATGATCTCCTCCTATTTATAGTGCTCAATTGCTTCACATGTCCTTGGCGGTTTTTCTTTTCCTCTGCTGAATGGATTAGTGGGCTTGATACTCCACGATCTCATACTTGCTCCAGAAGCTTCTTGCATCGTGGGAATGGGCATGCATCTCAACCGCTTGCCTGCATCATGAGTGGCCTGCGTCATGGGGGGAGGCACGCGTTCTTAACTATTTCCTTGCACCGTGGGTGAGTGCACGTGCTTTTAACTGCCCACCTCTTTCGTAACTGCTCTAAGCGTTGTGGTTGTCGAGTTCCATGATTAACCAAACTTGCCAATTTAACTTAGCATTTTTCCTGGCTTTCTTTTGCTAGATTTCAACAAATGTCGACAACCCTTCCATTGCTTGTTCTGCGTCGACAAATCTTACCAAGTAAAATTTTGGATTAACACTCATGCTAGACAAAACCATGTTATAAATGCTCTGATTAGTTTAGAGATGTTGCACAGTATAGGCCGTAGAAAAACCAAATTCCAAAACATTTTTTTTAAAAAAAAAAAATTGTCAGTGAAAAAAGACACTTCTTCAAATTTTGTCTTTATTGTGTGTCAAATACTCGAATTCAATCAAAAGCTAATTTTGTCTTTTTTGGGCCGCATCTCGACCATTATGCAGTTGTTTTTTTTGTTTGGTCAAACATTATGCAGTTTTATAACTAAATTCTTGCTCATTTGCCTGAAAGACTGTGAAACTACATTTTGTTCCAATAAGAGCCCGTTGAAATTGACCAAACAAAAAACAAGAATGACCCAAAAAGAAGGGCAAACACCTTAGCCCAAAACAAATAGCGTAAATTGGTGTCTATATGATTATTGTCTGTCCAGCATTAAAATTCTAATAATATATACATTTTATCATATTCTTATAAAAAAAAAATACACGTTATCATTTTTTTTAACATGAAGGGAAAAAAGCCCAAACAAACAACTGAATAGTTCGCACCATATGTTTTTAGAAATGGATTCAGGTCTATCATGTGTAACTTTTCTCAAATTTTCATAGGTTGAAATTTTAAGTATATTTCTTTCCTGATATCTATTAAAAATGTGAAATCATTTCAACATTTTTACGCTCTAATTCTTTACATAGAAAACATATAGGTAGTAGCAATTTAGCTCAAGTGAGAAGTCATGTTAGTGCAAAGTAAATCATCAAAAGCATTAATACTGATTGTCTATTTTAAAAACCAATAATGTGATTCAATTAATGATTATGATACTTTGAGCACTTTAGAGGAGTCGGACTCGTATTAGTACTATCTAGAGTTATGATTCGTTCATACATTTTTTTTTCTTTCATTTGATATAATTTTCACTCACTTTTCTCTTTTGGTCTCTCTCATTTTCATATCACATTAACAATCAAATCTTTCATTTCTCTCTCGTATCTTCATTTCTCTCTCGAAGTGGAAGTGATTTTGGTGGAGTAATGATTTATTCACACTTCACTTTCTCTTTCATCTCATTTGCACACATTTTTTTTCCTATCTTTCTCTGCATTTCCTGTCACATTATATATGATATCACCTTTTTCTTCTTCTTTTGTCTCTTCATATTACTCAAGGTGAGGTGGAAATCATATGGCCACCAAACATTATTCGATTTTGGTGTGTGAATAATCTTTTATGCATTAATGAAATCGCTTTTCTCTTTTTTGATACAAAGTGAAAGAAAAGAAAAGGAAAACAACAAAATAAAAACCAAAAAGCCCCCAACCCCTACATCCTAGCAAAGCTAGTTCTTATTGCATTCGATAGTTAGCAATGGTTTTAGATGGGGTCCTAAACCATGCATACGAAAAACCAATGCCTTGCGAGCTCCGGTTTTAACCAAAAATTCAGTGCAAGCATTCCCTTCCTTGAGGGTTTGAACTACCTGAACCTCCCATTATAAAATAAAATAGGTTAGTGAAATATTGGAAGTGTTGTACCTTTAAAGAATAGAAAATGATTTTCGGACTTTGTGCACTACTACACCCATCAGACGACTTACAGGTTTTGTGATAGTTTTTTATCACCATAAATTACTAATCAAGAAAAAAACATAAAACACCAGTGTTGAGAGCTAAAACGATCACGAATTGTCGTATATTTTAAATTCGTTTATTTTATAAGTAAATTCATTTGATAAAATTGTGGCAATTATTCATAGATTTTGACAATTGGTGGATATCATCATTCTCTGCTTGGGAGCTGCTCTCAAGCTTTTTGCTAGTATTATTTTATCTTTATAAAAAAAATATAAATATCATCGATCATCCTTTGAAGTACCATTGGATTGAACTGCAAGGGAATGTCGTTATAACTTCAACTCTAGTGGATCCTGGTCCGGTTATGTATATGTAAAACGTAAGATAATGTGAAGAATACACCTTATTCAGCTTAACTACTTGTGTCGTAGGCGTGTCCAAATATTTTTGGCCCGCCCAAAACCGTCCGGCCCGCCATCGAAAAAAGGCTTCTCGAGTGAAACAGGTCGGTTTGTGGGTGGGGTCGGATGGGAAACCACGGTTCTAAGTGGCTTAGACCTGTCAGTTTCGGTTTGGGTTGGAGCCCGAACCGACCGAAGTATTTTTCTATATAAAAAAAAAGAAACCTAGGAGTAAAATAGCCCACTACGCCCAAGCCTAATCCTTAACCCTAGCCTTTTAACCTCTCAATTCTTCTCACCATCTCACTTCTCTTCTCTAGCTATAACAAACTTCCTGAAACTCTAGCTCAACCTCTCTTTCTTTTCTCTTCTTCCCACTTCCCCACCCACGCCAGTGGAGGAACCCTCCTCCCACTATGACCTAGCCACCCAATCTCATCTCTTTTGTTCTCCATCTTGCTGCAACAACTCTCGTTTTCTCCCCTTCCACTCGAAGAGCCCTTGTCTTCTATTGCCTTCACCATCTTCATCATCAACACTCCGCCCACCGATAATCCATGTCATCCCCGCCCTCTCTCTTTCTCCTTGACACAAATATGAGCGTGCATGTTTCAAAGCTTACTCCTTTATCTTACCAAAGGAGTTGAAGTTGCAGATCAGATCAGAAGAGGAGTTGATCTTGTTACGGCGGCTACGATCTCTACACGGCGGAGGCGATCTCGTCAAGGTGGAGGAGGCTTTGGCTCTGGGTTATAGGCTCCTCCAATTGGTTCATCTCTAGTTCTGAGTTCCTCCATTTATTTGGGTTTTTTTCATTTGATAGATTATTTCCATGGTTCTGTAATTGTTATGGCTGTTCATCTTTTGTATTGAATGTGAAATTTCAGTGAGAACTTTGAGTCTTCCTTCTTTTCTCCTTTCTTGTATTGTATTTTTCTCTCTTGATTTTACTTTTGGTTATCGTCTAACCGATCCGGCGCACCCGCAACCCTTAAAATCCGAGAACCGACCAAATCGGCGATGTGAACGGGCGGTGGGACTTTCACCCGACGAAACCGACACGACGGCCGGAAACCGATTGTAACTGGTCGATCGACTGCCCTATTGTGTCGTGTACATTTTTTTTCTTCTATTGTTCAAGCGAGCTCAAGCACTTGAGGGAAGCAAAGAAAAAAAGAAAAGAAAAACTACACCCCTCTACTATACACCGTTGAGGTACTATTTAACAAAAACTGATGAGCAGAATAAAAATTAGATAAAATAAAAATATAGGCGAAACTCGCAATTGTAACCCAAATTTTGTAAGCGAATCCACTAGTGATGAATTAACTTCCCTGAAAACATGGCCCCAAACAATATGAGAAAACTCAGCTCATTGATTAGGCTCAGAATTTAGGTCACAAATGGAGCACAAGAATGAGAACTAGCACATAATGCACTAAAAAATGAATACTACATGGTGAATCCAAATCAATGACAATACAAGATATGAAAGGAAAAAATGAGAGAGAAATGAGAGGTATATAATAAATGATGTGAAGAAAATAAGAGAGGTAAATGTAGAAAAAAAAAACGTGAAAATTATATGGAAGAGAAAGAGATATATAAATGAATTAAAAATCTGTGCATTAATAAATGTAGTATATGCAGATTAGATACCCTTGGATTATATGGACATCATAAACAGCAGGGATAGCTCAGGAAGCGAAAGGAACTGATAATTTTATAACTGCCATGTGAGTTCACCAAGATCTTGCGGTTGATTATTTACCGCGTGGAAAGATGATCATGACTCATGCATGGGGCTTTGCAAATGAATATGAATTTCTGTTTGATGAGGTACAGAATCTGCAGGTACACTGGTTATTGAACGAGAGTGAAGTGATATAGTGATGTGGTTGTGGCACAGTATTTTTAATTAAAAAGCACACATTTGCTATTATTTCAAATTAATAACGTTTGGTGCTCATCATGTGTGAAGGACCAGAAAGTCTGATCTGGTTGTTGATGAAAAATTAACATGAGGCAAGTCCTGTGTGGTGAAGACTAGCTAGACACGCATTGAAAGAAGTTTAATCACAGAACTTTTGTTGAGGAATTCCACATTTTTGAGCTATAGTTAAATAAATCTATTACAAATGGTAGAGCAACTTTCAATTTAATTTTAACCTAATTTTTTTAGTAGAGCTAAGTCTTATATCTAAATTATAAGAACCTTTTCGTTTATTGGGCAACTCATATACGAGTTATTCACAAATGTCTTATATCTAAATTATAAGAAACTATTTTATATCCATTTATTGGGGCAACTCATGTATATGAGTTCATTTTCCTCTGGTAATAATAAAAAAACTCATATATGAGTTATCAACAAATGCCAATTTTTGCAAATTTCACACACGAAAATATTCAGTTCTGGATTTTGAGAAGTGTGTTGAAAGGTCTTACATTAACTAGAGATGTGACCAAATAAATACCTTATAATAGGTAAAACAATTCTCACATGAAACTAGCTTTTGAGATAGAGTTAGAATGTTTGCTTACACTAATCATAACAATATCCAATGACCAAAATAAATTGTCAATATCATCGTGATCTTCTCATACATGTTTGAAAGTTGTTTAAACTCATTGTAAATCTACGTTTAACTCGATGTAATAAAATCGTACTTCTTATATCCAAATTAAACTCAAGATGGCTGCATCCGCTCGACTATTCTCTAGAGAGGATATTCATTAATGTTTTAGTCATCTCAACCAACCAACATTTTGTTTATTTAGTTTAGACCTTGTGCTTACTAACACATCTTAATTTATATAAAGATCTGTTCTGCTCACTTTTATTTTAAAATGATCGAGTGCTAACATCTTTCCTGCATTGATATCCAAAGATAAGGTGACCAAAATGAATTGTTAATACACTCTTGCTTGCACATATAAGAAGCAAGTAACCAACCACCTTTGATGATCTGCATTAAAATTTAAAACGACAAGGAATCCACACACCCATGTTCTGGTCTGAGCATATATGATATCAAAGGTACGTGGCAGGGTGTAAGTAGTGTCCATTGGGAGTGCTGCAGCTGCAGAATTTGAACAGAGAATCAGCCTCTCCATGCTTCTAAAAGGGAAAAGGCCCTGGTGCCAATGCTGGAAAAGGACATTTTGCTAGAACGAAAATGCTCATAGCTTAATAGCTTTTGCAATGGCCGCATCCTATCGTGACACGTAGAAAAGCTTTCCCCAAGAAATTAACTCTGCTTACACATGCTGCATGTTTGAGAAACGGGAGAAAAAAAGACTCGTCTGCGGTATTGTTCAGTGGAAAGAAAAGGATTTCTTTGCAGAATTCAGCAGTGAAATGCAAACGGAAACAGATGTCTTAACTCAGCTTTAGATATTTTAGAACGAACCAACTCTACCCCGGGGGGTCCTCTGCTGGAAAAAAAATATCAAGCAAATGGGTTGTCTAACTTGAATCAAAATCTTAAATGAAAGGATATGATAATTATAGCTTTAGTTCTTAGATGATATAGCTGAGATGCGACGAACAATTTGGTGCAAACTAATCATGCGCTCGGAAGCTCTCATTTAAGGATTTCTCATACACATGAAAAGATATTGAACGCATATCTCCGACTCTAAAAGTACAATTTCAATAGTTCATTTACTCAACTTGCTATTCATTTTAGCTTTTCACATTGAGTTTTTCTAAAGTTCTTGGATTCTCTCCTTACTCGCAAACTGACTTGAGCGTCAAATTGTTTTGCAGGTACACCCGACGCCTGCAACCTACACTACCACACTCTCACCGCCACTTCGTGTGTACTTCGTCACTGAGACCAATAAGGGTGTCTAGGTCCTATCTCATGAAGAACATAATACAATTTTATAGGTGGAATAAGAAAAATGGGAGAATAAAAGATTTAGACCCATCTAACTTAACCCATTGAGTTAATATTTAACCACCATAATAGATAAATATGATTATTTATGAAAAATAAAGTAAAAAATTGTGAAATTTCTAACATATCTATCTTAAATATTATTAATTCAGGTAAAATAAAATTATATATCGTGACGGACAAATTAGACAACCACCCCATGAAGCAAAATAAATATATTTTAAAACAACTTTCTACACGTGATGGTGGAGCCATAATTAATTATGCAGTTTTTTTAATATGTCAGGTGATTCCTACTAAATTAGTTCGAGATTTTTTTCTTTTTAGATTAATCATAAATTAAATAAAAGAAAGATGTGTAGATGTAGATCATTACGTCATTTTTTAGCTTTTTAGCAACAAGGGTAATGCAACAACCAACAAGCAAAAAGTGTCTTAGGATTTCCATAAATGATTCGTTTTAGACAACACATTTTATAACAATATTAAATAAGTGTTCTATATGTAATAATAGGGAACAATTATTACGTGATAATTATTGTATTTTCTCCATAATAGGTTACATTTTCTCACAGTGTTACAAGAGAACACAAAAAACTATCCCTAAAAGTCATAGGTAACAAAAAAAGACAGTCAAAAGCTGTTACGTGAAGTTGTAAAAAACAAAAAAAACCTTTTGTATCTGTGACTACACTTTTCAATTGTTGTGAAAAATAAAAAACGTTGTAGTAAGAACTCATTACATCAAAGTGCAACGTCAGGACAACTGTCATTGGAACGACAGGACAACTGTCATTGGAACCTCCTAAACCCAAACAAAATTTCCTAAACGAATAATGTTTCTTTCACACCCCTATCTGGGTTGGAAAGATGTGGAATGATAAAAGAGATAGGAAGAAAAGACAAAATAAAGATGTGATAGTTCATAAGAGGAGAAAGATAAAAATAAAAATTGATAAAATTGAGTGTATAAAAAATGAGATGTGAACGAACATATTATTATTGTTTCCAAAACTTAAAAGAAAATCTAAGCTAAAATATTAGCAACACAACTACAATTTCTACAAATAAAAGAATGATAAAAAATATGCATTGAGAGGACAAAACACAACAATCACAAATAACAACAAAGGAATAAATTAGTTTTAAAATTTTAAAACAAGTAAATTGATTTTTATATATATAATAATGAAAAGAAAATTATTACACTAATTTTAAAAAATAACTAGAAATCATGTTGTAAAAAAAACTGATGATTCGTATGGAATAATGTTATGCTTTTTATTCTTTCTGTCAGCAACTTTAGAAAATCCAACCTTTTGCAAGACGGAGAAAGGACAACTAAAAAACAAAAGTATCTCAACATTGCTCGATACTCATGAACGAGCACTTGATTAACTAATGGTTTATGGATTGTGTGTACTCGTATAAATTCCAGCAAATTAATACCATTAATTGGTGACCCTCTTTTCTTTGGTTTCTTTAAATAGTATTCATGCTTATTTTAATTTTACTACATTTGTGGAAATGGAATTTTGGAACCAGCTGTATCTCAATCATTCAATTCAAGTGACCAAATACACACTAGCTAGGTAGATTTCTTGTTATTTTTTCTCAGCAAATCTATCAAGAATAGAATCTATATCTCCATACTTTAATAATTCAGGTTTGGAATTTTACTGTTTATGTTACTTGCATTGGCATGTCATTTGTCATGTTAGTGCACGCTTCAATTTTAATTAACCTTTTCTTTTGTCTTTTTACTGAACAGTGAACACGATTCCGTTGAGCGGTTCAGTGAACTTTGATGGTTAAGAGATGAAACTAAAAAGAATGATTATGATTATGATTAATCATTCGATTCTTTTGTTCTTTCGTTGGTTGATTGACTGCACTCGCACTCTGCTAAAATAAGATGTTGGATAAGATGTTCTAGCTAACATGATGTCTATCATGTGTGTTTTATGATGCTGTGAAATATTCCATCTGTTTTCTAGAATGTTTGATTTATTTGTCGTGTGCCTCAACGTATTTGTGGCAATTGTTTTATTGTGATCAAATCTCGTTAAAAGAGATTTGATTTGATTCTGCTTTACTTTGTGGAGAAAATATGTTTGAGATCAAATCTTTGACAACAAGATTTGTTCCATATTTAGTTTATGGAATATTTCTTCATCCAACCCATTGAAGATCAAGGCTTGCAGAAGAATAACTATTTATGGAGGCTCAACCCTAGATGCAAAGTGCGCGTTGGACACCGAATAATTGTGTTTTTAGGATTGTGTTTTGTGAGTCCTTGTTTTTATTTTACACCACTCTACTACCTCCATTAATAATCATTAGTCATAGAGTTAGTTTGTTTTAGTTGATGTGTAATCTCTTCTATCTGTTATTGTTGTTGTATCAGTCACTATGGTGAGTGATTGAGAGAAAGTGAGAGGGGCCTCATACTTAGGGAGAGTACGAAGTAGAAAGACACATGTAGTATTAGGTAGGAAGGCTTTGAACAAGGTTTTTTCATCTAAGATCGGGTGTACCATTACTATTGAGAGTCGATTTCCTTTCTCGGGTGGAAGCCCTTAGATGTAAGTGATGTTACACTGAACCGAGTTATCAGTTCTCTGTCTTCTTCTTTATTGCTTTACTGTTCTTACTGTATTGCTTTTGTGATTTATCCCGTGCATGTTATACGCGTTATCCTGGACGTAGAGTTTGACATCTGTCCTGCGAGAGCTAGAATTTCAAAACTCTATCACTCATAATGGATTTATTGCCAAAACATTGACTTGGAAAAGGCCTACGATAGCATCTATTTGGATTACCTTGATAGTACTCTTCACGAATTTGGTTTTGCAGTACAAGTGGTTTCTCTTATTATGAATTGTGTGAAATCTTCTAGCCTGGCCCTTCTTTGGAAGGTGGTTGTTTAGAAAGTTTTCTCCTACGATAGGGCTTTACAAAGGTGATCATATGGCCCCTTATTTTATTCTTCTATCTATCGAGAAATTATCTCTACTTATTCGCTCGAAGGTAGATGAGGGAAGATAAAAACCGATTAAAGTGTCAAGATGAGGTTCAACCAATCCTCATTTACTCTTCCCGTCCTCTTGCTTGTCTATTCCTATGATTTTGAAGTGAGTTTCATTTCTTGGGTTTTGCAAGAGCTTTGTTATTCTTTCGGTCTTCATGTGAGTGTAAACATATTGAAGTTTATGTGCTCTATTAGAATGCCCCTCTCAAGAAGCAATCATTTAGAGAGTCTTTTCGAAATAAAACGCACTAATAATAATAAAAAGTACTTGGAGTTACAAAGGCTCACTTCAATTCCAACTTGGAGAAGACAAAAAGCAACCTTGTTTCTTGGAAAAGGAATTTTCTTAACAAGGATGTCCGGGTGCATTTTGCAAAGGTGATCCTATGTCCCCATATTTATTTCTTCTATGTACGGATAATTTATCTCTACTTATTTGCGAGAAGTTAGACGAGGGAATATGGAAACTAATAAAAGTGTCGAGAAGAGGTTTGGGCAATTCTCATTTACTCTTCCCGAATGACGTCCTCTTTCTTGTCCATGCCTGTAACTCTGAAGTAAGTCTCATTTATTGGGTTCTGCAAGAGCTTTGTCATTCTTTCGGTCTTCATGTGAATTTGAACAAATTAAAGTTTATGTGCTATATTAGTATGCCCCGCTCGAGAAGCAATTATTTAGAGAGTCTTTCCGAAATGAAAAGCATTGATAATCTTCGAAAGTACTTAGGTTCTCCATTGGGTCTATTAGTTACAAAGGCTCACTTAAAATATATGTTTATGAAATGACATAAACATCCTCAAGTGAAAATAAGATATAATAAAAAATTGTTAATAAAAATATTTATGAAAAATAGTTAAAATTTTATTTATTCATTTTTTACCTATTTAATGATTATTTACTTTTCATCATTTTTCTCTTAAAGAAAGTCAAAAGAAAAGTCGAAAGAATATATTTACAAATGACATAAACATCTTCAAGTAAAAATCACATGTGATAGTTAACATGTTTTGCCACAGATCTCTGGGCAATTTATCACTTAAGAGACGATTTGATTTTTAGTCGAATTTAACCTAGTATTCCTAGAATTTGGGGTTTCATGCTAAGTGGATTGTTCTGTCACCCAACTTTCCGCTGTCAGGGACAAGCAGGTGAGTGTGTTTGATGGACATATAGCTCAAATGCGGCAACATGGGTGGCGAATTCCAGATGATGGATGGGCAAAGTTCAACATAGACGAATCTTAGTTTGGGCATTATGTGTGTTATTATAGGGAGCGATCTCTTGAGCTTATTCGTCTTATGTCCTCCGATGTTAGCTATCATCCTTATGAGACTTTGCACAATCTATTTGTTAGTTGCAAGTTGAGCATGAGGATATGAAGTTTCATAATGCCCAAAGGAAGGCGAGCACTCTTGCGGACTACATGGTTTATATTGAGCTTCTATTTCCCTTTGGTAATCACTTGATGTATTCTCCGTTTGGAGAATGTCATAGACTGATTTCTTATGATATGTTGGAGTCTGCATCCTCTGTTTCTACTTTTATTCCTAAGTAGTGTTTTCTTAGGATTTAGCCCCTCCATGTAAAAAAACAGTTAACGTTTTATAAATATATAGTTTTTTTTGTAACATTATATAAATATGTAGTTTTAAAACTAAAGTTAATTTTTTATATAATTAGTATTATTAGTATTTATTAATAATTTAATATTATAAGGTTATTTTGATCAAATCACAAAAAATACCCTCACCTCACCTTTTTTATCCAATTCGGGGAACAAGTTTATGTGGGGCCCACTTTATTCATTCCATCCTTTCTACTTGTTTTATCCAAGAACATTTAGGTGAGGTATGGTATCTAGAGTGAAGGGATTGCAACCTGAGGATTTAGAGAAAGAGAGAGCTTGTAACCGCTTAGAGAGAGAATGTAACTGAATTTCAAGTTTGTTATTTCTCAAATGAGCTAAGAGTCCCTTACAATTGGTAACCGCCCCCTATTTATAGGCTTGAGGTTGGACTTAGCGCTCATAATTGTCCTTAGTGGGCCAGTTGGGCCCCTCGGGGGAGGCCCAAACTTCCCGGCTCACTCACCACCCTGAGGCAAGCGCCCCCAGTCCACTACTTTTGCATTGAAGCTGGATGAGAGAAAAGTTCTCGAAATATGTGTTTTCTTTTTCCTTATTTTTTCCCTCTCAAATTATTTATTGGACAATTTTGATATGTGCACACCCTCGTTCTCCTATGTCATAGTTTCACTCCTTTTGTTTTTCTTTTTTCTATTATATCATTTATCATATCTCACTTTTTTTTTCACAGTTTTCAATCTGTATCTCAATAAGTGCAGGTTTGCTTAAAATATATTTGCATTATTTTTCTTTATGGGAAACAAAGCATTAGTTTTTTTAGATAAGCGAAACAAAGCATTAGTGACATGAGTTCATGATATGATCAACAGACCAGCATTACAATTTACAAAATTAAAAGTGTCGCCTTAAAATTGAAAATGGATTCCTACATCACTTTGACTTGCAACCTTTCTTCTTGACCATCTCAGTCACTCATCTATGCTTCCAATGGTTATAAAGTAGTTTATGAATGAATTTAAGTCAATGATACATGCTGCAGCAACAGAAGAACTGCAGAGGATCCACATCCCTTAAAATTGTATATTTGATGTTGACATGATTCATTTTTCTTCAAGGGGTATTGAGCTTCACATCACAAACAATAATAATGAATGAGTAAACCAAACCATGCATTATGGTCAATAAAAGAAGGAATTTATTAAGAACTACGAGTGAATTTTATGGGGTTAATACATCTAGATGTAGCTAAGTAGATAAAATTTGGTAATACAGAGAAACAAACACAAAAGAAGGAATCTGAATAGAACATTCTGAAATCTCTTCAACCTTTTCCACATCACTCCCCATAACTTTTGTTCACGAGTTGGCCTTATCATGATGATTTGTGACATCCTTTTCCACTTCCCCAATTTCAATGTCCACCTTCTCCAAGTTACCCTTTTCCATGTCCCTTTTGTTTGGTTCTTCAGCAACACTCCTCTTACGGTATTTGCAGTGAAGGACTATCTGAAGTATGGCTAATGGAACTCCAACCACACTTGGCCCCTGAATCATAGTTGGAAAAACATAACATTAGTATTTAAAATACTTAACTTTTATTTCTCTATGATTTATGAGATTATGATTAATTAGGGATTATGGTACAAACCGCAACAAAAATATCACGAATGAGGATCCCATAAGTTAACCAGAGTGTACTAGCAAAACATGTGCATATGGATAATGGTAGTGGCATGAACTCCACACTCTTTGTTTGTACAACCTTCTTCTGCACTAATAAGAAAATAAAACTATGTTACATTCAATTCATGATTTACAAACCCCCAAAAATAAAAATCACTAAAGCAAACTTTTTTTTAATGTTCCATCACCATTCTAGTTACTGAGGTAATTAGCATTTTCAGATCAACAAGTTTTTTCTCAGAATCAATTCTGACATGAAATCGAGAAGTTTCTCAGAAGAGCTTCTCCACATAATTGATTTTGGCAATTTCAAAACATGCTACCTAATTAAGAACTGCTCTGTTCCTCTGTTCTGGTTTAACTTTCCTTTCTTTTAGTTTGCATTTTACCAAGAACACATGTGCTAGTATGACAATTTTTCAGAGGAAACAACCATGACTCACCATTGCTACCAGAGGAGATCCGTACATTGCAACGGAAACACCTAAGCCTAAGCTACCCACAAGTAGCTTTTTGTGAGTACTATCATGGAAGGCAAAAACTGATACCACAGCAGTTATGCAGAACACAAGCAGAACTGGAATCGTGATCATGGCTACCTTCACCTGCACAAAAAAATTTGTATATCAGAAAAACTTGTCACTTCCCATTTATGTAAATTGTGCAAGGGCGCGATCAAAGAAATAAAAGAGTAACTTCAAAGATGTTTAGGAAGTAATTGTTAATTACTCACCTTTCCTTTGGAGGAAGCGAACCAGAAGTATATGAGAACATAAGACAACTCAAGAGCGATACCGACGCCATTAACCGTGACGAGAGGGAAATTTTCCCACTTGTTGCTAACAAAAGGCAATCCATACCAAGTGAAGAGGAGACAGTTCAACAGTCCAATGATGTAAGGGATGCATGAAAACTCCTCTGTGCTTTTCTTCCTTATCACCCTTTTAAACGTGACCCTGTACACATGAAAAGCATGGAAACCATTCAACACTTGATAATGGAAGATGAAACGGAAATGGAAATACTAGAAGAGAATAAGGTTTGTAACATACATTGGTGCAGCATAAAGTGACACTGAGGCAGCATTGCCTGCAAGAAAAATGCAAATCAGTCACTTTTTGTTCAAGACTCAAAGTATAATCATAGCATCTTGGGTCAGCTTATTTTTACTCAGAATCAGTTAAGGAGATCAGAAGCTACTCAGAGAAGCTAGTTTGCTCCGAGAATTGATTTTGAGTTTAGAATCAACCGAACCGTAGAAGAAGGATTTCCAAAAATTTGTTAAGTAGTTTAAGCAGTTAAACTAAGGAATGAATGAACAAAATAGTACCAAGAACAGCAACAGCCATGCGAAGGGTCTCTGCCATTTTTTAGTTCTTTGCTTTATGCTTAGCTTAGAAGAGATGAAGATTTTTTACGACCAAGAAGACTGTTGGGGGATGCTCTATTTATAGCTGATTGTAAGCAATGCTGAACGCGTATAGTGGTGAAGCTTAAAATAGTATTAAAAGTGGAAAATAGGGAAAATGAAAAGAAAAAACTAAATCATGCTGCTCGTTATGCGTGAGGTCGGTCTCATTTTATAAATTTAATGTAGGTAGTTTTACATTCTACTCTTACAAAAGGCTAATGTAATCATTTAAATCTGTAGCCGAAAAGTCATGTAGCAGTGACCTTACCGTTATGCCGAGACTCAGACTAAAGGAAGAATTGCTCTTTACGGCTTTAATAAACATGTGGATGCAAAACTTGGTTCAAATTGACAAGCTTTTTTATCAACTTGCTCAAAATGAGTGTATTCTTCTAAATTCCCCTCCAGTCCCCATATTCCTTTTTATTTTTTTTAGAGGCTTGTGTTATAATGCTGAAGCAAGAGATACACACATACATTATTTGCCATAATCTTGTTGTGTGATGGCTCCCTTCTTCACAAATTTCTTGCGTGACACTTGATAATTCACGTTGTCTTCAATATTTTGGCTATGTGTTTTGTTTTTAAAACTATATATTTTTAATTTTGAAGTGCCTTTACTTTTCTGTTCGTATCCTCAACTTAAAAGGTAATCATGTTTGAGTTGAGTAGTATCATTTTGGATGGAAAAGTTTTTTCCAACTAAATTTTTAACATAAATGCGTTCACATATATCCAATCTTAAGACCTTCTCCACATACGATAAAATAATATCATACCAGTTGATATACGCATTTGGTGTTGCTTTACTTTTCTTTTCTTTTCTGTTGGTAAAGCATTATAGATCCCAATAATGCGTCTAAAAACAATACTGAAACGATCTGTTCTATATGACGTGGCTTCCATCTTGCAGAGGTGTGAAATTTATTTGGCAAGCCGCATATTTTTGAAATTCTATTTTGCTAAGGCAAGGAATATATCTCATTTTTTTATAAGCAAAACTTTATTTTCCAACCCATTTATTTTAGCAGCTCAACAGTTGGTGAAAATTTTCAATTTGGATCAAATAGGCTGAACCTCACTGCTTTGTTTGGTAGTTAAAAAAATGGAATAAAAGAAAGTGGAATGAAACAACGAAAAATTTAAGAAACAAAAAGCAAGTTGAGATAGTATTTTGGATTATTTTGCATGAGAGTAGAAAAGTATATGGAGGAAAGAGAAAATTAATTTTACAAAATGATATTAATATTTAAGAAAAAGGATGATACACTAGCAATGTAAAGTTTTTTTACATGTCAACCAATCAAATTGTAAGAATATGCTGCGTCAATTAATGAAATTAAATAAAAAAAAATTTCTCACATTGTTGAAATCTGATTGATTGACGGTGTAAATACACCGTCGAAAATTAAACTCTTAATATTTTAAGTAAAAAGAGGTAGTTACATTTTTTTTCTTTCACCGGAAAATTACATCTTCTCCAATCATTTACCTAGTTACATCTTCTCTACTGGTATGGTTTCAACCATGCCTTCTTTGCCTAGTGCAGCTTGGAGGAAAATATGGAAAGCTCCAACCCTCCCTAGATGCCGCGAAACTGGTTGGCGAGCTTGCTTGGTAGCTCTTCCCGTCCGTGAAGTGCTCCATATGCGCGGTTTGGCGTTGGACCCAACATGTCCTCGTTGCCATGAAGCCCTAGAGTCCGTGCACCATGCTCTTTTGTTCTGACCGCTGGGGCAAGCAACGTGGTTTGCTAGCAGCTTGGGTTTGCGTATGCAACAAGAGCGTAAGTTGCATGAACTTATGCTTTATTTTTGCAGGTAGCTGATGAAGAAAGACTGCGATTTTTTTTAGAGATTCTTTATGTTGTGTGTAGCTCGCGCAATGAGCTAGTTTTCCAGAACGCGCAGGGAACAATGGATCAAACGCTTCGGAAAGCTTCTCTGTTCCATCCGGAACAGGCCATGGTGGCGGGTCCAGCTCGTACGACGCAACACCACCCCACACATTGGTCCCGACATGCTCCAGGTCTCTTCAAAATCAATTTCGACGCCTCGGTTACACATGAGGGACGCGGCGGATTCAGTTTTTTTGCACGAGATATGCATGCTGAAGTTCTAGCAGCGACTTGTTGGAAATATGGTCCGGTCAAATCCCCTACGGTGGCAGAAGCTTTATCCATGCGGTGGTCAATGACGTTGGCGAGGGATCTTTGTTTCCGGCGGGTTGTGTTTGAAAATGATTGCCTACGTACCTTAAGCTGAAGCCTGTAAACGCATTGGTGGTTGCTCTTTCTTAGATTCTATTGTGAGAGATTGTAATTTTCTACTTTCAAACTTTGAGCTGTTTTCTTTACTGTTCGTTCGCCGTACAAGTAACTGTGCGGCTGATGTTTTAGCTTCTTTATCGTTTTCCTTGGGTGAGGTTGTGTGGATTGAGGAGGTACCTCCTCGATTTATTGGCATTATTGTCCAATCTGATGTACTGGCCTCTGTGTCATTTGCTTCTTCTTAATTGATTGGTTTTGATTTAAAAAAAATCATTTATGAAAGAAAAAATGAAAAATACATAGAGAATCACATTACGTACTTTTCTATCATTTCATTTTCTTTCTTAACCAAATGGATGACAATGCAGTGAAATCTGGATTTTTTACCCTCTCTTTTTTCTTATTTAATTTTCTTCTCAACCAAACACAACATATTATAAAATTAATAAAAGAATAGATACAATTCACTATGTTTGTTTCACGTTTCCTAATCGTGTAACACTCTGAAAACACGTTAAATTGCAAGCTTATTCAGGTATCTTCCGAATTACGTGCCTTAAAGCAGACATAAACGTAACGCACTCCTATTATGGCCCACAAGATTTAAATTTTTTTTTTTGTTACATCGGAAAATAGATTTAAACCTTATTTTAAATACTAGTATATATTAGTACAAATTTGCCCCGTGATTTTTTCATAATTTTTAAAGTGCACATAAGTTTTCTTATAAGAAAAATAACATCCAAGCAAACAACTTCTTTGTCAACCTTTTTTTTTTGAAATTTCTTTGTCAACCTTAAACACGGAATTATTGAGTATATAGATTTTTATAAGAGAAAAACAAGAACATAATTCCATGGAAAACTTATCGAGAACAATTATAATGTAAACTAATATTTTTAGTGATAATATATTATATTTTTACTGTTATAAATTTATATATGTCATCCCGCAGCTTAAAATTTGACTCGTCACTACTCAATGTGTATTGTCCCTACGACATTGTTTTTTATTCATCATTGGCTTGAAGTGTGTTTGATATGCAAAATCAAACATATATTCAAAAATCAAAATACTATTTGACCGGAACCAGATTGAGGGTCGGTTTAGTCACGAAAACCAACATACTCAAGAATCGAACTTAATCGGTTTACATCAGTTCAACCGATCAAGAGCCGGTTGAACTGATCTAAAATCACATGATAATCAGTGTTGGAAACCATGTTGAAACAGTTAGTTTATAAATATTTCATTTTTTTAATTTAAAACTGTATATTTAATCATTGAATTTTTTACATTTCTTAATATCTTAGGTAAATATATTGCATATTATAGTAAATAGTATTAAAAATAGTTTCAAAAAAAATAGTATTATAAATATTATTTAATTATTATCAGTTTAACCGAAACTTTTCTATAAACCTTGAACGGATGTCTTGAATGGTTCTACCTATTCATAGGACTACTGCCTACCGCATTCTTGCCCTGGCCTTTTCTTTCGCCCGTCACAATTGATTCTTCTTTGGAATTGCACAAAATTACAGCCATTGATTTATTTTACAAAAATAAAAGTGTATATCCATAAACTCTTTTAAAATATTTTTTAATAAATTTTAATTGCAAGATTTGTAACTCTCACAACCTGGCGTTCACTTTTTTTTGTTACATAGGTATAGATTTTCAAATCCATAACATTGACCGAAAGATTGCTTTGCCCTTTGACACTCTAGAATGAAGTTTTTCACTCTAGCTCCATAACATCCTATAATGTAAAAAAAGCATTGAAAATTTGTATTATTTCGTTATTATTATTATTCATCGTTTCTCATAGATAGGTATCAGTCTCAGTATCAGATTCAACAATCCACTTTTTCTTTGAGAGGAAATAAGTAGTAGAAGATTCTCAATTAGATTATATAATGACACAACGAATTTAAGTTTTTTTTTTATAAGCACAACGAATTTAAGTGATCCTGTTTGGCAGAAGAATAAAGAATTTTGTCACTCTCATTAATTAAGCATCAATGATAATTCTTTGAACCTTTGGGAGAACAATTAGACTCTGGAAAAATCTCAACTAACCAAAGAACTTTTATTGGTTAGCATTCCACAAAGCATAAACTATCCATCTCTCCAACAAGATCGGGGTTACGTTGTCTTTGTTGATGTGATGCCTTATAAGATTGGTCGAAAAGACTTTTTAATTCATTTTTTCTCTTGCAATAAAAATAAATAAAATAATTCAATTTTTTATGCATTTTCCTAAAAATGTATTATAGCTAGAGGACAATACAAGGAAATTAGCCACTTCAATTAAAATATATTTTCAAAATTTATTGAAAATTTAGTATATTTTTTATGTTAATTAATTCTCCCTTTCCTTTCCTTTTTACCTCGATCACACAAAATTTATGTACCACCAAGCAGGTAAATCAACGAACATAAAATTTAAGGGGCACACGGGTCAGGTCAAGCTAATGATACCGCACAACCCAATCTAATTCAAACGAGTTTATCAGATGAATTTTATTACGATCCAATCATCTTCGGATCGAATATCAAATTCTATAATAATTCATCCAAACCCAACCCGAAATACAATCATATAATAATATATTATTTAATAATATTTTTAATAATTTTAACTTTTACCTAACCTACTAGTAGGATATGTGATTTACGGAGATTTGAAGTCCTACTACTATAGTAATTTTTAGAAGACTAGGAGACTAATTTATTTGTAATTTTTGTCATAGTTAAAAACTTGGAGTACTTGTTTAGTTATTTGTTTTTGTATGGATGTGAGTAGACGGTAGTCATGAACTTATGATGTAATTGCATGTTGGAGACCTAAAGTACTTATTTTTAATATTTTCCAATAGTCCTAATTTACTTTTATTTTAATATAACGATACAATCAAACCATCTAAACCAACCCAAAGATTGTCAGATTGGGTTGGTTCGGGTCCGTATGTAAAAATTCACGAATTCCAACCCAACCCAAACAGTTTTGATCGATTCGGATTCTAATTAGCCAAAAATCCATCCAACCCAACCCATGTGCATTCTAATAAAATTATGTTAAAGTAATTGGTTTCAACTATTATATATACAATTGTGTTAAAGTACTTGCTAGAGTTACAATCTGTGCTTTTTCCTGTTTTCAATTGAAACATAAACTTAAAATGGCCACATATATTTACAAAGATCTTTGATGTTAATTTTTTAATTTTTGTTCTTTTTACACATTATCAAATTCAAATCCAGCAATGGGTTTCTGATCCCCTCGGTTTAGTTGGGTTCTGCATGCGTTACTGATGCCACATAATAGTAAATAACACAAGTAGAAGAAGGAACCTTGATTTATTGAGTTAGATAGATATATATGTTGCGCGACATAGCTGGCGCCATCCAAAATCATTCCCACATTTTTTGTTTCACCCGCATGCAGCTGGCGCGTTACAGCAATACTTTTTGACTACTTGATGGATCAAACACACACATACAGAGTTCAACTTTGGCGCGTTCCAGATCAGGGACGAGGAGGCTTCTCTTAGTCTTATCATCCCATGTTTCAAAAATTGGGCCATGGATTTGGATGCAACATTCACTTTAAACTTTTGGATGTGTTGTATAGTGTAGGCCACACCTTTTGTGTTACTCTTAGACAGCTTGTGTTTGCTTGTAGTTTAGGGGTTCAATTTAACACTCCACCAACTAGACTTTCCACTCTACCCAATTTTTTAAAATCCTAAAAATACCCTTTTTCTCTCACTCTCAACCTTCTCCATTTTCATTCTCTTAACCTTCTCTCTCACTCTCAACCTCCCCTCTCACTCTCCACTCTCGCTTCGGCTTCTGCTTCCGCTTCATCATCTCCACTCTCGCTTCTTGCTTCCGCTTCATTTTCAGCCACTTACACCATTATTTAATCTACATCATTTTCCCCATATAACTTCCAGATTCGCTTCACATTCCTTGTCTCTTCATCTTCCTTTCCGTCTTCTCCGTGGCAAAGCTTCTGCCATTGGAGTGGAGCTTCATCGTTCCAGGTTTTAAATCCCAGAGCATAAATTACCTTCCGAGTTTTAAATACCAGTGAGATTCGAGATGTAAATTCTGGTTTGTGATATTTACTATTTCGGCATCTAAATGCCAGTAGGATTTGTGATATATTTACTATTCCGATATTTAAATGCCAGTAGGATTTTTGATTTGTTTATCATTTCAGGTTCTAAATTCTGGTTGAATTTTTTATTCATTGTATTTATTTTTTGGGATCTAGAGCCCTGAAGTCTTTTATATATTTGTTCTTAGATTTAGATTCGAGAATATACCTAGATCCAATGGGTAAATCATTTTCCAGAATTTAAAACCCATAACGTACTTGAACTTGAATTTTATTTATTTTCTAGGATTTAAAACCCGAAACATGCCTTATACTGAATTCTAATTTTTGACATTTTGTTAGAACCCTTGAACATACATCAACGTGACTTCTCCTTCTTTTGTTCAGCGATTTAGAACCCAAAACATGCATCAACCTGACTTCTTTTTTTGGTCACCAATTTAGAATCCAGAACATACATCAACTTGACTTCTATTTTTCTATTCCAAGACTTTGAACCCGAAATCCCTTTTATTTTAGTTATAAATTTAGGTTTAAGGTTTCAAAATTCGGAAGTCATTTTTATATTGTTATGAGAACTATAATGTGGGATTTTGTTGACATTGATTCATGTCAATATTTGTTGATTTACTTTTAATATTTGTTTGTTGTTTCATTAGATGGTTCTCGCTGACTTGGCGTATTTTTCTTGAAGCAAAGAGCGGCAAGGGTAAGCTAGCAGAAAGCAGGAAAGACGGAGTAGGTAGTGAGAAAAGATTTATCGATTACACGAGTGAAGTCTAAAACCGGAAGTCTAGCCAGGAAGCTGATGACAGCTTTGTCATCAGGGGTTAAGGAATCTTCAGGTGGGTCAATTACTTGGAGCACCTCTTGGGTCCAGTAGAGGGGGAATCGGGCGGTGCCGTCCCTATGGGTAAAAACCTCAGGATACTCATGGGACACCACGACCCTGAAGAACTTCCGAGCCAAATCGACAGCAATGTTGGGCCAAAAAGGGTGAAGCGCTAACGTCCGGGTCTAGCTTCCAGGGAAACCCAGTTACGTGGCGGCGACGGCTGGGCGGACACGCGATACAAATAGAAGAAGTTGGAGGGTTCAGGCTCTTGCTGAATCACGTCGCAGAGGATTTCAAAGCATCATAGGAAAGCCTAACTGTTGGGGTGAAGTTGGCTGGGAGCGACATTGATGCTATGAAGCACGGAGCATATGAAAGGGGAAAAGGGAAACCTAATTCCCAAACTGTGAACATGTATCCATACGCATAGAAGAAGTGGGGAACACCCACGTGGTTGTCTTGGGGACGGAGCCAAGGACGTTCGGCGGTTGTGCACACGCCGTAAATCATAAGGTTGTCAAGAGGTTTCTCATAGCAAAACCCACCGGATTCCGAAGAAATTTCGCAAATGGATGACCACTGATCCAAGCTGGATGGTTGGTTGGGTATCGTCCCGGCGGGTAGGGCCTTATGGCGGGGACCAGCAAGGATTCCCAGTTCTCGTTCGGAAGGCAACGATGTCCTTTTCTTCAAGCGGAGCTCCCCTGGGGGGGCAGATCAATAGGAGGAACGCACCTTAGGGGGTGGCGACAGTGACGTCGCGTTTGGGGTTTCTAGTACGGCGCTTCGTTGTCATTACGAAAAGGGGTATAAGAAGTAAGGGTCACCTTAACGTTGTGGAGATCTGCCGGAAGGAAGGGCGGCGCGTGGGAAGCTATGAAAGTAAAAACAGTGGTTTGCAGAGGGGATTAGCAAGTCGGAGGTTAAGGGATAAGTGGAAAAACGTCTTTATAAGCAAAAGGTAATGATTAAGGAGAACGTGTGAAGGGACGTTGAGGGCAGCTGTTGAAAAATGTGGAGGAAAGGTAGAAGATCGTGCCCCATAACAGCGGGAGGAATGATTGCAGTTGCGGGATTTCGGGAAGTGGGAATGACTCAGTAAGGGGAAATTGCAAACGGCTAAAGATAGACAGGCTTTTTGGGGATTCGAGGGGACGTTTCGAGGAAGTAGTTGAGATTTTGCAGGCCTAAGCTGCCACATGTTGAAGGCCCTGAGCGCATCAAGGTCTCAGGATTTAGGACACATGCGTGGCCGCGTCGGGACGAGCAAATCAACCGTCATCGCCACAAGCTTGCTTGTGGACTCGAGCCGCCAAGGGGGCGTGACGAGGCGTTCAACATTGTAGATTTTTAAGCTCTAAATTACCAAGCCATATTGGCAATTGCTCTTCATTTTTGTACTTTATGTTTAGCATTAGTTAATTTCTTACGTCCATCGCCTCGTCTCTTTTGTTTAAAGACACACTTAACTCTCATGCTTTGAGCTCGGTGTCTTATGGACTTGTGGACTGGGCGAGATCCCAGGGTTCCTCGCCCAGGGGCGTTGGCCTAAGGTGAGGAGCGGACCAGGGACTTAGGCCTTCATCCCGGAGGCCTAACTGGCCCATTATAATGAATTAGAGGCGCTAAGCCCAACTCCCCCAACTATAAATAGGGGAGGGATACCAAATGTAAATGACTCTTAGCTCATTTGAGAAATAACAAGCTTGAGATTCAGTTACTTTCTCTCTCTAAGCGGTTACGCTCTCATTCTTTCTAGGAATCTCATATCACGTTCCTTACACTCTAGGTACTATACTTCATCTTAATGTTCATGATAGAACAACCTTATTCTCACTACAATGGGCCTCCCAACCTACAAGTGGAGAATTTATAAGGGCTCAACACTTGAGATGCTCACCCCCCTCGGCTATTAGTTTAGTAAAAGTTTCCTGTGACTGCAAATCTATCTAAGAATGCTGATCTTTCCTAACCAAGTAACTTTCATCAAGGAAATCGTAATGCATCTTTGACCAGTAAAGGGCATATGATGCATGTTCGTCTGTGAGTTACTCAGGAAGGGGTCACTATCAACAATCCTAAGCACTCAAAAAACCTCCTTATACAAGACTTTTTCACGTTGATACAAATCTATGAAAGATCTAGGGACTTCGTCAAGTCTTACCCAACTTCTCTTAGTGGGGTAAAGCATGTAGAAAAATTAATGGACAAAGGGCAAGAATGCTTTAAGCCAAGAGCTCGTAAAAGAGTTTGGAAAGATCTAGCAAACACTGACCATTCATGTGGAGCTAAGAACACACGACTCATAGATGATTCAGAACTTGGATCTCAACCTTTGAAAAAGGGATATAGACACCAAGCATTGTAACTATGTCATCATACATATATAGGAAATGACTCACCATTTCCAGGAAACTAGTCGCACACCTTGTCAAATCTACATGAAATTTCAACTACAAATTCTTCTCATGAAGACCTTCTCCCGAAAAAGATAACCAAAACTAGAGTAATGACTCATCCATCTTTGTTAAATTGGATCAAATACTCAACACACAAGGGTCAATCCAATACAGAAGAGGATTAACACCCTTCTTAAGGGAATGGTATGGAGGGAAATGTCTTATGAATAATTTTGGAGAAGCACTCCTCAAACCATGCTGCGGAATAAACCTACATGTAAATAAAGAATGGGCCAGAGCCAAGAATTAATAAAGGAAAGACCTCTAGGGAAGCACAAAGTCTACACCTTTAACTACTGTCTCCAAACATTATGGCCAACAACATATTTGCAACACCATAGATTACACATGGTAGTGAGAGAAATGGAGACAACCATCACCTTCCATCGCCACAACGGCGAAACAAACAAAGTGGCATGCACAACACAATGTTTCCAACTTTCTCTATATCCTAACTTGCGACCATGCAATAAAAAAGGAATACATTATGAAGAATGAAGAACTTTGCAAATTGGAAGAGATTTGAAGATCTTAGCAAGAAAGAAGTGACTCATGTGCCCTATGTTGGAGGTCAGTACAGGCAGATGCTTGATAAAGATGGTAAAAATAGAAAGAAGGAGAAATGGCACCCAAGTTATTGATTTAAAGTCAATGAACCAGGGACAAAGACGATATTTCACTTCCCATGCGAGGGCATATACGAACTTTTTACACCATGTGAATCATTGCGTCATCTTTAGAGAATCACACCGAATAAATCCGCACAAACCCAAAAATTGAAGGCGTTCACTTACTCCATTAATGGTCAAATCATGACAAGACATACATCTGCCTATTTGGGGGGACCTTAAACGACAAGGCGTCAATACAAAAGGTAAAAAATTATGGCAATATGAATTCAGCTTATATATATCATCCCGAACACATTTGTTGAAGTTGTTATGCTCATCGCTGAGGATACCACATGAGGCAGATCAAGCATCACATTTCTTCAAACTAGAGACTTTCTCGGATCTTGACTGTTCAAACATCCTAATACATGAGATACTTGGAGAGGTGGGGGGGGAGGGTATTGTTATAGAATAAAATGATAGGCTTATGTACCTTGACTCAATATTGACAACATCCTATATATGTCATTTATTAGCATATCTCTATTATATCATTGCATGAATCCTTCTAGTTTACTTTAAGTGTATACACATACTAGGGGACACTCTTTAGATACAGACTACCTTTTAATCTTAATCCTAGTTCTTTTTCATCAATTTTACTGACTCGAACGTCAAAGTGTCTTGGAGATATCCACCTCCGATGACCACCTAATCGTTGAATACGTGAAGACGGAGGAGTGGTCTAATGGATCATCTCTTAATTAAATGTAGAGCTGGGCGAATTGGCCCGCTTAACCCGCAGCCCGCGCGGGCTGTGGCCCGGTGATTGGTTGCCCGTTTAAAAGTGGGCCTACGTACGCGGTCTGGCCCGCTCAACTCGCGAGTTCAGGCGGGTTGAACCGCGGTTTTGCGGGCTGGACCGCATTACAAAAGAAAAAAAATATAAGTCTTGAATTGAAGAACTGGCCCAACAGAAAAAAAAAAAAGTTTAAGACACCAAAAGACAAAAGTCCAACCGATTCCTCTCTCTGGTAATTATTGCATCCTTTCATGTACGAAATGTTTACAAAATCATACATTGAATTATTTTTTATCTTTTAAATTTATTATCAATTATGACTTATAACATTTGAATTTGAGTTGTAGGAGATGAAGAAGATGATGAAAATGAGGAGGGAGCTTAATCAAAAAGTTGGAGCCACCTACATCCAAGAATGTTGAATGAAGAATTGATGATTGATGCATGAATTTGATATTTGATGCTTTGGTTTGTTTTAGATTTTTAAGACATGTTTGTTCAACTTTAAGATTTGTAAGACTTGTGTGCATTACTTAAGGACTTCATGTTTGGATTTGTTAGACTTACTGTCTGGATTTGTAAGACTTTCTTTTATGTTATTTGAATTTATAGTAATACTATATGCAAGAAGTTAAGAATGGATTTGAGTTTACTAATTATGAATTATTATGTATGAACAAAGTTTGACAAACAAAGTTTGACAACTTTGGAAAAAAATCCATTTATTTTTTAATTTAGTCATTTATAAGGTTTTTAATGAAAAAAAATATTTTTAATTTAGTTTTAAATTGGATTTTTATTATTTTTTTATTTGGTTTGTGGCCCGTGGGCCAGCCCGCTTATCCGCGGGGCGGGGGCGGACCAGCGTAATAGAGGCCTGTTTAAATGTGGGCCTACGCGGGGCGGTCTAACCGCATACCCAGCTCTAATTAAATGTCATATTTGTATTGAGATTTGGGCCTTAGCTAAATATGGCCCAAATCCAAGAATCTTCTAGATAAGGACTACACCCGCTATATAAGACGGGTCCATCATTGTACTAGGCACCATTTTGATCATAAATGAGGATATTTCCTTATTTTACATCATATTGGCTTAAATGCACTTTTGGACCCCCAAGTTTATATTTTTTGCGATTGTTGACCATGATCTTATTTTTCTACGAATGGCGACCCTAATCTTTCAAAATGTTGCACCGTTTACCCTTCCGTCTAAATCCGTCATAAACTTGACGGAACCCAATTACCTAGCCTTCCGACAGAAGGGTAAACGGTGCAACGTTTTGAAAGATTAGGGTCTCCACTCAAACTAAAAATAAGATCAGTGTCAACAATCGCAATAAATGTAAACTTGAGGGTCCAAAAGTGCATTTAAGCCATTTTTTTTAAATCCCCCTTTTATCCACGTGGAAGGCCATATCAGCGTGTTCCGTCAAGTTTTTGACGGATTTGGACGGAAGGGTAAACAGTGCAACGTTTTGAAAGAATAGGGTTCCCATTCGTAGAAAAAAAAGATAAGGGTTGACAATCGCAAAACGTTAAAATATGAGGGTCCAAAAGTACATTTAAGCCTTCCATTTATGCTCTACTAGGATTTACTAAGAATATTCCCTCATCCCTTAAGTAGACTTTAGTACGGAACATTAAAATATAATCCCCTTTTAGTTGAATTGTTTTTAAGTGTTTTGATGTTATTTTTAAAATAATTATAAAAAAGTTTGAAAAATTTCACGTATATATTAGATGTGATACTTTATCGTTTTTTAACTGCCGGGAAGGGTAATATAGCTTCTTGATAAAATTGGCATTCTTTTGCATAGCACAATAGTTCAACTTTTTGTTTTTGTAAAAAGTGCAAACATGCTAAACTACAAGAAACATTCTTTTCTTTATAACAAATCAGATCTAAAATAATGAAGCACTATAAATGAGACGAAATATGTCATTTGAATAAAGCATCAAAACTTGTAATTAACACGAAGCAAGTATATGTGAGGCCTAATAGATATCCGCGGAAAGCAAGGGTTACCTAACACCATTTTCTCAATGCCATATGGCGACTGCATGCACTCATAATATTGTTGCATTGTGTGCTTATCCTATCTGCAACCATTTTATATGGCTTGCATTCTCTGCAAATATATTATCTTTGTATATAATGTCTGGTGGAGAACTAAGTAACTTCTAGATATAGTGAGATAAAATTTAAAAAATCTAGCATTTCGATCTCCACCTAAATGGCTACTTCCTATTTGGGAATAGATATAACATTGTTGAAAGGGAAAAAAAAGACGTTTAGAAAAGTAAATGATTAAGCAATGAAGAAAAATAAATATGAAAAAACAAATAAAAGCATGGCACAAAAATAAAAATAAAAATTCTCAAGGTGCGATTATATCAACAAAACTGCTGAAGATCTCATTAAAACTATTTAGTATGATTGGATTAGAGTAGTGATAGAGATACAACTAGAAACAAAATAATTAAATGACCAAAATTTAACATCATAATAAAAATTATCAATTATTCATTGAAAGATGCATCATAACAAATTTAAGAGGAAAAGTATATCATTTTTTATGGAAGAAGTGTCGGAGCCCATTAACTAAACAAGAAAAATTCTAGCCAGGGAATCTCCCCAATATCATAAAATAAAAATTTCCAAACACCTCACATGCCATATATAAAAAAGGGAGCTGTTATTCGAACCCTTCCACATTTATGAAATTGATCAAAGTAGCACAAGAAATGAGCTTTTGAATTGTGCTCCACTTAAAACTTGATTTTCCAAACGATAAAAAAATTATCATCTTTGTTCGTATCGTTTGGTGCAGCAGAAGTGTAAGAGTAGAAGAGTAGACGATGTACACAGACAATTTTATCCTGGTTCACACCTAGAACGATAGGGCTACTTCCAGTTTTTGATAGCACCAAGATTTCACTAAGATCAAGTACCAAGGACTTCTCCTTACATGTAATCAACATGACTTCTCCCAATGAGTATTCTTGTACATGTCTCTCCAGGCATAACGAGTATTATTGTACATGCTTCTCCAGGCATAACGAGTATTCTTTTGCCACTGCCTTTCCAGGCAAAACACAAGTATTATTTTTCCACTGCTACTCCAGGCATTAGCGAGTATTCTTTCAGCACTGCCTCTCCAGGCATTGAGTATTAGACATGACTCCTCTCAACAAGTATTATTTCCCATGCCTCTCCAGGCATAACAAGTATTCTTGTCGGCCTCTCCAGGCATACCGAGTATTCTTGTCCATGCCTCTTCAGCCATTACGAGTATTATTTTACCACTGCCTCTCCTGGCATTGAGTATTCTTTCACAACTACCTCTCCAAGCATTGAGTATTAGAAAGGACTCTTCCATTACAAGTATTGTACAAGACTTCACCTAAAATAATCTTTCTCCAGATTTCTTTCTTCTACTCTAAAATCTCTTCTTAAAATAGGGATATTAGATCAATTAAGTTCATGAATCATAAAGTATCAAGGTTTTACTCTTAAGTGAATACTTTATGTTAAGTTATGTAAGACCCAAGTTTTTAAGTTTAGGATAAGTAAATAAAATTCCTATTCACGATTAGGTTTGATGTATCGTGAAGGGAAACCTGAACAAGAGTTTATTGAATGAAATAAATTTTATGAAGGAGAAAGTTCAGGAAAAGTCTAAGCATTGTATCAAAATCGATAAAAGTTATAGCACGACTAATATTCGCCTAAACCTAGGGCAAGGACACTAGTAAACAGCTAATTTACACTTAAAGGTACGATGGAAATTAATTCCAAAAATCTTTAGAGAAATGTTAGAACTTCTCTTGATCGTCTATAAACAAGCGATTCGATGCGAAACCCTAGAATGTACGAACGTCCGATTCCAATCCTCGGAGGTTTGCCGAAACTAAAACCCTGATAGTTCAAGAAACCTAAAATGAATGGTTGATGAAGACTTTTTCTATTCGGAGCTTCAAATGAAGATTCCACACGCGTACACCCATTTCTCTTGATGTTTCCAATCTTTCTTCAGAAGGAAGTTTTCTCTTCCGACATTCACTGCAAAAAGTAGTTTTTCTGGTAAAATAGATTTACACCAACTTTGAATCGTTTACCTTAAATCCAAGAAACCTCTTTTGAGTTTTGGAATTCTGTCGCCAAAACCTATCTTAGAATTCACGGAGAATGAAGCCGGAAAAATCGGAATCGCGAAATTTTCATTTTTCCGCATTTTCCAAAACCTATAAATAGCAAGAAAATGAGAAATTTTGGCAAAACTTACCCATTTCTTTCCCCAAACCCGCGAGCAACATAGGAGGAGGAGGAGAAGAATATTTTCGCCGTTTCTTGCCCGATTGCTTCACAGTTCGTTGCTACTTGAAGACTACGAGGTATAGATACTATCCCTCACTTCTGATCGTCATTTCTGTCGTCTTCTTCTATGTCTTTCTGTGCTCAAAGTTTGGAGCTTTTTGTAAAACTGTCCAAATAGCTTGATTTTAGTGTCTAAACCTCTTCCCTACATGCCCAAGAGTACTTATAGCGGATTACATTTTGCCGAATGTCGCCGAAATGCCGCCGGAATTCATTTCTATAGGAAATACCCATTTTTAGGCAAAGATTCATCCTTTAAGCTGAAAACTATCGACTTAGCTTAGTGCTAGTAGGATTAGTCGTCATAAACGTCGTTGTTGACGTCCCCATCCAATTTGTTTTTCGAAATTTCAATTTTGAAATTCTGAGCTAAAAATATTGTCCAAAATACCCCTGCGACAGTTTTCGATCCGATAATTTTTCCGAGTTTAGATTCACCTTAGTTACGACTAATAATAACCTAGGAACCAAGTTTGATCGAAGAAAAGTCGGCACTCACAATTGTTATGTGTGGCCGTGAGCTACCCTAGGGGAGGAAGAAAATTTCTTTTTCGAAAACTTGTCCGATTTCGTTAGATTATCGTACCTCGGAGTATATGCTACTTCGTGTAACCTTAGTAAGTATTGATTGCTGAGTTTCTGACTGATTATGATGGAATTCTGTGGTTTTTGCTCTAAAGGTTCTTTTGAGGAATTTCCCGAAGAACAAGGCATGGATTGTGAAGGAGCGTTTGAGGAGAACCCTGGAGGAGCTACAGGTGAGGGCTACTCACTGAACTATTAGCTAATGCTTTAGGTGTCGACGCATTCGACTTGATTTACTGTTTATGCACTTGTTTGTGTTTGACTGGGAAAATGTTTTCTGAGGCTTCGGCTGACAATGATGATTATTCATCTATTGACTGTTTTTGAGTTTGAATCACATGCTATGTGCTAAATGGTTAATCTAGGATGTGTGATATCTGCTCTATATGCTAAGTGCTACGTGGTTAATCTAGGATGTGTTGATATATGAGCCATGATTGTTGGACTGTGCTAATTTAACTATGCTATTACACATATATCTGTGGTGCTGGAGAGTGAGGATAACGGGCAAGTCATGCCAAACTTTTATAAGGTTTTTTTTTTTAGAAAGTTTGACGGGACGAACGGAGTTCGGGCCTTGTTATTGTTTTAGTGGATCGAGACATTCTCTGGGAATTACTTGGGATTATGGGATCTTTGAAACTCATAGGAATTACGATAAGACTAAATGGAAACTATTTTTACAAGGAAAATTCATAAGATATTAAACAACCTCTAAACCTTTAAATAAAGATAATAATCTCGGATGCAAGCTTAGGATTGAATATTAGTTTTGGAAAATGAGAAGTGTCATCTAATCCAAGTTTTGGGGAAACTGTAAGTTCCTGAGTATGTCGATACTCCTTCGCTCTTTGAGCAGTTTGTTTTGCCATCCAAGGGATGAGCCGAGAAGCTTCACTGAGGCGTGAGACCTCGTGAAAAGCATGGATCTTCACTGAGGCGTGAGACCTCGTGAAAAGCATGAAACTTCACTGAAGCGTGAGACTTCGTGCAAGTGTGTAAATTCACTGAGGCGTGAGACCTCGTGAAAGCATAAAACTTCACTGAAGCGTGAGACTTCGTGATTGTATAAGACTTCACTGAAGCGTGAGACTTCGTGAAAGAATTGATGACTCGAAGAGTTATCGTGAGTGATTGCACTCTTTTTATGATTAATTGTATTTTGTCGCAGAATCGACATTCACCTTAGGGTATTCTTTTTAGAGACAATAAGTTAGCTAGAACACGTGGCGACGTGTCGAGTGAGGTCGGAGACGTTGTTTGGCTAATCACTTTGCATTCATGAACTCATTTTGAGGTTAATACACGGCGGGATACCGGACCTCGGTGGATTCCAAAATGGTCATAAGACCCGGATTTCCATATAAGAACACTGCGGTGATTCTTAGTAGCAGACAGAAATGGCAGACCTTCGGGTTCACTGCTGATCTGACTACACTTTGTATGGTATAAGAGACACGCGAGCAGAACTGGTCCCACCGTGGCTGGTGCTAGGGCTGACTCGTTGATGCCCATCCTTCCGGAATGCATCTTGTCAACCGGCATTGCATTTCACGCAACATGCATACTAACTTAGTCGCTGAGTGTGATTGATACTTGTTAAACCTATTTGATGCATGCTAATTGTTATTATCGTCTTTTATATTCATTGTGAAATATACAACTCTAGGATGCTATCTCTAACTTATAAGCCTAAGTGGCTACTCCTTATCTTTACCTATTGGATTTATTATTTACATAATTCTTTGGAGTTGACCCTCGCGTCTTCTGTGTGTGCTTTGGCGGACTACGCCCATTGTCAAATGTCCATGGCGGACTGGTTTACGATGGTCCACCCTTCGGGGGGGACCCGGTTTGAGATGCTGGACCAGGATGACCCCGGTTCATGGGTGGTCGACCCCACTGGCCACCGTGCGACTTATTCGGGGAGGATTATGGAGGACCGCGTCGACCGACTGGGACACCTGACGGAGGGAGTGCTGAGGAGGTACACTGTGAGCTTCAACTTGCCACCCGGCGTGCACTGCGGACCAGGAGTAGGAGCACCACCACCACCGTCATCTTCTGATGATGAGGACCCCTCAGAGGAGGAGCCTGTGGGAGGGACTTCTGCGGAGTCCAGCTCACCCACTGTTGCTGTCATCGATGATTTTGGCTCGGGCCCTAAGCCCGTGAGGCCAGCACAGGAGCGCATCGGGGTAGCGAGAGGAGGTAGGATGGTGTACATAGACTTGGTCGTTCTAGATTCAGATTCGGACGACGATCACGCTAGCATGTAGGATTGAGTGCTGGTGTGGGCTCCTCGAGACAGGATTAGTGTAGGAGTAGAGTCTTAGCTCTGACCGTCACGTTTCCATTTGGGGACAGGGTAGTTTCCTGCCGATAGCTTTTTGTGTGGTTTCTCTACGGAAATCACAGAGAGTTGGTTGGACTAGGGGGTCTTGTTTTAGGCCGTTTGGGCTAACTTATTCTCATTTTTTAGGGATGGTGTTGCGGACACTTAACTTTTCCTTTGGATTGTACATATTGCCTACGGGCGTTACATTCTACTACTTCCCGTCACTGGAGGATACTCGTGACGTGGTTTGTTTCTTACAGCGGGGGCTGTAAATATTATTGTATTTTATTTCTGTTATCTTTTGTTGTTGAGTTTCATTTCTTTCAGTCTTTAATTTTATCATCAAAAAAAAAAATGTTCACGTTTTTCCGCTTTAAGTTTCTTTTTGGTTACTAAAGTGACGCCACCGAAATCGAGGTGTTACAAGTTACATGATAAAGGTAGAAAGAATTTGACTCTAAAGAATATCTACTCTCCATGTTAAAACATATTATGATAAATGATATGATCAATTGAGGTTCATCATCGATCTCTGATTGTTCAGCTCTGAGGCTTTTTTTCACGCTTAAGTGATTTGAGAATAAAGCTCAATCCATGAGAGCCTAAGCGCTACTTCTTCAAGTCTACACTTCTTCCCTTTATACTCTTGAATCTTCTGTGAGTGAAACATAGCCCGTTGGAGCGTGTAGTTCACAGAACTTCTAGTCGTTGGATCAATTTGTACAAAAGGTACTTGCGTTTGAGCGTGGTACAATTTGATTGAGACCTTATGCTGTAAAGATGTAATATATCATGTAGAAGGTGACATAGGTCTGAGATTCTATCCGTTGGTGTAGAGATATGGAAATCTGATAGTGACACTACAGAGCTTTTCTCTTCATCATAACATTGTGTCAGATATTTGATTTTCAACTTCAATCTTCTGCACAAAGCTTTCTCGGCTTTATCTTCATTGAGAAGTTTGCTTGATTTGACATTGTAGCTTACTTGAGTGAGAGCTTGATTCTTCTTTAGATGATCTTCTGCTCCTGTCCTCTTCATTCTTCTTCAGTTCTTCGGACGACGATTTTTCTTCACATGATTGATTCTCGGTCAGATGATTCTTCTATTGAGCTTATATCATCTTGTGTCTCTCTTGACATAGAAGTCTTCATATCAAGATAGACATTGGTTTCCTTCGAAGCTCTGCTTACTTTGTTTATCTCAGACGAAGTTCTTTTCTTCAGCCATTCTTCTTTTATATCATCTTGTGTCTCTCTTAACATAGTAGGTAACACACTTTCAAAGTGCAAGCGAAAAAAACATATTTCTTTCTTTATTTTCCTATTTAATTTTTGGAAGGAATCTATGACTGTCACTACTTGGTTAAGGTAATAGGACCATTCTACTCTCAAATATGCAGTCAGAATCTCCAAATTCTTGCATCTTCTAGGAGTTGCTTCACAATCAGGAGTAGTGCGGTTTGGAAAAGTTAACAGTGTTCGGTCTCAGATGCGGTCCTAAGATTTGTGGAATTTAGCCAAATTCCTCCATCTAGTATTTTATTTTGAATTTTGAAAAAAAATTATTCCACCATAAATCTCCAAATATTCTATCTTGATTTACTGTGGTAGTCTCATAATTTTTAAAATCATCTGATATCAGTTCTGTACAAATTTGCAGCAAAACACACTTTAAAAGTACGTTAACTACGCACTTTGAAAAGTGGGTTAACTACGCACTTTGAAAAGTGCGATTAATTGCAAAAAAAAATCTTAAAACAACGACGGGATCAATGACGATTGTATTAGCGATGACGACCGTGACAGACGAGACGACGATAGATGAATAATGAGTATGGTGGTGGTAGTGGAGGTGGCGTCGGTGTTGGTGGTGGTAGTGATGGTGGTGTTGGTGAGGAGAGAGGAGATAGGAGAGAGAATGTGAGGATGGGGGTGTAGAGAATTTTTATAATTTTTTTCATTAAGGGCATTTTAATATTTTTACACTTTAAATGGGAGTTGGAATAGATGTGGGAAGGGTTCTAATAACAATTGCCATATAAAAAACATGCAAACATAAAGGTAAATCTCCAAGATTGTGTTAGCAAAGAACTCTCCAATCCTTTACAAATCTAAGATTGACCTACTATACTATAAGAAGAGTTGTTATTACCAACATCGTTAGTAATAACTAACGAATTAATAATAGACACATGTCTATGTGTATTCACATGTTTGGTAACTCTTACTGAAAATTATTATTCGAAGTTGTTGGTAAGTTGTAGACAACATTTTCCGTCAATATCTTACTGATGGCCTATTTCACCGGTAAGTGAAAAAAATTACCGACAGGAACTAGGGATGGCAATTTCTACCTGCATATGGGGATCCCCGTGGGGACTGCCCCGTTTGGGGCCCCGATCTTGGGGAATTTTTCCCTGTGGGGATGGAGATGGGGACAAAAATTCCCCCGAGATAAATTTGGGGATGGGGGTGGGGATCACCCTCCCCGCCCCGCGGAATCCCCGCCCTGTATACATAGGTAAAAAATCAATAATACCCTTAATAGTAAATTAAATGTTATTTGAACTTCATTATATATTTTCATAGAACTTGACATGTTCCATTCTCATTTGTGATTTTCATATTTAACTATTTGTAGTCCACGTGGAAATTTAAGTATTTTTATATTTAATTTAGTTTTATTTTATTTTTAATGTTGTGTTAATGGTCCCCATGAGGATCTGCGGGGACCCGTGGGGAGGTGGGGATTGGGGATGAGGAGAAAATTCACCCCGCCACAGGGATGGGGAGTGGGGATGGGGACATGAAAGAGACGCGGGGATGGGGACGGGGGAAGCACTCCCCGCCCCCGCCCCTCGCGGGTGCCATCCCTAACAGGAACTTTTTTTTGTCTTGGACAATAATAAATTCTTCTATTAAATAGATGAGATTGCTATTTGATGGAAAGAAGTTAGATTTTCACATTATTATGACGTTCTTCATGACAATATTGAGATCACCTTCATATAAGTTCAATTTTTCTATTTATGTTCTCAACCCAATAAAAAATATTTCGTTGACCAATAAAGTTTAGCACAACATGTAGATAGCTGAGATTCTTATATAGCAGCAAGTCCAGAGTTCGATCCCTAGGTAGTGTGTATGAAAAAGAATTTTTTGGAAGAGACATACCACTTAATGTGATCTCTGAACATCGTGGGGATTAGCCTCATGGCTACTACATGTGAGAATACCTTAGGAAAAAGAATCCATGCATCAAGAAAATATTTATTATATAATGAAAGTGTTGTGCCTTTGATCATGGTTATCTACATTTTAGCTAAGGTAATTTTCTGTGTGCCAAGATGTGGGACAAGATGTTATAACATCGTGCCTGTGACATTTGTCTCTGAAAACGTGCTGTGTGTTTGGCTGATTTATTCTAGAAGTTTTGTTGTGATATCATGGTTATCAAACTAGGCTAATTGGAGAAGCTTCTGAGCGCTGCTCAAGGAATATATCAAGTGTGATCAAATCGGTTTCAAAAGATTTGATTTGAAGATTAATTGTGAAAGTTTTATGTGTTATTCAAATCTTAAGTGATAAGATTTGTTGCAGATTTGTTGAAGATTAACTTCATGTTTTATGTGGACTCTTTGTTCGTTCAAGCCCATCAAAGACAAGGCCTGAAGAACTGATATTTAAGAAGACCTAAACCTAGCTGCTTAAGTGTGCTTTGTGTGTGTGATTAGGGTTTTGTTATTCTGAGTTCACACTTGTTTTTCTCTCAGCAGTTTTATGTTCATGTATTAGCTGAGAGTTGTGTGTGTTAGTTGTTTGATCTTGAGATCTGTATTTGCTCTTAGTTGTAAGAGATCACTCACTATGGCAGTGATTGTGTGAGAAAGTGAGAGGGACTCTCATACTTAGGGGGAGGACTAAGTAATAACCACAGGTAGGAATAAGTAGAAAAGACAGTAAACAAGGGTTGTTCAGTTAAGACCTTTTGTGTACTAGATTCTCTATAATAGTGGATTATCTTTCTCGGGTGAAAACCCTCCAGATGTAGGTGATATTGCACCAAACTAGGTTACCAATCTTTTGTGTCTGTTTTGTTATTTCTTCTCTCTAACTTGCATATTTAAACATTGTTAATTGCAACGTGTTTTTTTTTTTTTGATAAGCAATTATAATTATATTAAAGCGAAGTACAAGGGGTACTTCAACCCAATACAAAGAAGAAAAGAAGCAAGAAACTAAAGACGACATGTACAAAGACAAGGATCCTAGAAATGGCACGGCTACCTACCCACTACCTCCTTCAAAAAGGACTTTATAAAAGGGCCTCATTAAAACCTTGCTAGGATAAAACCCCCTTGGGAAAACCTAGAAGGAAAAAGAGTACCCAAATATAAAGTCAAGGGAATTTCCAAGGAGATTTACACAGAAATAAAAATTAAATACCCACCCAAAAAACCAAATGCCAAACCAAATTAATTGCAACGTGTTGTACAAGATGTCTTAGACATCATGTAGAACATCCATCCTACGAGTGCCAGAATTTCAAGAAGTTCCTTATTTACTTTCAAATTAAAATTTGAAAGATATTCTGAGTAAACATTTTATCAACCTAGAGTTCTTTGCTCACTGTTTAAGAGTATCTGAGATGGTAGGTATCTTACGATAGTATACTACAAGAAAATGCAGTGCTACCTACGACTTCTTTACTGATGCCTACAAAACCATTAGTAATTAATAAATTTACCGACGACCAATGCATCGAGTCAATGTTTTTTCGGTAAACTAGCATGATACTTAAGCGCATAATTACAAACAACTTGTTATGTCGGTAAACTAGTGCTAACCTTTTTTCTGCGAAAAACTTCAGTGCCAAGTTATCGGAGGCTAACATAAATACCAACCATTTAGGTTGTTAGTAATATTCAGACGACCAAAACCATCCGTAAATTTTGACGGTCAAAATTGTCGATAACCTATATATAGCTTCTAATCAAGGTCTTTTTCAAACATTTCTAACATTTGGTCACAGAACAATAGATTATTTTTAAATTTTAATAGGTCTATTTCTAACATTTCTAGCATGTTATTTCTAAAATTTATTATTTCTTTTTGAAAGCAGAAGAATATATTAATCACAACTTTGATAACAAAGCTAAAAGGGAGACAAAGGAGACAATGGCGATTAGTAACATCAAAAAGCTAATCACTCACAGTGAAAGACAGTCCCCAAAGAAAAAAATCCCATAAAGCTATACAACACACAATAATCCTACAATCAACCAAAAAGCAAGGAACCCACCAACCAAACTAAAAACTAAAAGAGCAAAAAGCTAAAGATCAGAAGATCACAAAGGCCTAAAGACATACCACCGCACCAACACCAACGGAAAAAACAACCGGATTTGATTAGAAACACCAAGCCACCAACCACCACCCCTAGGGAGGTCTCCGCGCAAGGATTTGAGCCACAATTTGGTTCATAACAACCTTATCTTTACAATCATACCTCATGCCCAAGTATTTCCCCATCAACAAAGCATTCCTCGACCTAGTCATAACACCTCGTGGTTCTGAAAACTCTGCCGGCAGAAGCATCTGTTGATTCCCTTCATGAGCTTCTAGAGAGGTTGGGGTTTCTACTACATTCAAGTCACATGAAACTTCTCTTCTCACCTTTTCTAGGTCTCCCCTAGGTCTAGTGACTTTATCCTTTGTAGAAGAGGACATCAAAGCCGATTTATTGGGTCGTCCATGACACCTAGGGATAGCCAAAACAAAACCCTCCTTGATCGAGGAACATTGTAAAGTATCTCCAACACCCTGCGTACGATCATCGTCAAACACCTCTCTTCTTCAAGCACACGATCTTGCAACTGGGCCATCTCTTCCGAAAACAACGACTTATTCGCTTATCCTAAAACCTGCATCTCCAAACTCTCTGATAGACATAAGTCTTGAAAATATCCTCATCCAATAAAGACCTCTCATCATAGCTCGAAAATGATGGAGTCCCTGAAAGCCCGTCCAAGAAGAGAGACTGCTCACCAGCCTGATAGGAGCCAGAGGCCAACAACTCGGGGAAAAGCACATCGATTGGATTCCTAGTATCTTGAACAACTTCCCTTGCAAACTTGAAGTCCAAAAGCATATCAACTTCCTCACTAACAGCCGGACACGCACCCTTCCTCTGCCCCAACAAACACATGTCGCCAAGTTCGAGCATAACCATTTACAATCTTATAAGAAGCCAAAAAATGCGATGGGGTGCCTCCTGTCATTGTCTTCCGAGGGGGTTTTGCAAAAGTCACAGATAAGGATGCCCCACCCACTCTAATACCATCCAAACATTTGATCCCCTCAACCGCAATCTCCAAAGAAGAATAGCGCATAAATCCAAACTGGAACTGACAACCCAACCTATTTTTTCTCTGTACAAACACGTTCACCATTTTTCCATATTGAGAGAAGAGATTTCTAATCTGAAAATAACCAACCAACTTCGCAATACCGTCAACAAAGAGCGAAACAGACGACCTACCAACCCCTGCGGAATCTTAACTAGAGACCGCCCCAACACTGTTAGCCTTAGGGACACCATCCACACCATCATCACTATCCTCTTCAGACCCTAGACCAGCAACAGAACCTTACACTAGCACCATAAAAATCAGCCCTAAACAACCCGTAGGTACTCATCTGGTGAAACCGCAAACCGAGAAAACCGAACCTGAATAAGTTGTGTCCATTGAACAAATGGTGGCGGACCCGGTGGTTTGCTAGGGTTTTCAACCGACGTAAATGATATTTTCGACCTTAATCCGACCGAAACCGCCTATTGGACACCCCTAGTCAAAAGATTTAGAAAATTACCAATAGTCGTAGTCGGTAAATTTCTTATAGCGTATGTACCACTGATAGTTTACTGATAAACTTTATACTTACGCAAACGAGGCCATTAGTAGATCGTTGGAAATATTTAACTACTTACAATCTATTCCCTTACCAACAATTTTTGGTCATCGATAATCATGACTTTCTTGTAATGATAACACCTCCCACATAGCATCGAATATCATGATCCATCTCAAAGTTGAGAATTGTTATTCAGCCCCCCCCCCCCCACAGTTATTCAGACGGAAGAAATTTTCTGAAACCCGAAATTACCCCTTTCGAACGCACCTTTAGATTGCGTGATAGTCGCAGTTTGAACCTCATGTTCCGAGTGCGACACGAACGCACATTGAGAGAGCGTTGGTGACGCACTTTGAGAGTGCGTTAAAAACGCACCAGCCATTAACCATTATTTAACAATCGATAAAACTCATTAAATGAGTCATTAAGTGCGTCATTACAACCTAGGTCACCGCAGCTCTATAAAAAGGGCTTCCCAATCCTTCATTTTTCACACAAAATCTCTCTTCTTCCTCCCCTCCTCTTCTATGCTTTTCTTATGTTTTATTTTAATGTTATTCTTTTGGTTTAGGGGGTTTTGAGTGGTTGGGGTTATGTGGATGTTATCCCCAACATTAGCAACTTTGAAAGTGAAATTTCAAATTCAGAGTGCCAAAGTTGTTAATGTAGGGGTTACCATCCTTGCTCATCCTTGCTTGTTCAAAGTACTCAAATTTGCTAAATAGAATAGGTCCATGCTCCAGTAGAAAATGCCCTCCGGCGTCTCCTTTTGTCATGGAAACATCTAGGCTCACCCAGGCTTAGGTGGCTGCACTGGATCCATTCGGAATGCCGAGGAGCAGAAGACAAGGAAAGGACCTCAGAAGCCAAGAAAGAGACCTGAAGAAGAAGAAGACTGCCTTTTCCTGGTTGTATCCCATATAGGGGTCATTGTACTTGTATATGTCAAGTACTAGGGTTAGGACTTAGGGTCTAGGGGTCATTGTACTTGTATGTTGGAAAAGTTTGTAACGTATCATCAAACAATTATGAATAAAGTTTTTATCTTGGATATGTTTATGTTCATGTCTGTTTCATCATGTTTCTGTTTCAGATCTGTTTCTGGTTTCGAGTTTCAAATCGCACTCTCAGGGTGCGTCCTAGACGCTTCTTCAAGGAGCGTCTAAGACGCACCCTGGAGAAGCGTCTACAACGCACCCTTAGAGTGCGATTAATTCAGAACTTCTGTAATGTACAGGGACCCTGGCCTTAAAGTTGTTGTTAGAACATACATTTTGTAACATAACACACTCTCATGGAGCGTCTTTGACGCATCTTGAGGGTACGACTTTGACGCACCCTGAGTGTGCGATTCTTATGTCGCACTTTGAGAGTGCGTAACGAGAACACCTACATGGTGCGATGTTCACGCACCCTGAGAGTGCGCGGACAAGTGAACTCTGCAACAGAAACGTTTCAGGCAAAACAGAAACATGCCCATAACACCATCACACAAAACAGAAACATGATAAAAAAACATAGCAGCTTAATGGTACAAAACACAACAATTGGAGACTAAATTAATCACATCACAACATAACATAACATGTCAACGATAGGTAATTTGTCTTTTTAACACAACCTATGTGAAAAGTAATTTGTCTTCAATACAGTCATCCATAAATTAATCATAAAACACTAGACCTAACTAGTCTTCGAGGTTGAGACCTCAGATGCTTTTCCTTTCTTCTTTCTGTCAGGGCCACAACCACCATAAGGTGCAACTCCATTGCCACTGCCACTGTCATCATCATCACCTCCATACTCCAAGTTCTGCAGTATGATATCCCGCATACGCTGGTTTGCCTCGAGGATACGCTGTGGCGTCTTATTGGGGTCAACTTTGATATCACTCAACTCTCGTAATTGGTCGAGCACACCGTACAAGCAACAATGGAACAAAATCATAAATTGTAACATAAACAAAATCAAACTAGTCATTAAATTATTGATCATTACCACAAGAGTTACTGTCACAGGACCTCTTGTTTCAGGAGGGACCACAAAGCGGTGTGAGATTGACTTGTACCACTCAAAGTAGCGAGGCGTTGTCGTTGGAGTTTCAGTATGTTGACCAGTCACGCAATGAGTCATATTCTCAAACCTCTCATCAATATCCTCAACAGGTGGAATGTTTGCCGGTGGTAAATTGGGTTGATCTTGGATCATATGGAACTACCTCAACACACGCTCTGGCAGATATGGGCGGATGATGCCTGTATGCCGAATCCACTCACTGTAAAGACACTCCTGCTGAAAGGGTCAATCCTCTCTATGCCCGTCATATAGAGTCCATATAACACTGCTACCCGTAAGGTCATCTAGGATTAGCCTCTTCGCATGCAGGTCCACAGTCCCCCTCTTGGTGACCCATTTGGAAGCTCGCGAGTCTTTCTCACTATATTTCTTGTTCAGGTTTCTATCAAACAATGACGCAGGGAAGTGCTCAAATATCCATGCCTGCAATCAAATATTCATACATAAAAATGTGATACTTTATCCATTAAATTACGTTAATTACAATTTAACTAAAATAAGAGTTATAGAAACATACCTGAAACAGATTTAAGTATCATCCAAGGCTAGTGGTGCAGACCTTGGTGGCGTCCTTCAGCTGCTCATAAAGGAAAGCCAATGCCATGGCGCCCCATGCATACTCCCCAACCCTTTCCAAGTCCATTAACATCCCCAAATATGCAACATCCACCTTGTTGTTTGTCTTCCCACAGAAGATCGTCATCCCCACCAAACGCAGCAAGAAGGCTCTAGCAGCTTTCTTGGTCTTCCCTTGCTTAGCCATGTCCTCAGCCACCTTCAACAACCATGTATACCGAGCATAAGGTCCTAAGCACTTCCGGATCTTCTCTTCAGCAGCTGCTTGCTGCATCCTCACGACTCAGGACTGGGAGAGTGAAGAATTTTCCCTTCACGGGAATGTGTAGCAAAGAACTAACATCATCTAGTGTGATGGTCATCTCCCCAAATGGCATATGGAAAGAGGATGTCTCCGGCTGCTATCTCCCCACAAACGATGTTAGCATGGTCTTGTCAACAGAGGGAAGGTTGCATGCCAACAAAGGCAATAGACCAGCATCCACAACCCTTCTTTTTACATAAGTCGAAAAGCATTTTCTCACATCGTCATGCTTCTCCTTATCCTTCCTAAGCATAGCATTCAACAGATTTCTTGTAATGCTTTCACACCTCCAGTGATATATGTTGCTTGAAGCTCTTCAGCAAGGTATTTTCGTAAGGCCCCCCAGGAAAGAATATGTCATCATCATCATCGTCCTCACCTTGATCTGCTTGTGTATCCCCTTCCTCCTCTTCGTCCTCCTCTTCCTCCTCCTCCTCAGTAAAACTCTCCTCCTCCTCTTCACCAGAACTCTCCTCCTCTCCTTCACCAGAACCCTGCTCTGCATCAACCATATCATCATCTTCAGGCTCTTGCTCCTGTACTGGTTCAGGTTCAGGCTCCTGTACTGCACTGGCAGCAGTCATTGCACTACCTGCACGCCTTTTACGGGTTACCTCGTCACGCTTTTTACGTGCTTCTTCTTTCTTTCGTAGGGCGGCGGCTTCACGCTCCTTACGTACTGATGCCGTGCGGGGGATTCTACTACCATGGCTAGAACGGTTGGCCGGGGGCAAATTCAAATTCTTTGTTCTTGCCATATCTGAACCAACATTGGAAATATAAGACTCAAAACAGAACAAAAACATAAAGGCATTGAAGCTTGGACAGATAAGGGTCTAAGACGCACTTTGTAGATGCGTCTTGGTCGCACCTTTAAGGTGCGTATCAAGCGCACCCTTAAGGTGCGTGTATTCTGAACACGCACATTCAAGCTGCGACACAAACGCATCTACAAAGTGCGATAAAAACCATAACATAATGGGTCGGGTCGCGTTACGAACCTGGGTTTCAGGAAGAATCTTGGGTGGTTGGCAGCAGAAGGTGGCGATGGGGGTGGTGGCGACTCCACTTGGTTGTGGTGTCGCTGGCGGAACCGATGGCATGGCAGGCGGAGGCAGTGGAGGAGGATGCGTGAGAGAGGGAGGGAGATTTTGAATGAGGAAGATTTAAATGAGTGAAATGTGTTTGGGGGAGGGGGGGTTTGGGAAGTTTGAAGAAGTGGGCGAAGTGGGAAGGGGGGGCGGGTTAGTGGGGAAAATTGAAGTTTTTTTTTAAACAGGGGCATTTTGGACAATTCACCAATTTTGAAGGGTCTGAATAGCTGTTGGGGGGGTTGAATAGCAATTCCCCTTAAAGTGTATACCACCACGATGCAGAGGTACTACTAAAGAACGAATTTCATTAAGATGTGGATGTCATAAAAGTATTACAACAAAAAGTAGAATAAAAATCATGTTTTCACTTTGTTCCATAATAAAACTAAGATAAAAGTGAGTGTTGGATGTGATCAATATTGTTCTCGTAGTCCACTTGTCTTTTTCTTGATATATTTCTGATACAACACTTTTTATGCTGGTGGAGGAGCTCAGGAGCTCGAATGTTATTTTTGAGGACTAAGCAAGACAATTTGGCAACTTTCTTTTGTGTCCTCGGAAAATTCTTGCTGGTTTATAAGGATCAGTACTTTAATTTGTACGAACAAGAACCCTCCTCCTGGTCACGTGCTTTTAGCTTTCTACTCATCACCAAGTCAGACAGCAATTTACATTTATAAATTACAATAAATTCAGCAATTTACACATCACACGTCATGGTCGGGAGTCTCAATGATTACAAAAACAATTATAAATGTCCTAATCATGGCCACTAAAACTAATTCTCTATAAGTCTATATTACATTTTGTCGGAAAAAATGATTTGTAGTCAATACTACAGTGTCCATATATGTAGACACTATACATCTGTGACCGTTGAATAATGTTATGTTGACACCTCTAAAATGAGGTGGAGAGAGGTGGAGGAGGAGAGAGATAGGAAGAAAAGAAAAAGTAAGAGAGAGAAAGTATGAGATGTGATAGATAATAAGATGAGAGAGATAGAAATAAAAATGAGTGGAAATGAAATGTTTAGAAAATGAGGTGTGTATATATCATTGTTGGTGACCGTTTAAACTGTCCCAAAATATGTTTATGTAAGTTTTTCATTTTATGTCTATAATCGTTATAAAATGAGTGTTTGGACACCACAAAGTCATTTGTGAATCAGGGTATTTTTTTTATGTTAATCAAAATATTCCTACATGTAATAGTTGTGAGTTTAATTTTTTACCTACTATTAAAGCACCAAGCGATTTGAGATTGATTAAGAAGTTTTTCACAAGATTTAAAATTGGAACGTTCAACTATTTAATTATTTAAAGGATAAAGTTTTAAACCTGTATGTCAATTTATTTAGTTAATTTTCTATTACAAGTTTGTGAGAAAGTGGTTTAACATTGAATTAATATCATATATCATGTATGTCCAGTGAAATATTATATATATTCTTTTTATAGAGTTTCACCTTTCTCATATCATCTAACATGTATGGTGAGAAATAGATACATAAATAAAGGAAGGCTTATTTAAAATTTTTCGAGAAAGAATTATTTTAAAAAAATTTGAGGTTAAAAATTGTTAATAGTGACATAATGCGAGTTTAAGCGGCCAACCACGAAACATTATATTCATTTAGTATTCCATAGTGCAAAAGTTGCTTTAATTCCCCATGTCTATCTATACAATATGCATGGGACTAATATGGGAATGTGATCAATATTAAGACCCGATGAAATGTAATCAATATTGCAAAATGAGGACAACAAATTTGGATAATTAATGACGTTTTTAGAGATTACAAGTAAGGTCTAGAGAACACATCTATGTTGGTTTGCTTAGTTAAGACTATTGAAAAATAACACAACCTTTTGAATCACGTTTCCATTTATTGTTTGTCTCTTCTTTAAAAGACACATCTAAAATTCAAACTCGATAATACACGTGGACCCGTGGATTTGATGAAAGCCAAGATGGTTCCCTAGCTAAGCAGTGAAACGCATTACAAAATATTATCCATTCACAATTCTAGAAAAAGCTCGGTATATATGTTCTCAATGAAATCAAGTATGTTTGACATGCGATTTCAGTTTGTTTAAAATATGATTGATTAATTTAAAATTTATTTTACTAGTTTAAAATTCTTTAAAAGTATTTAGTAAAAAACTTAATTTTGTAAATTAAAGTTTTTTAATAAGCTACCTGATGTAGCTTATTAATTAAATTTAAAGTTTATTTAACTTATTCTCATTTTTATTATTATCATTTTATTACAATTCCATCAATTTTTTTTTATATATATTTATTAAAACACTAAACCTCAATTTGTTTTTAGTTTGTAATAATTACTATTCAAATTTCAATATAAATTTTAAAAATGTTTTGTTAATTTTTAACGAATATAAGCTTATTTTAATATGAAGTTATTTGTTTTTCTATTTAATTTAATAAAAGTATGAAACAAAAAATAAACAAAAAATTGATATAATATTTTTGAGATTATAAATAATTTTAAATTAATTGAAATATTTAAAATGATAATTATTTTAATATATCATATAGTCATATAGGTATTGATGTGTAAATAAAGTAATGTTAAATATAATTCATTCTCTTTTTGAAAAAATAAAATAAATGAGATATCTTTATTGCTTAATTTGGTTGAGGAGGGAAATAAAAAAGAGAGAAAAATAGGTGAGAATTATAGATTGTTTTGTATGATAGAAATAAAAGAGAAATGGAGAAGAGAGATAAACTCAATAAATAAAACATAAAGTTACGATTTATTTTAAAAGACATTTTCACCCATAAGGATTTTTTTTCCAAATTGATGAAAATAGTTGGTGAGGATAAAGTTGAAAGAAAAAACCATCCACTGTCTTTGCGCTCATTTTGAGCATATTGGTAAGAGGAGGAATGACCTAATACAAACCTATATCACCTCCTATGGTTTATGGCTGACTTTAGGGTTATGCTCGTGTTTAGGGTGTAGGCTGACTTAGGGTTTATGTGTAGATTTTCAGGTTAAGGGCATTTCAGCGTCGGGTCGGCACCCACTCAAGTCGGCCAGAGACGAGTAAGCAGGCAAACTAGGCGGTCAAATTTAGGGTCGATTTTAGGGTTCATGTCAGGTTTTGAGTTTGAGGTCAATTTTTGGATTTATGGCCAATTTTCGAGCTCATGACATGTTAGTGTCACCTCAGGCAGATCGACGACGGTTCAACACCAATTCATGTGGGTCGACAATGACTTGGCAGAAATGAGCAGGTCAAATTTATTGCTGATTTATGGGTTCATGTGGGTTTAGGATTTTGGGCCAATTTTAGGGGGGGTTAGGGCTTAAGGCTAATTTTAAGGATCAAGGCGCATTAGCGTCAGATCAGCCAGGTCATTTTGGTCGGGCATTTGACGATGAGTTGTAAGGGAAAATATGCGGGTCAATTTAATGTCAATTTTAAGCTTCAAGTTGAACTAAGCATGTGCAACGTGAATTAACATTTTTATAGTGTATTAACCAACCTTTTCATAGAGAAATCAAATATGTACCATGTGAACTAATTCTAGTTATAAATACTTAAATGAAAAACAATTTATTATTGAAACTACCAAAAATAATAACACTTTTTTTTTGACAACAAAAGATGAAATTTATTAATAGAAAATGATTCATGAGAACAACCCTCTCATGGATAAGTCATTTGAGCACACCAACCAAAGAAAGCAAAAACCCATTTATAATAATAACACTTATTTTATTTTTTTTTAGATAAGCAAAACTTGTATTAAAAGAAGGTACAAGGGGTACCTCAACCCTTAATACAACAAGGAAAAACAGAAAAGGTACATAAAACAGAGGATAAATTGCTAAACCAGCAAAAGACACCAGCAGTTCAAAAAAAAAAACTTGGGCAAGAGTCCAGCAGGCTGGATAAGAAAAACGGTCACCACCAACCAGCCTCACAAAACCAGATGCTTCAAACAGACCAAGAAGAGAGCAGCACCATCCACTTATAGTCCATGAATGCAAAGCAACGGGTTAGTATACCAAGCATAGAATGAGTAAGAGAACTCCTTGACCTTTAATAATAACACTTATTGTTATACAATTAAAATATTTAGTAAAAGTATATTAATTGTTTCCCTCCGTCCCCATTTATAAGTTACTTTTACATAATTCTCTCGGATTAAGAAAAGAAGTTGCTAGTATTAAATTTGTAAAAAGTTTTACTGAGTTTCCTAGATTACCTATCAACTTATCTCTCCAAATTAATTTCTTTTCAAAATTACATTATCTCTTTCATATTAAATATGAGGGTAAGTTTGGAAAAATGTATTAAATGCTTCATTGGTATTATAAAGTAACTTATATTTTTGGACTAAAAAAACTCTCAAAAAGTGACTTATATATGGGGACAGAGGGAGTATGGTATTAATTTTTTTTTTTGTTCTCAAAAAATCTTTGTGACTCCTTAACATTATTTGAAGTATGATGTTGACGGGAATATTGGGGATATCACACGCAGAGAGATAGCAAATTAAATAACAATAAATTGCATGAAAAACTTAAGATGAGAGGGTGAGCCAATTGGAAGGTGAAATAAAAAAGAGACAAAGAAGCCGCAGAGATTGTCACTAGCAAACTTGAGTTTCGCTCACTTTTTCATATTTCACATGGGCCAAAGCTCGCTCGTAGATTCCCAAATCATCTTGAGCAGCTTAACATGGCAATAAAGTTTTTAAAATCTATGACCAATAGTACTTCATTTCAATGGTTTTTGCTGTTGTTTGTAGGTGGCCATGTAAAATGTTAATCCAGCTGGACTGGGTATGAGTTTTGACCATGTTCAATGGGAAGCAATCATATGGGGGGAAATGCAAGTGGTGGCTGCTCTGACTTTGTCATAGTTCCTACTTCCTACCAAGTAGACTCGCTCATATGAAGCATGAAAATTTTGGTTCATAAATTAATTTTTTTTTCATAAATTAATTTTAACGCATAAATTAAAAGGTATATTTTAAATTATATTATAACAAATAGTAAAAACATAGCACATATTTCTCGAAAAATAACTCAAGTGTAACAACTTAGGAACATGCAGATGCAAGTGCTAGAATCAGACCCTGCAAAGAAAAAGAAGTAATTACCAAATTCTAATATTTGGTAATGGTAACAAACTAACAATGCCGGAGATTCAAAACTCTGATGCTTAAGAATTTTGAAAAATAAAATGCCGGGTTTTGGACTTTATGATATTATTAGCGACGTTGTCCGAATAAAAAAAAAAGCATCAAAACTCTTTACCCGATTTGAAATCCTGATAATGTTAATATACACTACCAATTTTTTAAAATTCCCGAAACTATTCCAATCCAACTCAGGAAACTAATATAAAGTATAAAACACAAAAAAGTGTCCTGAAAAATAAAGAATTTGAACATATTTTGAGGGATTTTCATCACGTGACATGGAAATGTAAAATGGAATATATATTATGACAATATCTTTTCATAAATATTTAAAGCATTTCACATATTTAATAATATGATTAAGGAGAAAGATAGACACAAAAATTTCACATGGCGACACATTTGAGAGTTTTCACATAAGAGAATCTTAATCCTACTTTAAATTTTAAGGTACTGCGTTCTTCTGAAAAGGTTTACCAAATTTTAAATTCCAGCAGAAAACCATTAAACATATGGTATTTCAGGAAATTACTACCTACCAAGTAGAACTATCTGTAAGTCCTTACTCCTTAACTAACACAGTTGGATCTGTGTCATTGCTTAGTAGTACCTGAGTAGGATACAGGGAGGGAACATTGTGCAGGTTAAGGAGAATCAACCAAAGTGGGCGCACACTACATGACATGAGTCAGTCATTCCATATCTTTATTATTACCAACCCATTCGTCACACACAAATTAAGCTTTTTATGTTTCAATTATGTACTATGGTTTCAGTTTGGTCCCTTTCAGTTTTCTTATTTTCACTGGAGAGATCATATATTATGTCCGAGTCATGATTGATTCTATGCAAATTGTACCCAGCTGTGCCATGATAGCATTTTTCTAATTTTGTGAGCTAATAGTAATGATAGATTAGAGATTGGTAGATAAAACCTTTAGCATCCAAATATATTCAGCTATTATTCTATTAATATATCCCTCTGGTGCACGTCGTATGTAAAGTTAATAAATAAAATGTACAGCGAGGTTAACTTTTTAATTTCCATCATATATTTCTTATTTAGGCATGTATATTATATAATTAAGGTTAGGCACATTTTCCCTTTTTTTAGAAAAATCGTACATGCAACGCAAGTCCTTCATAGATTTTCGTTTGATCAATTCTAAGTCCTAATCAACTCGATCGTAGACCGAAAATGTACAAGCATACTAATTCCCAAAAGTTTAATCTTGTGGAATAACAATTGGCTATTATGTATGACGTTTGAAATTGTGATAGGAATGTTTTTGAATGAAAAGGAACCCGGGCCTCAGATCTTTTCTTTTGTCCAAATCAGATATTAATTTTTGAAGTCAACAACATGTACAAGTGCTGATAAAAAAAACACGTACAAGCGCATATGCGAATTTTTTTCTAGGTAGTTTCTCCCATATCCATACAAAATGTAAGAGTTTTATATTCTTTAGGTTTAATTTATAATGATTTTTTTAACAATTTTGTTAATTTCTGATTTAATCATTTAATTATATTGTAAATAATTATGAGTTGAAGGATTTCAAATCCTCATATTTTAAAAGGATTTTTTATTTGTCTTAACCAAGGTATCCCCACAGCCGACAGCCATGAGACTAATCCCTCGCCCCACGATCAGCGCACTCAACTACTTCCAATTAGAAGAACCCGTATCCAAAATGGTTGGATCACATCGTACATGTTCCAAGGGGTTACAAGGCGCGTGACCTTATAACATTCCCAACACACCTCAAAACCAAGGTTGTATTAGAAACGTAATCATTCATGGGTCCAAGGACCAAAAGCTGATGTTTTTAAGATAATTGGTTCACGACGTGATATCAAAGCCTATATAACTAAGTGGTCTACAACTCGACCCTAGACACCCCCAATCCATTTAAACAAAACAAGTTGAATTTTAGCACATGATATATATGTGAGTTTGTGGATTCATGTTCACGCTTCAAGCCCAAGTGAACTCGCATGAGGGGGCATGTCACAAATATAATATAAAAATCATAGAGGGTCATTTACCTAACAGGTTAAGCTAACCATTCATGCGCCCGATCTCTATAGGGCGTAGAATTTGTAGGAAAGGACATGTGCGGGGTGGTCCATACATAGATAGTGACTGGTAAACAAATCAATAATAATAAGTTCTCATAGTCTCATATTCCCTCCATCCCCTATTACAAGTCACTTTTTTTGAGTTTTTTTTTGTCTCATAATATAAGTCACCTTACATTATCTATGAAGCATTAATTATATTTTTCCATGTTCACCCTCATATTTAATACTCCACATTTAAAGAATTTATATGTTTTCCAAAATTTTGCTTGATTTTCAAGACCCTTATAGTTTAAAGGTAATGAAATATTAATATAGAGAGAGAATTTCATATGAGTGTGATTTTTGAAAGTTTTTTAAAAAGCTACAAATTTATTGCTCTTAACTAATTTTAACAATTTTTCTTAATCATAGAGAATTGGTTAAAAGTGACTTATAATAGGGGACAGAGGGAGTACCATCTTAAAATTTAGATTATGTCTATCTAACTTTATTAAAAAAAACTAGCTTCGAAGTGAGTACTGTTTTACTCCATCCGTTCCTATTTATAAGAACCAAATAGAAAGTGCACTTAATCCTTTTTATAAGAATCAACTTGGAGTTTGTGGATAATTAATTATTCTTAGACAATAATACCCTTATTTAATTGAATTTATCTCTCTTTCCACTTGCTATATCATTAATGATGCATAAAAATTAAGAATAATGGGTGGAGGGTAACTTTGGAAAGTTGATATAAATTTAAAACAAATTTAATGCAATTATCTAGATTAACTAAATTTTTTAAAGGGTGTGAAGTGGTTGTTTGGTTCTTATATTAAAGAACGGAGGAGGGAGTACTATTTATAAATACTTATTTTACCGTATATTTAATTAATGTGAAAAAAAGCAGCCAAGAATCCCCAATCCCGAATTCAGATTGTAGGATAGCGTACCTGGCTTTGAGTCACTCTCCAACCAAAACCACAAAATTTTCTTTGTTTTTTCAAAAAGATGAAATGAGAGCTAGCACTCAAAGCTCAACTCAACCTGCACATGATTGGTATGGTGATTATTTTTCTTTTTAAAAACAGTATTCTATCAAAGAGCGAAGTATTAAATGCTTTGGAAATCTTCAATGGAAGAGACAGCAAAAAGTGTGAAAATATGTTTGATTATTATGATCTGGGCTTTTCAAAATTATTTTTGCGGCTAATCAAATTTAGAATAATATCATTGACTTAATGGAGCACCATTAGTACTCCATCAGCAAAGTTTTTTATTGAAAAAAAAAAATCTTATTCTGGACTTTCTGCTGATCCGTCTTTTGTGTATTCTAATTTGGGCTTACAAACTCGTAGAAGGGAAATGGCCGAATGGGGATTGCAAAAGATTGCTTCGGAGTTTGAAGCCATTGATAATAACTTGACTGATACTCCTTCAACTTCACGTCCGAATTCGGTCATATATGAAACCCCAAACAATGAGTGTGTCAGTCCCTGACTCCCTGCAGCCAAAGTTTTTTTCTTTGATCTCTTTTGCACCCTTTTATGGGTCCACATAATATGCACCACTTTTTAGTGGCGTAACCTTACACCACTATGTTAATTGTCTATTTTACTCCTGTTCAAAAAATTAATCCCATCAAAATCCACCCGGTAATACCAATAATTTTTTCTTTTTATAAAATAATTTTTTTAACAGGGGTAAAATGGACAATTGGTATAGTGGTGCAAGGTTGCACCACTAAAAAGTGGTGCATATTAGGTGACACCCTCTTTTATAATGGTAATAATGAGTTTGAATTGTTTTTTTTTTATAAGCATGAGTTTGAATATTGATGATCTAATCCTCTTAACCACCACATGTGGGAATTGGGTTTAACGTCCCACCCCTTAGGCTCCCCACCCCACCTAAAGTGGGGAAATCACCGTAAAGTCCATCCTGACTAGAACACGGTAAATGATAAACCGTTTTCAATATGACAAATCATTTACCGTTTTTTATTTAAACTTATAATAGGAACCAGAGTCGTTTTCAACCCCATTTTCAAAACCCACTTTCCCTCCCCAAATCGCTCCCTCTCCAAATCACTCCCAAACGTGCGTTCCTGAACCATATCTCCTTCAAAGATCCGTTCTTATCATCACCAAAGCTCCCTCAAAGAACCAGAACTCCCATTCATTACATTCAAAGGGTAAGTTTTGATTTTCACCGATTCTCACCATTTAAATTTAAATTAGGTGAATATTTCAACACTAGGGTAGTCGATTGATAATTAGAGGTAGCTTGTGTTGTCTGAAATTGCATGAAATGAGTATGGGTACGAGTGGGTTTCACGCCTAGGTCGTGAATGGGTTTCACTGTAAATTCGGTGAAACATTTTCCGTTTTCAACATGGTAAATGATTTACCGTGTTCAACATGGAAAATGATTAACCGTTTTCATTATGGAAAATGATTAACCGTTTTTTAAGCCAGATTTTATTTTTCTTATTTAGTGATTATATTTAAAATGCATATTTAATTAGTGGAAATAGATAATTTATTTAGTGAATTCTTTAATATTGAGATAACATAGATAGTTGAAATTACTTATATAATTGAGATAAATTAGATAGTTGAATATTGAATAGTTCATATTGAAATAATTGATAAAATTTGATGTTAATGCTATTAAATTTGTTTGCTTTGAATCGATAGCGAGAATGAAGGGCGGAAAGAGGTCTCGATCTACTAGTGAGGATGTAGGAGGTACAGAGGATCGACATCGGCGCTTGCATGCTTCTAGTCGGCGCGACGATCATTGTGCAGCCACTCAGGCGGTCGAGTCTTCAGCTCCGGCTGCTACTATGTCGTCGCCCATGGTAGATTCTTCAGCTCCGGCTGCAGCTGCTTCTGTGGCGTCTACCAGGGGAGAGTCTTCTGCTGCTGTGCTGGATCCTACTCCGCCGTCTCCGATGGTTGAGTTATCTCCCCATGCCATTCCTCAGCAGCCTTCCAGCGATGAGACATCTGGCGAGGAGTCTTCTTTTGACCATGAGCATGAGGGGAGTAGTGAGGAGGAGCTTATTCTTGAGGAAGAGCTTGATGCTGATGTCGTGCCAAAGGAGGGGGCACAGGGCGGTGATGATGACCTGATCCAGAGGGTGGCGCCGTTTCCGGGGGGCCTGATGACCTGTCGCTTCTCACGCATTATGCCGATCACAAGGCTCCCTTGACGTGGCATTCACTCCTACGCACAGACCCGCGGTACGTGGACCGTCAGGTATTGAGGCTGGCCACGGTTGGGGGGAAGGTATGGAACCTCCCTTGTGATGGCGATTCAGACAGCCATACACAGGTTCGACAGCTGCTGGAGCAGACGGGTTTGTATCACCTACCTTGGTGCGGGTACCCGGAGACAGACCCTGGCCTCATATTGGCCTTTGTTGAGAGGTGGCATGAGGAGACCCGTAGCTTCCACATGTTGTTCGGGGAGATGACTATCACCCTGGACGACGTGTCGGCTCTTCTCCATCTCCCCATGGGGTCGAGGTTCTACACGCCTGGCAGGGGGGAGTGAGATGAGTGTGCAGCGCTCTGCGTCCAGCTCATGGGAGGATCCACCGCTGATTATCTTGAGGAGTTTGATGCGACGCATGACCAGACTATTCGGTTCTTTATGTTGAAGACCCTGTATGAGACTGCTTTGGATGGTATGTCTTCATTATTACTTGATTAAATTGTATCTATTTTAAACGTATTATTATAAACTGTTAACTTAATTCATTTCATTGTAGAGCACCGATATGAGGATGCTGCCCGGATTTGGCTGGTGAACCAGCTTGGCGCGACGCTCTTTGCCAGCAAGAGCGGGGGATATCACACGACTGTCTACTGGATTGGGATGCTGGAGGACCTTGCGCGAGTGTCGGAACCCGCGTAGGGCGCGATTGCGCTGGCTACGTTGTACGACCAGCTTAGTCATGCATCCCGTAGGAAGATAGCCCAGATGGGAAGGTTCACCTCGCTCTTGCTGTCATGCGCATGTGAGTACCTTTCTGACCGCGTCATTATCAGGAGGGCGGTTCCGGACTACTCACAGACCAGCCTAGGGCGCATAAGTGGTTTACGTCCCGGATCGGGCATGCCAGACTCGATGAGAGACGAGTCATGCTCGATGAGCTTACGGTGGATGGCATCATATGGACTCCATTTGAGGATCATCGACAGCGGGATCCGAGGGCCCTCTAATATGGCTACATCAGGACACCTTTCGGCCGGGCTGTGAGACGTCATCTACCAGAGAAGGTTATGCGCCAGTTTGGCTACATACATAATATCCCTCGACACCCTTCTGAGATCCAGACGACGGGGTCCCTTGCTGAGACCGCAGATGCTGCCTATGCTGACTACGTGCCGCACCTGGCCCCTCATGGGATCCCTGCTATACGTCTGGGAGACGAAGTGTCAGATTACATGAGGTGGTATTGCAGAGTGTCCTATCGGTTCATCATCCCTGATGATAGGAGGGAGGAGCTCAGTGTCGTGGTAAGTTTGGATTCTAAACTTGTATATTATTTTATCCATTCAATTGTGATTTTTGTTAATGACATTTTCTTTGTAACTAAACATGTATATTATTTTTTGCAGTCTGCTATGCGTAGGGGTGTGGAGATGTTGGAGCAGTCACTGGAGGTGCCAGGTGCTCCTGCAGTAGGCACACAGGCCCGACTCCTCACTGAGAGGGCGCTCGAACTTTTTAGATCGAGTTCCTTCGTTGGTACCCAGGGAGTTGCCTTTGCTGCTGTTCGAGGAGCCGCAGCTGCGGGAGGCAGAGCTCGTGGAGAGGGTGCTCGTGGAGGTAGAGCTCGTGGACCTAGAGGAGGTCGTAGAGGTCGGGGTCGGGGAAAGTGATTTTATGACTCTTGTATGTTATGTATATTTTTATGTGGACATATGAGACTATTTATATTATGACTCTTTTTATTTACATGTTTTCTATTTTAGTCTTAATATTAAGACTCTTATAATGAAAAAAAGAGTAACAACTACAACATAAATAATCCAATGCAGGTAAAATAACATAAATAATCCATGACAAACAGTTCGAAGGTTACACAACCAAATTAACCAGAAGCAACACGAAAAACAAAATTATTCCTCTGTGATATCGATGAAGTCATGGGGTCCGCAATCCTTTGGAAATACCTTGACTATGTTGGGCAATGTTATATTAAGATAACAAACAGATCTTCTAGGTGCAAACAGAGCAACCTGCAAGTAAATTGCAGACTTTAATCCAACCATGCATAGTTGTCCAAATGAAGCAAGCTTAATATTTAGGTTCTAGAGGATAGACCTTTTGGAGAACGAGAACAGATCCAACAGTTATGTCATTCGCAAATTCACTGTGAGTGAAGGCCTTGCGATGGATGCTAGCATCAACGGTACCCGTAGGGTCCTAAATTATTGCAATCGTGAGAGAAATAAATAGGAACGATGTACGGTTAGAGAAGGGGGACTAAAACAAGGGGGACAAAAGCAAGGACATACCTTGAGGGTAACTTTCGCATCTCCGAAACCGTTGGGAGTGCAAGATTTGATAACAGCAACAACATTCTCCACTCTCTCAACGTTCGCTGTCATTGAGCCCAACGGAGTGGCAAATCCCTACTCTTGCAAGGCTGATAGCCAAGCATTTGAATTGAAATCAGGATCGGTTTCGGTTGATCCGTGTTCGAGCACACGCCTCACGATTTCCTGGGTCGAAATTAGTGGTGTGTTAGGGGTGGATCTACGAGCATACATGGCAACCTGGATGGCGCCAGCCGAGCCAGGAATGAGAGGACGAGAGCTGCCAGAAGTGTTGCTTTGACGTTTGCAATGGCGGACGAATGCATTTGGGTCTTGTTCCATTGTGTGTTTTTTTTTGTCTAGGTTACAAGATAGGAAGAAGAGGATGAAGAGTAAGAAGAAGAGGCAATACACAATAGAGATTTATAGCATAATGGTCAGAAGATTTATGGTGTATTGGTGGCTGGTAGAAGTGTGGTTGGGGTTGGTGGTTGAGAGTAATGTTAGGTTTCTAGTTTGTCGTGTAGTGGATGGAAATGACAAGACTTTGATAATGAAATGAAATGTCAAATGAGCTTTACTATTCAGCAAATGAACATTACATGCAGTGACCTGTCAATCTATGATGATGTCTACATAGTGAATTGCTTAACAACCTAAGGATAAGAGCCATCAAATTAATATTACAGAGCGTTTACAAATGAATATTACACAATAGGGAACACTCAATCTGTGGTGATGTCTACATAGTGAACTACTTAACAACCTAAGGATAAGGGCCATCAAATTAATATTACAGAGCGTTTACAAATGAATATTACACAATAGGGAACACTTAATCTGTGGTGATGTCCACATAGCTAGCCTGACTAGGACCAAGAGGACCACCAAAATTCGCAAGCCAAGCTTGGAATTCTGCAGCGAACATGGCTAAACGTGGACCATATGGGGTGCCCCAGTATCCGGAGGCAGTATCAGCATGCCATTGCCACTGGGGAGCAAAAGGCGGCATAGGGTGTCCAGGAGTTAAATGGAGCTATATTATAGGGAATAACCACAAAATTAGATAACTTCCAAATACAAACATTAATTGACAAGCTAGTAGGTAACCAAAATATTAGTGTACTTAATCAAAATATACCTGTATAAAGTGATTTATCACATGACCAATAGCTATAACAGGATGCACATCTGGTGGACCGGCTCCTCTCAGTGGAAGGTATGTGTTACAACCCATAGAGGAGAAGGTTATGAGAACCACTTGGAACCTTGTTGCTATAAGGTATCCCATCTATGGTAGTTGCATTCATTTATCAGGGGTGGCCGAGTCACCATAAGGAAGAGTGAGTCGATCATGTAAGGCAGTAACAATCTGTCTGGACCACATGGACTCATACATCAACCTATTATGTTCATGTTCTCCTATCAACGAGGCCCTAACCCAAGGCCAACCGTCCTCACCTGAGGAATGCCCCAGTAATGCAGCAATGGTTATATAGCCACAGTTGTCATCATCCTCAACATTTGTAACTCCGTCTATATATGGATGGAGAAAGGATGGAAAATGACTCATGAAATAGCTTGTATCAAAGTTCTTCATACACTTCTTCCTCTTTGCTGGTTGTGAAGCCTTCTTTGCCGCTTTCATCTCCATGTCAACATCTTCAAACCCTGAAGGATCACGAGTCAAGGATCCTATTGCTCGGCCCTTGGGTGGTTTGCTCTCCTTCAACATAAGAGTGCGGTTGGACTTTATCCGAACCTCAGGAGTACACAGTGAACTGCTTTCAGGACAATATATCGCCTGAAGCTTCCTCCTAACCATACTCTGCCTCCAGTATCCAAAGAATGGAAATAAAGTGTCAGTGCATCTACTTATGGGTGCATTTCTCCATGGTTTAGGCCGCAAATATTTGAGCTGCCAGTCTCTACAACAGGTACATGCTCCCAACTTAGGCTCTTCAAGAATGGATGCATTGCCTCATACGGAATTCTTTCGTAACCTGCAAGTTCACACACGTGTCACATTCAATAACAAATAGAAACAATTGACAAGAGAGTGGTTGACCGGTAACCTGCAAGTTGACAACCGCAAGGTAGTCTATGAGTCTCTCTCAATAAGCAATCGCATCTGCCGCCGTAGGACTTCGTTCTTGTCTGTTCAGCATCAATGAGTTGCAAGCATTTGTTTGGCACAAATCCTCTAATATTTATGTAGAATGAGGTCTTGAAAATGTGATCAATTATGTTAATACTGCGCTCAAACGATGCTACTATCTCAGTGTGACGATTCATGGTCAAACTATGCGACGCATCCCATGAAGTGGTCAGGTCACCCTTGCTGTTCCACAACATCCTCTTCAAGCTGGCATGTGCACCTTCAACCCTGCAAACAAACAACACACCTTATTACTTTCTACGTTAAAACATATAAGAATTAATATTGTAATAATCTATCAAATGAAAAACATATAACAAGTAATAACATATTTCTTGTACCTGTTGCTTGTTGTTGTTCCAAAATGCATCACATGATTTGTCCATGCCTTGACAAATTTCTCCTTGTGGACCAACCATGTAGTAGAACAATAAGTGATAAAGTTGCTGTATTTATCCTTGCACATTTTAAATGTAAGACCTGGATTTGCCGAACAAGTTAATTTCCGACTCACGCGTAGAATCAGTGTAAGCGTGACAGGAGTTTGCTGTTTGTGAAAGATTAATGAAGAAGAAAGTTCAGGAATTGCTTGAGGAATGTTGCGTAGTCGCTGTAGGAATTAGTGCGAGTCGTCTGCACACCTGCCTTATGGCGAGCGTGTCCAGAATAGGCTAATTTCGCTTTAGAGCAACGTTTTACGTGAGATTTCGAATCCTTGGAAAATTTAAAGGTTCTCTTTATTTTTCCTTCGACCAGCGTTTCATTTCGGAACTCTGGACTGTACGCACGATAGTATTCACTTTTCGGAAGTCCGACGACGCTAATTTCTTTGCTTCGAAACCCTAGATTCAAGCGCTGGATGAAGATTTTTTCTATTCGGGACTTCTAACAAAGTTTCCGTCTGCGTTGCCAGATTTGTTTTGACGTTTCCAATCTTTCTTCAGAAGGAAATTTTCTCATCCGACATCAATTGCAAAAAGTAGTTTTGCGGTATATTTTGAAGCATACTGCGTTCAAGCCATTTTCTCACTTAAATGTGCCCGATGCAAGTATCGCCCTTTCTTGGATCGATACTTAGATTAATTGCATAATATGACAACGTCATATTTGTTGTAATTGTCTAACAGTTATTCTTTAGCTCAGTTTTTACTCATTTTCTTGTCGATGGATCGTTTTATTTTGCCCAAAGTGATTCAAATTTATATTTTATCATTTCATAGAGTTCCTCTTAATTTTTGGGATAATAATATATCACCCCTATATTTTTCTCTTAACTCTATGAGTTAAATCATTCGGTGTCTAAATCAATTTGTACTAATTTTAAAAATATCTTCTCAAAATATCCTGAATAAATATCTCACCATCCTTATCCCTCCACCTCATGATTTCTCTCTCCTCACCCATCAGCAAATCCGTTCCCTTCCTCTCTTATAGCAAGATTCCTTCATTCCATTGTCAATTTTCTCATCCTCTGAACGTTGCTTTCTTTCTTCAAACATTCATTCATTTCTTTTATTTGTCTTTCCTCCTCACTCACCCTCTCTTCGTTCTTCTTGCTGAAGCACACCACCACCATCATGAAACCACGTGGACAGCACCACAACACCACTACAACCATGCCATTTTCTTCTTCTCGGCCAAGGCTATTATTAAGCCTTCTCCGCTTCCAATTATTTCCAAGAAGCCATGCACGCAACCAGCCTTCATTCTCCCCTCTGTTTATCACAGCCGAGAGCTCCTCCATGAAAAAAAGGGGACAATCACTACAAAGAGAAGGAGCCACGATAGCATAGGCACATTACCACCATCATCTTCATCTTCATCTTCTCATTTTATGGTAAAACTCCTCCTAGTTTCTTTGATCATGTTTTTAGTCAATGAAATTTATTCTCTTAGTTTCCACACATAGTGTTTTCATTAAAGTTATGACTATGGAAATGATTCATTAAACTATGGTTTTTGTTTCAAAAAAAAAAATGTTGAGTTCTTGTCTTTGTAAAATTTTCAATTAGAGCTTTTTCCAAAGTGCTTTTACAAATGTTATTCCCCATCACCGGATCTATGGATTTCACCATTTAGTTTTCTTAAAACTTGTTTTTTTTAGTTAAGAGATTTTGGGATTTTAAGAGCTTTAATTTAAGTCTTGATTAGTTGTGTTTAAATGTTACAAATGGATTTGGAAGTGATTTGGGGAAAAAGGTGAATTTATACATAGTTATGTAGATGTGGCCGAGCCTATGACATGTGTTTTGGGTTTGGAAAATCAATTATGAAACTTGTTTTTGTTTAGTGAAAATCATAAGTTAAGTTTGAGGACTAAAAGTTTATTGTGGGAAAACTTTAGGATTAAAGCACAAGAGGCTGAGAAGTTTTGGGTTAAACCGGAGTTTTAAAAGTCTTGGGGTTTGTTTGATAAATTTATAAAAGATTGAGGGTTGAAAAAGAACTTACTTTTATGTGAGGACCTTTTCTTGATTATGTGCTTATCAAGGGACTAGGGTTGAATTATTTAAAAATTGAGGAGTTGTTTGCGAAATGTGTTTTTTTTTAAGGACCTTTCTTTAAAACTCACAAATATTTTATCTTTGGACTTTAGTCCTTGAAACATAAAGTTTGTGCATTTAGCCTAAGTGAGCTAGAATGATTGGCTAAGTTTGTTCTGGAACTTTAGATGTAACTTTAGAGGCTATGGTTTAGTATGTGAACTTGTGAAGGGTACGAAGGACGGAAGCGCTTGACGATGAAGCCAAAGAACAAACGGAAGTGAGCCAACACGGGAAAGCAAAGATATGACTGGATTTGATTTGAGTCGCAACTTAGTAAGGAAAGCGCCTAAGGTTAGGGCAACTTACATATTAGCTATGACTGCATGATAGGCGTCGATCAACTTGACTTATGCTTTATCTGATGTTGTTTATGATGATGAGTTGATGTTATGATGTTTTTCCATAACTTGTGATATTGTGATATTGTTGGATTGTGCGTTTTGACGCGACTTCGGAGTGGAGATTCATTGATCTGGTGATCTTTGATATTTCGGGTTGGATGAACAACCCTAGGCAAGTCCAAACGAGGGGTTGAGACTTAGCCATTTGTTGGGATTCGTTTGAATACTTAGACTTTCCCCGGGAAACTTCTTTTGGGTGGTTTGTCTTTGGAAAACTTAGAATGATTAGAATTTCGAAAACTAGAGACTTTGGGAGACTTAGACTTTGAGAAATAAACTCATAACCTGACTAATTCAATTCGAAACGTTTTTACTAAATGAATAATCATAGGAGAATTGGAGGGGAAAATATTTACGAAAGACGGGGAAAAGTCGACTTTTGTTGTGGGTTTGGAGAGTTTTGGAATTGGGAAAGCCACTAAGGTGAGCTATGGTGATGATTGAAAGTCACCGAGTAATCTAGTACTCTTGGGAGTGTTGTGGAGCCGTGTTGTATTGACCGACACCTAGTGCTCTTGTTGTTTGGGTTGTGTTGTATTGACCGACACTAGACCCTTGTGTATTCTTGTTGATGGAGTTGTGTTGTATTGACCGACACTTACTCCGAGTTGTGTTGTATTGACCGACACTAACTCATGGTTCTGTTGAGGTTGGGTTGTGAGCTAAACACTTTCGTGGTAAGGGCGATTCGTTGTTTGGCTAACCATATTGCATCAATCGGGTGAATAACGGGAATGGTTCACCTGTGCATCTCATGGTAGATAACGGGAATGGTTCACCTTGCATTAATGATGAATAACGGGAATGGTTCATCATATGGTGAATAACGGGAATGGTTCACCAAGGATGAATAACGGGAATGGTTCATCCAGGATGAATAACGGGAATGGTTCATCCATAGTGAAGAACGGGAATGCTTCACTTGTGGCGAACGGGAACGCGTCACAAATCCGGATTCATGATTGCATATCACGCATACATTCATTCTGACTTGAACTGTGTGATGTTTGGTTATTGAAGCAATGTTAGAGCCATAACATGCTAGGATTGTTTATATATATATATATATATATCAACATATATCTATACCCCATATCACATGTTGAGTGTATATCTACTTATTTCTGTGAGTTGACCCTAGCGCCTTGGCTTTGGTTGTATGTTTGTGTTTGGGCGGTCGGCCTGCTGCCAGATGTCGACGGTGGATTGGGTTTCGATGGTCTTTCCCTCGGGGGGGATCAGATATGAGTTGGTGGACCGTCATGCCCCACCGCTTGGGTGATCTATCTTGTGGGTCATCGGGCGACGTACCGGGGAAGGGTCATGGAGGACCGGACTGACGAGAGTGGACGTCTGACGAAAGGAGCTTTACGACGCATGGAGCTGAGCTTCAACTTGCCAACTTCAGTTCGCAGTGGACTTGGTACTGGGAGGGTAGGTTTAGGCAGGCGTCATATTTTGTGTAGAGCTCTGATTCGCTTTGCTATTGGGACAGGGTAGGTTCCCGACGCATGACTTTTGTGTGGTTCTCTTACTGAGGGATCACAGTGAGTCAGTCGGACCATAGGGGTCTTTGCTTAGGTCATTTTGAGGCCGACTTTCTCCTAGTGGTTTGTAATTATAATTTTCTCACTTACACTTCTGGGTCTGTATATATTTTCCTAAGGGCACACTACTTGGGAGTCACTGCGGGTTCGCGTGACGTGGAGTGCAGCTGAGGCTGTACATGTGTATATATTGTATATCAGTTAGTTTAGTTGTTGGGTTTTGTCTTTATGTCCTTTATCGCTTTTATTTAAAGGAATCAATCGAAAAAAAAAATTACTTGTTTTCCGCGTAAAGTTTATTTTTGGTTACTAAAGTGACACCTGGAAATCGGGGTGTTACATTAAACAATTCCATCTAATGACCTTCAAATTCTTCAACTGTTGAAGCATCTACCAAGTCGGCCCACTTCTCCATAACCTCTGCAGCAAAATTATCCGTGCCAACATACAATTTGCACTTTGCCAAAACACACTTGTTGATGTGCCACAAGCATAATAAATGGGTAGTGGTGGGAAGGCTTTGTTTAGGAGCACTCAATAAGGCCAGATCTCGGTCAGTCACAATCACTGTAGGCAACCTAGATTGGTCAGCAATAAGAGACTTCATACACTCCAATGCCCAAATGTAAGTCATATGTGGCCTCACTGCCAATGTAGCAGAATGCTATGGAGTATGTCTTATCTGTGGAAGTCAGACCAACAATCTCGAGCAAGGGGAGTTTATATTTGCTTGTCTTGTAAGTGTAATCCATGATCACTACATAAAGGAATGTGTTGAACAGTTTAACAGCATTCGAATGAGCCCAAAATACATCTCTAATGACTTCCGATTCGGGTTCATGTCTTTCAAAGTGAACATAGTTGTCACCGTCCAACTTCTTCAGCAAGTGTTGCATCTCTGTCAATGACCCACGAACGGATTATCTAAACCTCTTGCAAACACCATAAATTTGTTGGATGATAGACAAGTTTGCAGGATTTTTTTCCTTCAAAGACAACAACATCTTTCTCGGTGGAACCCAAATCTTAGCCTGCTTTATCACTTCCTCATTCTCAACACTAGTTAGTCGATCAGCGTAATTGTGGTCAAGTAGTGACCTAGCTGGTTGATGGATGTGTTTACCATCCATCACCTTCAGCCACCAGTCTCTATCATTTTTCGTAGGTCGTCCTTTTAGTCTAAATGGACAACCTTCCTTTTGTGTTGCCGTTCCTTCAACAAGATCAGAGTCTTTGTAGGGAGCATACTCACCATGCTTCTCACACCCCAGAAGCACATATTCTTTTCTTCCATTCGCACCACTATCATACTTTGTGATCACCAAAACAAATTTATTTCTAATAGAAATGTCGTGAACCCATTTCAGAAGATCAACTCGTGTAGGGAAACACTGTTTAATGATAAACAAGTCATAATGCATAAACAAGGCATAGACAAAGCATAAACAAAACATGCAAATTTTTTTTCAATGAGTACCTGATTAGTCGCATACAAATGGGAGACATCTATAGTTATACTCTGGGGTTCAAATGGTGATGGTTGCTCCTCTTTAAGATGATCATTTTCCAATTCAGCATTTATCAATTGTGACTCACCAAAAACATAAGAATCTGTCATCCCTGGAAGTGAAAACGGTAAATCAATGTTCATATCCAATACGGTAAATCAATATTCACATTCAATACGGCAAATCAAAGTTCATATTCAATACGGCAAATCAAATTTCGTATTGAATATGAACTTTCATTTGCCGTATTTGTTCACGATGCAGAAACCTTAAACTACCAACTTAACTACCTAAACTAACTACTAAACTAACAACTAACTACTTAAACTAACTATAAATAAAGTACTAAAAACTAACAACACTTACCAGGAGTTTAAAGCTTCCCTTGGTGGTGGTGGTGGTGGTGGTGGTGGAAAGAAGGAAAGTGGAGATGTTGGTGGTGGTGGGAAGAAGAAATGTGAGGGAGTTCAGGAGGGTAATGTTGATGGAAATGAGTAATGGTCAGTGACCTGCTGCTTGTCAGATAAAGTACAGGGGGCCTGGGAGGAGTTGGTGGAGGAAGGAGTAATGGTGGAAAATGTGATCACACTGTCAGGACATAATACGGTTAATGATTAACCATATTATATATATTCATTACGGTTAATCATTAACCGTATTTGTTCTTTGGTGGAAGGAGGAGTAACAGTGACAAATGTGTTCACACTGTGGGAAAAAATACGGTTAATCATTAACTGTGTTCCATATATTAAATACGGTTAATCATTAACCGTGTTCCATATATTGAATACGGTTAATGATTAACCGTGGGGTACTTTTGGGATAAAAAAAAAGGGTGGGGTGGGGAGCCTAAAGGGTGGAGCTTTAAACCCAATTCCCACCACATGTGTATATTGTTCCATCATGAACATTGAGATGAGGTATAGTACCTAAGATGCAAGGAACGTGATACGAGATTTCTAGAGAGAAGTGAGAGTGTAACCACTTAGAGAGAGAAAATAACTGAATTTTAAGCTTGTTATTGCATATATGAGCTAAGAGTCCCTTACAATTGATAATCGTCCCCTATTTATAGGTGTGGAGTTGGGCTTGGCGCCTCTGATGTATCTTAATGGGCCAATTAGGCCTCGGGGAAGGAGGCCCAAGTCTCTGGTGCACTCTCCGCCTGAGGCTAGCGCTCTTGGGCGAGGGACCCTGGGGTCTCGCCCAGTCCACAAGTCCACAAGACACCGAGCTCGAAGCATGAGAGCTAAGTGTGTCTTTAAGCAGAAAAACTAGGGCGAAGGCCATAAGAGACTATCCAACGCTAAAACCTAAGGTCTAAAAACGGAGATTAAAGGCCAACATGGCTTGGTGAGTAAAGCTTTTAAAATCTACATCTCAAACTTTTGTTGTGCCCTCTTCTCCGGGCAGTCTGAGTCCACAAGTGAGCTTGCGGCGATGAGGCTGGATTTGCTCGCCCCACCGTAGTGGCGCACGTGCCATGAACCGTAACTTTTTGACATGTGCTAAGCCTGCGCCACGTGCTGCGCCCTGAGGCGATACAAGAGTCAACGAATCCAAAGAATCTCAACCACTATCTCTGGGACGTCCCTTCGAATCACAGTAGAGTCTGACGATTTGAATTCAAACTAATAAGCTTTAACTGTTGTAACCCTTCGTTTAATGCATTGTCTTCTTTTCCCGAAACTCATGCCGCATTCCCTTAAGTAATCATTTTACCTTGCCACGTCATGGCACGATTCCCCAACCGCTACTCTCCCTGGTCTTCAAATTCTCTCCCCTTCCATTTTTCGCCTTTTCCCATCAACTGTTCCCATATTCATTTCTGACTCTCACACGCTCCGGCTCCCCTTGCTGACCTTGCGAACTTAAAGCTCCAGCCCCTCTTGCTCCTCCTTTCTCAGTCCTTTTCTGGTTAGTTTCTTATCCTCTCCTTCTTCTTTTGCTTTTATGATGTCTTCCGGCGGGGCCCTTTACTCCGTAGAGGAGATCAAAGCCCATCGCTTGGCAACCTTTTCCACTCTACCTTCCCCCATCTCCGAGGCTCCTGATCAGGGAGTTCTTGACCAACCATCAGAGCTCTCTACCAGCGAATCCCTTTCGAACCTTGCCCATAGGGTTGGGGGGCTTTGCAGTTCCCCATTATTAGAGGGCCTCCTTCGTACGACCGGCTGCCAAAAGCATGATCGCCCCTGGCAACACCGTGTGTTTAACGACCCCAAATATTCCCACTTTTTCTTTGTATATGAATACTTGTTTCTTGATCTTGGTGTAAAACTTCCATTTTCTCCCTTTCTCACCCAAGTGCTATGTGACATTAACGTTTCTCCTTGTCAACTTCACCCGTGCTCCTGGGCTTATCTGAAGTGTTTCGAAATTCTCTATTGCAGCGTTGATGTGGTTCCTTCCCCTGCCCTATTTTCTTTTTTCTTCAGAGCGGATCCCCAATCTCTAGGGACCCATGGCTGGGTCATCCTGGTACCCCGGCCGGGTCGCGAACGATTTTCCCCTTACCAAATTGGCCCCGAATCTTGCCTGGCTCGCCGGTACTTCAGGGTCATCGTCCACCCTGCCTACCCCTCATCATTTACCCAAAAGGACGGGAAAGCCCTTTTCCCTCTTTACTAGACACAGCGTCCCAAAACCGTATTCAATTCTCTCGAGACACGTTCTTCTTCTAGAGAGAGTTTCGCCATTGGTGTCTTATCCTAACTTCCTCTTTTTAGTTGCACTGATATACTCGCGGTTTCTCCCGGATCCAAATTGTTTCCTCGATTAGGTTTTCCCTTTACCGCCTTCTTTACACCTTTATCTTAATTTCTTTGCTTCTGATGACTTTACCTTTGCTTCTCAGGGAACATGACGTTTTCTACTTCTGAATTGCTGAAAGCATTCCTTTCTGAAAACGTCAAGGCACCCTCCCCAGTCCAAGTTGGAGAGAAAAGACAGAGCTCACCGACAAGCGAGGGCTGTAAGGCCCTAAGTTCAATTTGGAACAATTTTATGGAAGTTTGAATAAAATTGAAGTTTTAGTTAATGTTTGATAGCTGGCAGATTAGAACTGTCAACTTGTGTGAATTTTTAGAGGGTCTTAACGACTTCATTTGGGAAAACTTCCTTCATGAGAGTTGTAGCCCTTTAAGTCTAGAAAATTCTCGAAGTGGAATCAGGTCATTCCGACCTCTGTAGCTCGCGATATCATCGGTTTAGTGACGATGGTCCTGGCTGTACAGTACCAGCGGATTTAATTGATTTGTTTCCTTTCAATTCCGAGTTTGATCGTGATATTACTAAAAAGGGCTGAGGTTTTTGATTAGTTTCAGGCCTGAGTAAGTTCTTAAGTGATTGGGTCAAGGGTTTTGACTTGGGTCGGGCTTGGAAGAAAACAAACCCTAGCCCAAGAGAGGGAGAGAGGGGACGCGGGCTATGTAGGGTTTTGGGAGGGAAAGGGTTTCTTTTCACACTATTCTGAAGAAAGAAACCTTGTGCACTTCTGAAACACGTAAAAACAGAGGAGAAAGAGTGAGAGAAACCTTCCCCTTGCACCCTAGCCGTCACCGTCCCAAGCCCTACCACCGTCGACGTGTTCGCGCAAGAGAGAGGAGGAGTTCGCGAGCGAGAGGGAGAGAGGAAGGGTTACGCGTGGGAGAAGAGGAGAGAAACCAGAACCTTGCTCTTCAATTTCATCTTTTCTTCAAGCCTAAGGACAAAGGTAAGGGCTGGTCCTAGGATTGGGTAGATTGCCTAGGGTATTTGCCATGTTTTACTATGAGAAAAGCCACGAACATGATTGCTTTTGCAAGAGTTTTGTGTTCATGATGCTTGCTGTTTTTTTTGCCTTGAGATCTTGATGTTTTGCTTCTGATTTGAGATGAAATGTTGATGCCATGATTCTCCATTAATCATCACTACAACTACCGTTTCTTCTATGACTTTGCTTGATTAAAATGATTGAAGATTTATATGCTTAGATCTGCCTTTTGTGCTAGAATTGATGGTTATCTTGGTTCTGGAAATTTAAGCATGATATATGATATATGATATGTGGTTCTTGCTGCTGGAATATGGTTTAAAACTCTGGGACTTGAATGGTTGAAAAATTAATTTGAAGGCAAAAGTATCTCTGCCAGTTTCCTGTACTGGACAGCGAGTTTTGGAGCTTAATTACACCTAATTCGGGGTCTCAAATGAAAAAGGGATAAACTGGACAATTGTTGATTTTAGAATTGGCTTTCTATGCATATAAAGAACATAATTTTTGGTCTAGTAATGAGGTCTGGAGGTCGATCTTAGTGACTGTTGCACCTGCTGTTCTTCCTGTACCGGACAGCAAGCTTTAAGGCCTAATATCACCTAATTCTGGATCTCAAATGGAAAAGTGATAAACTATAAAAGTGTAGAGTTTCGAATTATCTTTCCAGTCATGTATCATGTGAATTTTGTGGCTAAGTATTGCGGTCTGTAGACCAGTTTTAGTACACGCTGCACCTGTTGTCCAAAAACACTAAATTTGAGAAATTGTTGGAAATGTTAGTAACATGTGATTAGGGCCTTTGTGAGATTTTTATATGATGATATCTGTAAACTGAGCCTCTGGAATTTGTAAATAATTTGTGAATTTGGGAGGCCCTGATTATTTCTATGCTTTGCATGAAGTTTAGTTGTGACTTGTTTAGGAGGTCGCTCACCCAGCTGTAATTCCTCCTAGTGTGACTGTTATTTCTTGACGTTGTAATCTGATACGATATTAACTCATAAGACTCTAGGATTGACATTAGAGCCTTAAACACCAAGAGAATGAATTTATAACTCGCTTGCAAGTAAATGTGAATAATTTGGACATAGGTCAGGTAGACTATGGTCCATGAGAACGATGGTACCTTGCACGCGAGGGAGTTATTTGGGTTGACTGCGGTCTCCCGTGAACCTTGTGGGCCGGTGTGGCTTCACGTGATTTGGTTGATTGCGGTCACCGTGAACTTTTGTGGATCATTGCGGCTCCACGTGATTTGGTTGACTGCGGTCACCGTGATAACCGTGCCTCTGCGGAAGCACGAAGATGGCCATGGAAGTTTTGGTGGGTTGTGTGAAGTGAGATTCCGTTAGTAACTGACTCTTTCCCATAAAAGACATATAATGTACTTATATTATATATGTTGTTGTTGATTTTGTCGTTATCATTCTTTTTGTTGGACCTGACCCTGCTTGTTTGCTATGTGTTTATTTGGGGGGGGTAGATGGTCGTGAAGATAATGGCGATGACTCATTCTTGGGAGTTGATGCTACGTGACGTGCCAATACCGGAGGACGACTACACTTCAGAGGAAGAGGCTAAGGAATAGGGTTTGGGTTGAGAGTCTTTTGTTTTCTGTTGGGGTTGAGAGTTTCCGAAGTGTTGGTATCGAACAATTTTATTGCTTAAATTCGAATGAACAAGTTTTGATGTAATCTTTATTTTCATTCAGGCCTTTGATTCGTACTCTTTACAGTTGGTTATTTAAAAAGTTTTACGATGTTGGTTACTTCCGCGTGTTTTTGGAAAGGTTATGTTTCAGGAGTTTTCGTAAAATGAAAGGTTTGTCATTAATTGAAGATTAATAAGTGAATCGACGAAAACTCTTTACGAAAATTGGTTAACTAGTTACTGTGTGACACCCGAGAAATCGGGGCGTTACAAGGGCTCTCCCAAGAAAAAGAAGTTGGGCGAGACAGGCTCTTCGATTGCTATAGGCGAGGGAACCATTGCGTCCGCCCCGACTGCTCCGGAAAGGGCACGTGACTCCCTGGTGCCCGATCATCATGGTGAAGCAGAAACTTCCCCCGCTGTGAACACCTCCCGCCCCTTAGACTCAACGGCGGGTCAACAGCATCCGTCCCCTGGCCGCTCGCTGTCTCCTCCGCCCGTCCAAACTGCTCATGATTCACCTTCCCCTAACTCGCCCGGGGTTGGCGGCGAGGAAGAGAGGTTTCCCTCATACCACCCAAAGGGCCCCTCAAGCAGCTCTTCCGCCGATCCTTTCTCCTTCTTACTCTCTCATCCCTATCTTGAGAAATTGAGGGAAGTACCCAGCCAAAACCCACAAGAGGTTGCTCAAGAAGCTGTGTCAAGTCTTCTTCGCGCCGGCTGTCTGTTCGCCCATGTGGCTTGGCAGGCTCGGCCCCTTACTGGTATTGCGGGACTCCGTCAAGAGGTGGAAAAGCTGTATTCCATCAACCTTCAAGCCAACGAGACCTGTTCCAAGTTGTCTGCCCAGCTTGCCACTGAGGTAGACAGAACAAAGAAGATGCAGAAAAAGCTGGCGGAAGCAACGATTGCAAAAGCTACGGCGGACGAGAAGGAGAGGCAGCTTGAGAACCAGGTCGAGGGACTCCGCAAGGACCTTAGTGCCAAGGAGACCGCTATTGCTTCCCAGGAAGAAAACCTTGCTGCCAAAGATAAGGAGATTGCTGATCTGCGCGAGAGGCTGGCGACCAAAGGTGGGTTACTTGCTGAGGCCCGGTCAGATTTGGAATCGAAATGCAGACTTTTGGCCGAGAAAGATGCCCAGGCCATCGCCCTGGAAGAGCAGACTTATGCCCTGAAATGATAGGGACCCAATGGCCATATAGGTTTATGCAGACTTATGCCTAGTTATGTTCGCGCGCCCATATTTCGGGGGGATTTTGGGATAAGAAGCTTATCCGCACACATCGCCGACGAGTGACGGCGAGCTGCGTCGACTTTTCCGGAGCGATCCCCAGACATCAAGGTCGTGTTGGGATTGCCACCTTCAGGGAATTTTTCCCACCTAATTCTCGCCGCAATTCAGTGTGATTGAAATTGCTGGATACAATTTTTGTATTTTCAATCAGACGTGATAGTCAACAAACTCCCGAGATGGAGAACAAGAACGTGTCTTTGTTTTTACCATTCAGGCACATTGGCCAACAGACTCTCGAAATGGAGAACAAGAATGTATCTTTATCTTTACACCTCCAATCTCTGCGAGGCGCGCTTGGCTGATCGCCCCCGTGCCGAAACCAGCTCCTTGTCAGTCCCTCAGCAGTAATAGTATTTTAGGCTCGTTGCGTTCCAGGAACGGGGCACTCTCCTTCCGTCCAAGCTTTCTAGGTGATAAGCTCCCTTCCCTAAGGCCTTCATAATTCTGTAGGGGCTTTCCCTGACTGGACTCAGCTTATTCCCAGTGTTCCCAGTTCGCTTCTTTAGCACCAGGTCCCCCTCTTACATTGCCCTCGGTCGCACCTTCGAGTCATACTTTGCCGCAGCTCGTTGTTTCATTGCTGCCTCTCTGATGCGAGCCTCATCGTGTGTTTCTGACAACAAATCTAAATCTACCGCCATGTTGGCAGAGTTCTCTCCCTAAAAAAGCGGCGTTGTTCGCCACAAGCTGTTGTCTATTTCTACGGGCAACATGGCGTCCGCCCCATAGTTCATCCTTAATGGAGTTTCCCCAGTGGTTGAGTGCTGCGTTGTATTGTAGGACCAGATTACAACTGAGAGTTCATCCAACCAGGCTCCCTTCACCTCCGAGAGCCGGCGCTCCAATCCCCATAAAATTACCTTGTTCGCCGACTCCGCTTGCCCGTTAGTTTGAGGATGTTCTACTGAAGAGAATCTTCTTTGGATACCCATCCCTTCGCAGAATTTCTTCGTTTGATTACTTGCAAACAGCGTCCCGTTATCGGAACCGATCGCCCTTGGTACCCCGAATCGGCAGACAATTCTTTTCCAGTAAAAACCCACGATCTTGACTGCTGTAATGCTTGCGAGGGGCTCTGCTTCCACCCATTTGGTGAAGTAATCCACCGCTACGAGAATGAACTTCATTTGTGACCTGGCGGTGGGGAAAGGCTCAACGAGGTCAACTCTCCACATGGCGAAGGGCCATGGGGAGCTAATTGTAGCTAACTGTTCAGCTGAGGCCTTGGGCAAGTCTGCAAACACTTGACATTTTTCACATTTTTTCACGAATTATGCACATTTTTCGAGTGCTGGCTAATCTTGCCAGGGCGTCCGCCCTTTGGTTATGCGCCGTTGGCACGTACTCAACTATCACCTCCTGTAGTCGACCCATTAGCAGTCGCACGCGCTCTAGATATTTAATCAAGGCCGGCTCTTTCACGTGGAATTCCCCATTCACCTGGTTTGCTACTAGCAACGAGTCCGTCCAAACCAGCAGACTATCAATCTGTACCTCAATTGCTAGCATCAGCCCGGCGATCAGGGCCTCATACTCTGCCTGGTTGTTGCTGGCTTTGAACTGGAATCTGAGGGACTCTTCCATTGTCATTTGATGACCCGTCGACGAACAATATCCATTGCGTGCTCATCTTCTCCCCGCCTTTCGACGTCAATTCTACCACAAAATCGGCCAAAGTCTGCGCATCGACCTTCCCCCTTTTATCGTACTGTAAACCATATTCTGACAATTCAACCGACCAAGCGACAAGTCTTCCGGACAAATCTGGCTTCAGCAACACCTGTCTCAAAGGAAGGTCAGTTCTTATTTTTACCTGAAAGCTTCGAAAGTAGGGTCTTAGGCGTCGGGCGGTAACGAGGACGGCGAGCGCCGCCTTCTCTATCTTCTGATACCTAATTTCCGCCCCTTGGAGTGTATGGCTTACGAAGTAAATTATTTTTTGTTCTCTGTTTACCTCCTGAGAGCTGATTGCATGATCACTGACAGAAAAATATAAGTGCAAAGGGAGGCCTTGGGTAGGTTTTGACAGCACGGGTGGCACAGACAACATTTCTTTTAGGCGCTTAAAGGCTTCTTCGCATTCTGAATTCCACTCAAACGCCGCATTCTGAAGGTCTGAAAAACGACTAGAAGGGGGGGTTGAATAGAGTTTTGAAAATAAAAACTTTCCCCTTAAGATTTAAAGTAAATCTTTTCGGTTTATCTGAGATAGATGGTGCAGCGGATAAAGATAGAGAGAAGAGAGAAGCACACAAGTATTTTATCCTGGTTCACTTGATAAATCCCTCAAGCTAACCCAGTCCACCCGTTAAGGTGATTTCTTCCTTCTTAGAATGAAGGCAATCCACTAATCAGATAATTGTTACAACTGCACTTGAAACCTACAAGTGACTAACAATACACTGACTTAGCTCACACTAAGATTCACTCTCTTAGTCTTCTCTAGGATCCGATCAACCTTGATCTCCTAAAGCAATCACCACTAAGATACACAGATCCTAGTCTTCTTAAGGATACTGACCTACCCGGTCCCTTAAGGAAAATCAAACAACTGTTTGAGGTTGGTGTTTACAAAGGTTTGCTTCTGAATAAGCTAGGTGTAAACTAAATAAGAACAGATGAAGAAAGTAGAGGCTTGAATCTTTTCTTGTATTGTAGCTCTTGGTTTCTCTCTCTTATCTTTCTTCTTTTCTTCAGCCTTAAATAGTCCAAGGTGCAAAGGATATTTCTGTTGAGAGAATATGACCGTTGGAGGGCATTTCTGGAACTTCCAGAACCTGTTGTGGCTGAACCTTGGTAGGTAGGCTTGTCATAATAGTACACTGCTCTTGTACTTCTTGATAGTGACATTTGCCTTTAACCATTTACTTCTGATCTGACGACGCTTCATGTTGGAACTTGTGAAGCTTGGTGATCAGAGTAAGAGGGAAGCTTGGATCCTCTGACCGTTGTATCTTCTGATTCTGAACTCAGAGCTTCTGGACCTTCAGAGCCTCTGGACCTTCAAAGCTTCTGGTCCTTCAGAGCTTCTAGACCTTCAGAGCTTCTGGTCTTCAGATCTTCTGATCCTCAAAACTTCTGATCCTCAGATCTTCTGGTCTTCAGATCTTCTGATCTACAGATCTTCAGATCTTCTGGTCTTCAGATCTTCTTATCTTCAGATCTTCTGATCCTCAGATCTTCTGGTCTTCAGATCTTCTGATCTTCTGGTCTTAAGATCTTCTGGTCTTCAGATCTTCTGATGAATATATCTTCTGGTGTCAGAATCAGAACCTGTTTGTCAAAACACTAAAGACAAACGTTATAGTACCATAATTGTTCATCCACAAATAAATACTTTTTATCATCAAAACATAGAGTTGTACCACATGACCAAATCTTGATCTTACACATTCTTCTTTAGGCACTTGAAGAATGGGGCTGACTTGTCGCCTGAATGAGGGAGAAACCTGGACATGGCTGAGATTCGTCCTGTCAGGCGCTGCACTTCTTTTACACTGCTGGGGATTTTCATTTCTTGGGTTGCTTTACACTTATCTGGATTGATCTCAATCCCTCTGGACGTAATCATGAAGCCTAAAAACTTCCCGCCCTGTATACCAAAAGAACACTTCTCCGGATTGAGCCTCATATTATGCTTTCGGAGCCTATCAAAAGCTTCTGTCAAATCCTCATGATGGATTGATCCTAAAACTGATTTCACAACCATATCATCGACATATACTTCCATGTTCCTCCCCACTTGACCTTCAAATATCATGTCCATCAACCGCTAATATGTCGCCCCCGCATTCTTTAGCCCAAAGGGCATAGTTTGATAACAGTAGTTTACCCTAGCAGTCATGAAGGCCGTTTTGTCTTCATCCGACGGGTGCATCTTGATTTGGGGATATCCTGAATAGGCATCCATCAGACCCAGCAGCTAATTTCCCGAAGCTCCATCCACTAGCTTGTCTATGCTTGGTAATGGGTAAGAATCTTTCGGACACGCCTTATTCAGGTCTGTGTAGTCAACACACATCCGCCATTTTCCGTTCGCCTTCTTTACCATTACTACATTCGCCAGCCAAGTAGGATACTTAATTTCTCGGATGAAATCTGCCGCCAGTAATTTATTCACCTCTTGTTGGATTGCCTTCTCCTTTTCATCGCCCAGTCGCCGGCGTGTCTGAGTCACTGGTTTAACTCCAGGATTTAGTGCCAGCCTGTGGAAAATGAAGTTCGGGTCTATTCCTGGCATGTCCTTGTGACTCCAAGCAAAGAAATCCAAGTTCTCGCCCAATAGCTTTGATAATCTTTGTTCCTGAGCCTCAGTCAGTCGGGTCCCTATCTTGAGTGTCTTCTCGCCAAATTTCAGCTCCTTGGTCTCCTCGATCGGTGTGGGCCTGTTGACTCGCCCCTCGCCCCTTAGGTCTAGGTTCTCTTCCGGCGCATCGACCTCGTTACATCGGTGTCCCACCGAGGCGTTCCTTTTCCCGTACCGATTTATCGCGTTGCAATAGCACTCCCTCGTCGTTTTTTGGTCCACAACCACTCTCCCAATTTGTCCATTCGGCAAAGGATATTTAATCGCCAAGTGTGCCGTCGAAATCACAGCGCACAACCGGTTCAAGGTGTTCCTGCCAATTATCATGTTGTACGATCCCTCCGCTCCTAGGATCAAGTATTTCACTCTTAGCGTCCTAGTGTTCTCTCGCTCGCCGAATGTGGTGTCAAGGTCAAGGACGCCTCTCACCCACACTTGCTCGCCCGCAAACCCCACCAGAGTCCCTGCATAAGGAGTGAGATCTGCCTCATTCAAACCGAGCCGATCAAATACCCCGCCGTAAATGATGTCCGCCGAACTCCCTTGATCCAAAAGCACTCGTTGTACATTAAGTTGGTTGACGCGAAGGAGGATTACGATCGGATCGTCCAGATGTGGCTTTATTCCAATGAAGTCACCGGACGAGAAGGTAATGTCTGGATGTGAAAAACCAAAAGGAACTTCTGTTACCGTGTTCACCGCCCTAGCATACCGCTTTCTAGCTGCACTGGTGATTCCTCCTCCTCCAAACCCTCCAGCGATTGTGTGCACTCCTTTGGGTATTGGAGCTCTACCGCCCTGCGCTCTAGTAGGCCTTCCTGCCGCTATCAGCTTCCGGACCTCACGCTGTAACGTGCGGCACTCCTCTATGACGTGGCCTATGGCCTGGTGATAAACGCACCACTCACCCCTCGACTCGCCACTTATTCGCGTTGTTAACGGCTCTCGGAGGATTTTTGATGTAGATAGTTTGTCCAGGCATGTCAGCTTTCCTTTTAGAGATGAGTTTGTCCCCTCCTTCGGGGATTTCCAATAGCTTTCCCTTTGCAATATCCGAAGCTTCGCCGCTGTATGCGCTTCCCGAGCCTCCGCGTCCTGCTGCTCCAGACCATGACTTATGTCGCGAATCAGCCACCTCCAATCTCCGAGAGTGTCCAACGACCAAGGTGATGGCGGTTTTCCTTCTGAGGATTTCAGCAAGGAGACTGAAAATTCCGCCTCCTCCTCACGTCGCCCTCTATATGCTTGACGCGGATTGCGTGCGTGTCTCATCCTTCGTTTGCCTTGTCGACGTTGCACTTCCATCAAGTGTCACCAGCAAATCAAGAATTTGACTCAGAAATCGAAAATCGAAGAGAATCGCATGAAAAAACGAACTTCACTCGGCTAAACTATGCTCCACGTAGTCCGGGAATCGAAATCTACTGATCCCCACAGACGGCGCCAAATGTTCCATCATGAATATTGAGATGAGGTATAGTACCTAAGATGCAAGGAACGTGATGCGAGATTTCTAGAGAGAAGTGAGAGTGTAACCGCTTAGAGAGAGAAAATAACTGAATTTCAAGCTTGTTATTGCATAAATGAGTTAATAGTCCCTTACAATTGGTAACCGTTCCCTATTCATATGTGTGGAGTTGGGCTTGGCGCCTCTGATGTATCTTAATGGGCCAATTGGGCCTCGGGGAGGGAGGCCCAAGTCTCTGGTGCACTCTCCGCCTGAGGCTAGCGCTCCTAGGCGAGGGACCCTGGGGTCTCGTCCAGTCCATATATTAATGCGGGGTTGTTCTAACTTAGCAGTTCAAATTCATGTGAATAAAACTGCGTCAGATACATTTTTATGTCAAGAGTATAATTTGATTAAAGCCAGCCAAATAACACTTCCATCGATAAATCGAATAGGGTTCACAAACCCCACATAAGCACAAAGGAGTAATAGTGTAATACTACAATGCTTAAAGAATAAAACACTACAATACATAGTACTTTTGCTCACAAAAATACAAACTAGCCGTAGATACAAAATAAAAAAGACCTACTTTAATTGAATTACACATAAAAAAAGAAAATCTTTAGCTAATTTTCTTTTCGCTTCCCCTATTTTCGAGGCCTTGTTAACTCTGCTAGAGTGCTACAATACAATAGAGGCTAATGACGAGCAAGCGATTCAGCCACACTAAACTAAGCTTTACATAGGCAATATGAAGCCAAACAAGAGGATGTGGTGGGAAGAATAGAGGCAGCTGGTAGTCGCACTAAGAGCTCAAAGGAAATTATATGAATGGAAAAAATGGGTGGTGATTATAGGATGAAGGAGAACAAGGATATGGGGATATGGAGAAAATCTACCTAAGCAAAAAAAAATCTTCATGTGGAGAGAGAAGCACCCCAGGGGGACGGAAGGTTGCTGGCGACGCTCTGACTGTGTCTTTCACTTTGTGTGCGTTAGTGCGTACGTAGCTACGTTAAATACTTTTTTTTTCAATGCTACGTTCAATACTAGATAAGGTATATTTAATATTTTACCGTTCTAGAGGTGATATCATATCAGACATGAAGGAAATATAGCCATAGTTTTATGGCTTAATCCAGGTTTTGGTCCCCAACTTTTGTCATAAATATGGCTTTAGTCCCTCACCGGAGTAAAGGTGGGGATTGGTCCCCAGTTTTTGGCAAAATGATTGGCTTTTGGTCCCTCCAGCCGGTTGGGTCAACGGCCGGAGCTCCGGGAATCTCATGTGGCATTGTCATGTCATTTAATGAGCTTATGTGGAATTTTTATTTTATTTTTTCATTTAAAAAAACCTAATTAATTTAAAAAATGAAATTATTTAAAATTCTAAAAAATAAAAAAATCTTAATCAGAAACAATTTTATCCTCATCTTCATCATTCTCAGATCAAGAAGCCCCAAAACCCGTTGGTTATCATCAAGGGACCCTTCCTCTCGATATCAGTCATGTCCAAAACTTGTTTGGTTGTCATCAACAGGCTACACATTCTCCTCCATTCCACTGCTTTATGATTCTTGTAAGATTACATGCTTTGCTTTCTTTTCCAAGACACAAAAACCATAGGAAGAGACGAAGGTCGTGGTGGCTTGGCGCGGTGATGCAAGCTTCGGTCGAAATCGCGCCGCCACCATCATCTTCATGGAGGCCAGCCACCGTAGTGTCCAGGTATTTTGACAGTGAATGAAAGGTTGGATTTGGGGGAATGGGTTGTTAAAAGTTGCGATTTTGGGAAAGAATCAGTGGTGAAGATGGGGTTGGTGTTCCCGGTTCAATTTAGGGCACTCCTTCATTGATGAACTGGGTAGTGTTGTGGGCGGCGACGACGAGGGTGAGTTGGTGAATGGCGGCTCTTCGGCGAGCTTGGCGATGAAACGAACATGGCGTAGAGGTGAAGTGCGAGGACCAGAGCTTTTTTTTGTTAGAATTTAATGGGGGCTAATGGGTTTTGCCATTTTGGAGTTTGTCTATTTGTCAGTGTTTATGCAGCAATTTTAGTTTTGAAGAAAGAATTAGAAAAATGCAGGCCTCATAATTCTCCACCAGTGTTGGAACAATCCAGATTAACAAAATTCTCCACCAGTAATGGAAAAGCAAAATTATGTTCAGTTTAACATCTTTCACATGTGGGCTGGTTTGATTCATGAAGGTGATGAAATGGTGATGAAGAAGATCTATTTAATTTAATTAGTGCAAGTTTCAGATTGGGTTTCTAAAAGAAAGAAAAGATGAAGTAAGATGAAGTTGAGGATGATGAAGATGAAGATTGAATGAGGGTGATTAATTAATCTGGGTTTTTAAATTTTTTTAAATGAAAAAATAAAATAAAAATTCCTCATAAGCTCATTAAATGACGTGGCAGTGCCACATGGGATTCCCGGAGCTCCGGCGTTAACTCAACCGGCTGGAGGGACAAAAGTCAATCATTTTACAAAAAATTGGGGACCAATCCCCACCTTTATTCCGGCGAGGGACTAAAGTCATATTTATGACAAAAGTTGGGGACCAAAAACTGGATTAAGCCTAGTTTTATTAACTGGCCCATAGCTCTGCAGAGGGCTCGTTAAAGTGCTATAAGACAAAAAAAATTGCAGCGCCAGCTTGGTTTTTTGTTGTCCATGAATGCAGTTTGCCACCGATCAGAAAAGTGTTGGGCCAACACAATGGGTCAATACTCAAATAACTAATGATATTAGGGGTGAGTTTGCACGTAATTTTCTTAATTTCCTAAAGTCCTAACTTTGTTTAGGTGTACCAAGTATTACAGGTTTTTCTTTTTTGGTCAATAAGTATTACAGGCTTAAGTGTTAGAGCCGTCATGTAAATTTATTATTGGCACGTTTAGCTTTTTGGTTGGGTTGTATGATTTGGATTGAAGAGACTCATTTGAAGATTACCTCTATCATCCAAGATGATGTTTTTGCCTATGACTTCTTCTTAATTGAATGAAACCGGGTTTAAAAAAAAATTACTTCATAAAGTCGTTTCACAAAAAGAGGCTGCTCTCCACAGCTCAAGATCAAATATTGTTAACTAAGAATGTAATTTCATTAAAGGATGACATGTAACAATTACAGTAACATGTATACTGTATAGGGTTATATACGTTGTGCAATTTCAAGTCTATCATACAAGAGTATGAATATACAAGTGACTGGTGATACATACAAATTAACAATCTAGTGTAGGACTAGGTAAAGCATGGAGATTCCCATGATGGCACAATTATTTCTATAAGGGAAGCATATATGTAGATTAGTTGAATTTTTATACAACATAGCGACGAAGATAGTCCAATCGAGCAGAATGCTTGAGCTTCATGAGAGCCTTGACTTCGTGCTTTCTTACCATTTCCCTTGAAATATTCAAGTTCCCAGCTATTTCTCCCAACGTTCTGTCACCCTTCCCATCAAGTCCAAATCTCTGCCTTATCACCAAGCTCTCTTTGGGCTTCAAGGAATCAAGCTACAAAGCAAAGAAAATAAAATTAAACCAAAATTTATGATGCAAAAAGTGACAATGGAAACATGAGGTAATTGAATTAGAAACATCACTGAAGTATGACCTAAACCGAAAAGTTCTACTGAGTTCAACGCCTTTGGTGGTTACAACATGTTTGGATATGGTACCAGGAAACTCCTCACATAAGCTTCTTCCCAAAATTGGTTTAAGCTTTTGAATCAATTGTAGAAGAATTTCTAAACACGCTTAGTCACAATTGCCCATGAGCCATGGTTCATCAAGGAAGGGCACCAAATGGGACTTAAGAAGTGAAACAATATTTTATTGTTGACAAGAATGCAAATTTGACTGACTTAATTCATTAAACAAATCCAATTATGATCAGACTTTGTCTACTGTGAATCAAGAAAAATCTAGTTTACAAGTTAAAAGCGTTCCTCTACAAATTAATTTTAGCACATAAGGAGCATATTGTAAATATCATGTACTAAATGTTGGTAGTTAAAACATGGTTTACGAATGAATCAGTTTTTAACATGGTCCACCATATAATTTTCCTATGATCATACTAATAATAAATTTAATAGAATGACCTATCATAGTGAACAATGCAATATCAAAAAAAAAATCTCAAGTGGTTGAGTTGTTACACTTACCACATCATCTAGAGCAAGCCTTAGTAGAGCAGGTTGCTTCCGATTATCACCATTAACACCCTCATCATCAACAACCCCATTAATAAGCTCTTCTTGTGTGGTTTTATGTCTCGAGTGCAGCGAAAGAACGGGCTTTGAAGCCTTCATTACATCGTGGTATCTTTCAGGGGATATCTGAACTTTTTCTAGTATTTCTTCCTCCGTTGGTTGCCTTTGAAGCTCAACTGTTAACTCGGCTTTAGCTCTCCGGATCTCCGCTCTAACCTGCTCTAAAAAGCAGTTGAGAAGTTAAACAAAGCTGAGACACAGGCACAGCATAATCAATTATCCAAGTTCATTTCTTCTCTAATATTTTATAAAGTCATATTTTCTTTGAATGTCTTTGGCTGAAATACAGTTTGGGTTTTCTACCAATTATTATTTTTCTTCATATTCTACTGTAGTTTTATTCCAACCCATTGCATGATATACTCATTGATTTAAGAATTACAAGTTGACAATGAAAACAAAGAATTTTCTAGTTGAAATAAAGTAGCAGCAATTAGACCATATGCTGTTTAAACCAAAACATTAACCATCATGCATTGTAAGAAAAATGCATACCGATTCAAGTCCAAAGGGAACACGTGTGAAGCTTGAGAGGGTCATGGAACGAATGATAGCATGTCTTATCCAAAACAAACTGTATGTAGATAGCCGAAATCTCCGGTTTGGCTCAAAACGATCAATTGCAGTAATAAGTCCCTTAACCCCTGCCTGACAAAGATCTTGAAACCTTGGTCCATTAGCGAAATCCGCAAAATATTTGTTGATCACAAACAAGACAAGCCGGAGGTTGTGCTGCAAAAGATATCACCACAATTTCTTAATTCTTGCTATAACTCACTCATTTCAAATAATCCACCAATAATTTCAGCTCCACACTAGAGAGAAAAGGAAAGTAAGAGGAATGAAGGCAAATTATGTAACTCATCTTACAAAACTTGATGAAAGCCAAGTTGTAAAGTTATGAGCACTTTAAATTACCTTTATGAGCTTGTTTCTTGCAGCTCGGCCAACCTCTATCGCTTTCTTGACTTGAGAGACATTCATGTTTGTTGCATCAGCTATTTCCCCCTCTGTTGGTTCTCTTCCTTGCTCCTTCTGTAAACTATCCTTCACTTGAAGAAATACCTAAAAATCAACAGTTATAGCTTAACCTCTGAAATAAAATCAATGTCGAGTTTTCTGCCTAATGTTAACTGTATTGGAAGTTTTCTTCAAATGGTATCAAAGCCTTGAAACCCTATATTACCAAAGGTATGAAATAATTTTGCAGGTACTAGGTTTTGCAGGAGGTTATCAGTTAACCTCCAAGCCATCAGTGGCAAAAAAACAAAAAATGCTTATCATACTATCAACATGTGAATTCTTGATGTCTCCATTCTCATTCTAATATGTAATTTAGCTTAGCATCAGTGGTGGTAATGAAATTATTTTGTTCTTCCGAAAAGTATAGATGATAGGGTTTTTAATTGCGGGTCCGTATCACGGTCTCAATTGCAGCCACATCAGCCCACATTTGTCTGCAATTCCGCAACGTAGCAGCAACCACGACCGCAACCACAATTAAAGACCTTTATAGAAGACTCTAGCATAAAGAATTATGTTAGATATAAAAGTAAGTATGAGCCTTGTCTTCCAGCTTAAGCTACTAGATTGAAGTTGAATGTTTTCCTGCTATCAGCAATAACAAGATCTAGACTACTATTTTAAAAAGAATCAGAGAATTAACTGCTCACCTTCATAGGTTGCATCAATTTGAACAACCAAGCATGTTCTGAAGAAGGAAGAACTGCAGGTATTCTCATTTTTTTCCAGTCCAAACTGGCTAGATCAGTTGTCCCTGAATATTCCCTAACAAGTTCATCAATCTTCTCGACTCTGTTTTGAACATTTCTCTTCTTTCGAGTTGGAATGACTACATCTACATCCCCACTTTCGTTCTTTTTCATTGCAATCCTCTCATTAAGACTCAATCGTTTTGCTTTCATATTCTTGTTCCTGACTACCCTATCATTCTTTACCTCTTTTTCTTCACTGTCTTCGCCGACCCTCCTTCCCCTCCGGGAGACTCTTTTAATTTTTCTATCTTTGCAGTCTTCAGTATCAGATGCAGGACTGAGTTTGTATATATTTTCAAGTATGGCAGCAGCTTCACTGTAGTCTACATCCAATGAAGACGGTGAAGTTTCCTGTGTAACAGCTCTCGCTTTCTTAGGTACTTTACTAGTTTTTCCTATCCTTTTCCTCTGCGTCCTGGCCATTTCAATCGCCATGGGATTTTTTTCTCGATTCGCAACCAAAGCTGAGTCATTCGGCTTATCACCTTTAAACGCTACGATTAAATGTCTCTTCAGTGCGGAATGGTGACTGGAAAACTTGGTATTCAATCCTAATGGAGACCGAGCAGCTGAGCTAGAAACAGTCACAACTCCCATACCAAGTTACCTGATCCAAATGTAGAAAGAAATTTAAATAACAAACTTTCAATGCCAAGATCAAGCAACAGCACCAAAGCAAAATGTGCTGACACAAGTTCACATCTATAATAGCTTCATAGGATAATCAAACCACAGGCACAATCTCTTGATTAATCATTTGAGACAACCTCAACATTAATAGTACCCAAAGAATAATACATGGACAAGTATATATTGGCCATCAATAGCCTTTATCCATAAGTAAGTGCAATTTTGGAAACCATTCAATAATTGGTTCTAAGATGAAAATAAATTGGGAAGAATCTGCTGGGAGTACGTAGTAGCTTTTGGGTGTCAAAGTTAATTATGAGAAAAGAGAAGTTGATCCAAACATGCTATAAAATGGTTTCAAAGTTCAAACCCATATAATAGACAATCTAGTTCATGGGCAAATTAAATTCTTGCCAACCAAAGGAAGAAAGTGGTATCCATTTTCCTAAGCATAGCATTTACTCCTTGATCCTTCAACTAAGTAGCAGCGGCCAAACAACGCATACTAAAAAATGTCCTAAAAAAGTTTAACAGAAATAGACTCAATTTAACAATTGTCAAATCCGAATGATCATCACTCAACCCTTTCTTACATCACCCCATACCAACCAACCCTCTTTTAGCATCTTCGGATCACCTTCTATTTTCTCATAGTCATAATTAATTCTGACACATAAAAGCTACTCATATAAGCTTCTTCTCATAATTGATTAAAAATTTAGAATCAAGAATGATATCCAAACATCCACTAATCAGAACTAAACAAGAAGCAACATGTGCTTGTCACATTCACATATTCAGGGCAAGTATTGAAACAAAATTTGGAGAATCAAAATGATCAATTCAAGGAACAAAAGTTCAGAGAAAAAATAGTGAAGCAATGAGGAGTACCTTTGATCGTGTAAGAAGTTGAGGAATCTACACAGAAAGAATCTTCTGGAGCTGAAACTGAGAATGAGAGAGAAGGTTAGCATGTTTTGAGGTTGTTGTATTTAACTGAAAAACGAGAATTACAGGAACCACAATTTTTGCCTCCGAGAAATCAACGGCCGGGAATCAATGTCCACGAGATCAACGGTTTGTGATCGGAACACGTAAGCTGTTCGGGAAAACTAATGCTGACGTAGCTATGTGTTGGTGAAAGCACATCGTGGCGCTTTTGGAGTGGGAGAGTTAGATATTTTTTAGTAGAGTTGTGGATTTCAACTTGGACACGTGGCTGGTGGAGAAATTTTGGGTAGCTTTTTTGTGTGAGGTGATACAAGAGGTGCTCTATGGAATACGTAGCTCCATGCCCACCATGACATCCATGTCACCAGCGTCCTTCGCCTCTTGGAACACGTCTCACTGGTTAGGACTTTTTAGATTGGCTGTGTGCATATTGATTGTTCATATAAATTAGATCAGGGAGTAGTGGGTTGAAAAACCAAATGGGATAATTATCTATTCAAAGCGATTAATACAGTAAGAAAAACTATTTTCTTTAGGGCCCGTTTGGTGGTCAGGATATGATATGTGAACATGATATCAACAGGATAGGATAAGAGCAGGATAGACTCTTATCATATCCTGTGTTTGAGGTGCACATGATAAGGACAGGATATGATAAGGAAAAATGTATCAGATTTATATTTGAATAAAAAATACATTTAAAATTGATCATTCTATTAAATTTAATTTCTTTACATTTTCATGAATGAGTATATTTTATTATAAATTAAATTAATTTAAATTTTAATAATTAGCCTATTTTATTGTTTTGAAGATACCCTATATTTCAAATAAAATTATGCAGTTATCCGATTGGTTTTCACTTAGTTGTGAGACGTGATAATTAACAATAAAAGTTAACTTAATTAAGAATATTATTATTTCAAAAGTACTTTATATTTGAATTATAAATTATTATATAAGTAGATAAGTAGTTTTAAATAATAGGAGATGAAAATAAAAAATTAATCTTTTACTATTAAAAAAATCAATATTTATAATCAATGTTTTTCACTTAGTTGTGACACGTGATAAACAATAAAAATTAACTAAATTAAAAATATTATTATTTTAAAAATACTTTATATTTAAATTTTTATATAAGTAGATAAATAATTTTTAAATAATAGGAGATGAAAATATTAAATTAGTCTATTATTATTAATAAATTAATATTTGTAAGTGAGTAGTCTATTTTACTATTTATGAATAATAATTTTATTTATTTTTTATTTTAGTTAAATTAATATTTTTATATTTATTAATTAATATTATTATAAATTATAAATTATATAATAATAAAATAAATTAATTTGGAGTTAGGATACTGAAAGAAAATATATAACTGGTATCCTATCCTGCTCTATCCTAACTCCCCCCTCAGGATAACTTTTACACATGACTGACAGGATATGATAGGAGACAGGATAGTGTTATCATATCCTGCTGGCGCAACAAACAACAGATAACAACAGGATATGATTATTATCCTGTCTTATCCTATCCTGTCCTGGTCACCAAACGGGCCCTTAATGTATGTTCCTAGGACCCGTTAGACATCTTTTAAATAGCCATTATTGAGAAACGTGCACTAAAGGACTTAAAAAAATTAAGAAAAGAAGAAGAACAACTGCGAAAGTAAATAAGCGGCTAAAGAAATTAAATAAAGTAAAACTTGAAAATATGAGGCTGAAGTTGTTTGAATAAATGGTAGGAAAGTAAATGATACGTAAATGAAATTGAAAGATATTTATATTTTGCATTGATTGATTGTTGTTACAAAATGATTTTACCTATTTACTGGATAAATCCTAGTGAATTACAACATTTACAAGGCATGAACCACCTCACCCACGCCCTAATATCACGCTTCACTTCAAGATCATGGTTTCGTTCGTGCCTCACTATCCTAGTAAGCTTGAAGACTTGGTCTATAGAGTATCGGGTGACTCCAAGCTACAACAATCATTCCTATTATTAAGGATTTGATCAATTTTTCTGTGCTAAAGCCTAGGATTTTTATCTCAAATATATAACTTTCCTAAGTCTTATTAGTCATTAAAAATCGAAACTAGATGCAAGTTTCTTCCTTGGCGGGCTATCTTTTGTGTTGGCTAGGCGTTTGTAACGACTAACAATTGGCTTAATTGCACTTTTGGTCCCCCACTTATACCAATCGTGCGATTTTGGTCCTTAACAAAAACAATTAGCACTTTTCATCCTCCACGTTTACTGCCGTTTGCACTTTTGGTTTTCCGTCCAATTCCGTTTAAGATTTAACAGTTTCTGGATTTTCCTGAAATATTTATCCACTTCAAACATTCTTCCATTACTATTATCTTCATCATTTGCTTCATCTTCAAAACTGAAAAATCCAGAACCACCCCCTTTCAACCTCAACAATTCCACCTTCATCTTCATTATCAAAACAAAAAATAAAGGGAAAGAAAGACCAAAATCCAAAAAACTCTAACCCAAAAATCACTTGAAACATCCAAATCGTTTCTTACGCTCTCACGTTTAATTTTAAAAAGAAAGATAGTGCCCACTGTGTGTGAAGGGAAAAGCTCATATTCTTGAAAAACTAACACACCATCATTATCTTATTCTTTTCTCCACTCTCTCTGGAACCCCTCCCTCACTTTCTTACCCAAATGTTGCTCGCCACTCATTTTATGCCTCTAAATCCCAATTAATCTGAATTGAACCCAGCATCCATCATCAACAACACACACGTCCTTCATCCTTACACTCCTTTTCCCTTGAATTGTGATGCTCAATTTTCGTATTCCAATTTCTTGAAGGGAAAAACTTAGACATGTGTACTATTTTACACTCCCTCACTAACTCCGTTAACTTTCAGTTAACTTTTGTAAAAAAAAAAAAAGAAAAACCTCTCCACTATCACGATTTTCATAGGACATTTTCTCTCTCTTCAGCACAACACAGTGGCTTTGGGATTTGTTTTTAACGAATTTGATATACCAGCAACAATTTCACCAGCGTTTGGTTATTTTCTCAATCTAAAAGCTTATGCTAGATTTGGTTTTCAAGCAGTGGATTTGGAATCTTTGAATCAAACCTCAAAAAATTTGAGCGGCCAAATCTAATGGGGTTGTGGCTTTGAAATGGGAAGCAGTATGCGGCCAAGAAAGAGAGGGAAAGGGAGAAAAAGGAAAAAGAAGAGGAGAGAGAAAGAAGAGAACGAAGCTTCGACGATCCGACAATGGAGAGCGACCAAAACCTTGGAGGCATGGGGCTTTGATGGTGTAGGTGGCCTCCGCGGTGGGCAGCGGCAAGGTGGTGTCTGTGGCCGTTTTAGGCGCGTAGATCGGCGGCGTGGAGCTCCTCCTGCAACCGATTCAAGGACTTCACGGCGCAACGATGGCAGAGCAAACCACAGCTGTCAGCGGTGGCTTTTGTTCACCGCGGCGATGATGCCGGAGGTCGATTTCTTGATTCTTGACGGTTTGAAGAAGGGTGGGTGCGACAAGGATTCTCTAGAAACAGATTCATTAAAAGAAGTGGAAAAGTTTTTTTTTAAGCAGAAGTAAAGAAGCTCTTTGAAAGTTAACGGAGTTAGTGGGAGAGAGTAAAATAGTACACATGTCATACTTTTATTGGAGAACAGTACAAACTGGACTTATGGTACTGTACCTAAGTTTTTCCCTTTCTTGAATAAATCCCTTTTCTTCCCTTCCATCGATAATCAACATCCTATCCTAGTATTACAAGAACCCAGAAAATAAATCCCCCAAACCCAAATCAACAACAAAAACCCAGATCGAGATCCATCACCAATGGGAAAAATTCTGACGGAGGAGCAGCCACCGTAGCACCAAGCTTCGCGATCTCGACGTCGTCACTGAGAACTCCCCGCCGCAAAGCTCCGTCTAATCATGATTTGTTCAAAGGGGAGAAGGAGTCACTCTCACTCGTATATCCCTCTTGTTACTGCTTCTTTCTCAGATCTCTCTCACCCCCACTCGTTTCTTCTTCCTCTTCACATTCCCTGCACAAGTCACTGTCTTTCCTCTTCCCCTTTCTGTTTCTCTTGCTAATCTTTCCAATCTGAAATTTCGTGTGATTTTTTTGAGCAAGTTGTGAGAATTTGACATTGTCCTTTCTGGGTTTTATAAAACCCTATGTTTTCCGATCTACAATTCTCTCTATGTGATTTGTGATTTGAAAAGTTATATTGAGGGTTATAGTGAGTTTTCATCTAAAGAACGTGATGAAGATGTGTTACAGTGTTTATGAGTGATTGTTTGTTTTTTCTTTTCTGTAAAGTGTTAGATGATGAATGAGTTTGAGGAGATGAGTTTTTTATTTTCTTAATTTTTCTGGGTTTTAGGTTGAAGATGATGATGAAGATGTTAGAAGATGAAGCCAGTTCTGGGTTTTTAATTTTTTAACGTTTTTTTTCCAAAAAACCGTTAGATTTCTAACAGAAAGATAATGGAAAACCAAAAATGCAAACGACAGTTAACGTGGAGGACGAAAAGTGCTAATTTTTTTTGTTAAAGACCAAAATCGCACAATTGGTATAAGTTGGGGACCAAAAGTGCAGTTAAGCCCTAACAATTTGGGAAATGGTAGGCTAACCTTTCTTCCATAAAAGCAATTTCTAGTCGTTACGAACTACTAAATATTTTGGTGTCAACACATTGTCTCGTGCATTCTGTGATTTTAGGCGTTGCGTGTAAAATATCAAAAGGCAAGGCCAGAATCAAGTGAGTAGCTGCTAGAGGCAATGATGGAGGTGATATTGGGATCTCTCTGGCTGCACGAACCAATTTTTCTCCTCTTAGCCCACCTAGCCATCAATGCCTTTTGGGCACTTATACCCTAAATCACATTGAATTCATATTGGTTTGGAAGGAGGTCATTTTCATTTAAAGAATTCCCTCGAAGCTTCAAGGGATGACCCAATAGCGCTGACACACCTAAGTATTTTGCTTCAATATATCGAATTGCTTCATTCCGGGAGGAGTGAGATATTTTTTATATGATCATGCTCTCCAAACAGAACATTCCTTGTGATCTTAATTTAATATTTGGCTTCCGTGGAATCTGGTCCACAACAGTCAATAACTTAACCTTTCTTGGATTATCAGTATATGGTTAAGAAACCTGTAACACCTGTATTCGATTAATTAATAATCGGGTAAATTATAAATTTTAGTCAGGAGAAATTAATATTAGAATAGTATTAATTTTAATAGTATGTAATTAATTAAGAGGGTTTAGTTTTGTGATGGTAATAGTATTAATGGAATTATAATATATTGAAAATAGGGTTAAGGTGGAAAAAGGGTAGGATGGAGATTTAAAAAGGAAAAAAAAAGGGTTTGGGAAAAAAGGAAAGAAAGAAGGCCGTGCGTGTGAGAGGTAGCAGGAGGAGAAGGAGAGAAAGAGTAGTGTGTGCGTGAAACCTCAGAAAGGGAGGGAGAACGGTTCCGTTTCAAAGATTTTGATCAGGGAACTCGGAGCTGCACTCAATCCAAAGGTAAGGGTGGGGTTTTGAGTTTCTAATGGGATTTTGGTGAATGATATGTGGATTTGGGGATGTATAATTGTTGTTGTTAATGATGCTCTGGAAATCTGAAATTGAATCCAATGATTTTGGGGATTCTGGGTGATTGAATGGGGGAGGAAAAATCTGGAATTGGGGTTCACAGATTCTGGATTGAAATCCTGGACTAAATTTCTGGTTTTAATTTCTGGTTTGCCATGGTTTTCTGTTTTGAATTTCTGTTTTGAGTTTCTGTCTTGAATTTACGATTGTTGTACCTGTGGTCTGGTTGATGGGATTCATGATACATGGATTCTGTGATGCTATCAATGTATGCAATGATTCATAGGAAACTTTGCTAAATGGCTAGGTACTATATGATTTATGCACAGATTTGATGATGCTGTGCTGCTGTCCAAAATTTTCTGGGCTGCACAGTACACTTCGAGACCTGTTTTCGCCCAGTTAGAGTGCTCAAATGAAGATGTGATCAACTAAGAAATTGTAGGACTTTAAGTTAGCTTTCTAGGCATATAAAATACATGATTTTTGGTTCAGTAACGAATTCAGGAGACCGCTTTTAGTGGCTGGTGTTCCTGCTGTTTTTCCAGATTACGGAAATTCTGATTGTTTTGAGGGCTGGACAGTACACTTCGAGACCTGTTTTCGCCCTGTTAGAGTGCTCAAATGAAGATGTGATCAACTAAGAAATTGTAGGACTTTAAGTTAGCTTTCTAGGCATATAAAATACATGATTTTTGGTTCAGTAACGAATTCATGAGACCGCTTTTAGTGGCTGGTGTTCCTACTGTTTTTCCAGATTACGGAAATTCTGATTGTTTTGAGGGCTGGACAGTACACTTCGAGACCTGTTTTCGCCCAGTTAGAGTGCTCAAATGAAGATGTGATCAACTAAGAAATTGTAGGACTTTAAGTTAGCTTTCTAGGCATATAAAATACATGATTTTTGGTTCAGTAACGAATTCATGAGACCGCTTTTAGTGGCTGGTGTTCCTGCTGTTTTTCCAGATTACGGAAATTCTGATTGTTTTGAGGGCTGGACAGTACACTTCGAGACCTGTTTTCGCCCTGTTAGAGTGCTCAAATGAAGATGTGATCAACTAAGAAATTGTAGGACTTTAAGTTAGCTTTCTAGGCATATAAAATACATGATTTTGGGTTCAGTAACGAATTCATGAGACCGCTTTTAGTGGCTGGTGTTCCTGCTGTTTTTCCAGATTACGGAAATTCTGATTGTTTTGAGGGCTGGACAGTACACTTCGAGACCTGTTTTCGCCCAGTTAGAGTGCTCAAATGAAGATGTGATCAACTAAGAAATTGTAGAACTTTAAGTTAGCTTTCTAGGCATATAAAATACATGATTTTTGGTTCAGTAACGAATTCATGAGACCGCTTTTAGTGGCTGGTGTTCCTGCTGTTTTTCCAGATTACGGAAATTCTGATTGTTTTGAAAATATAATTAGATTTAGCTTACATGTTGTATGAAAGTTAATGTCTTTATGTGCCATGTATTAGCTATGAGGATTATGCATGTGGCTGAACACCTTTAGCATGAAATCCATAATTTATTTACCATATGTGATAGCTTCTTCCATGATTGCATGCTTAAGTGAGTTGTTTCATTGATTTTTTGCCAAAATTGCCTAAGATGTCAGGGTAATTGTATAGTTGATAAAAATGCATGTGTGCTGAATTGTGTTGTTTTAAGCGATGTTAGTGATGTAGTGATATAGGCGCAATGCCTCATGTTGAAGTGATGATTATGAGATGTATACGTTCTTTTGAGTCGCATAGCATCTGCATACTCTGTGATGGCCTGTATTGGCGATTTGTGATGAAGGCTTATGCCTTGTGCCTCCAATAATTGGCAATTAGTGATGAGGGCTGAAGCCCTGTTGGTACCACATACATATGCATAGTCATTGTTGTGTTCGAATTGTATCCGAGTTGATGATGTTATTTGTGACTGTTTTTAGTAACTGAGCTATGTAAATGTAAAAGGAAATGGTGTGGCCTTAATCTAGCATATTAATTTTCATTCTCCTATTTATGTTACTCGATATCTCACCCCTTCTGTTTGAATGTTACCCTTGTCGGTAACGTGCAGGTAACCAGGAGGAGTAGTCTATAGCTTTTAGTTCGAGTTGGAGTCCTTGCTCTGATACGTAGCACTCGGGGGGGAAATGGACGCTTGTTTTCCTTTCTGTTATAATTTGAATTAAGTTGTTATTTGAGAAGTTGTTTCTGTTTTAAGTTGTGGGCAAGATACTATGTTTTCTTTAAGTTTTAAAGACATTGGATTCGCTGCATAACTATTTGTCAAAGTGAACTAGTTCAATGACTAATTAACTGTCACAAGAGCATTAAAGTTTATTTATGAGTTCATCTCAAAGTTTATGTGCTATGTATCTGTTACAGGAGCATTATGATAATGTTTTAAGTGATTATGTAATGCCTCATGAGTGTTAAACTTTTTATCACTCTGATATTTGCAATACATATACTGTTTAGAATTGGGGTGTTACATTAGTGGTATCAGAGCAGGTCGGTCCGTCCGGCCAAGTTAACGAGTCGTAGTTGTCTAACAATCGAGTATTGTTATTTCATTTTAACTGATTTTTGTATTGTAGTGATAAGATGGCTGGAAGGAATGATGCTGCGATTGCTGCTGCTTTGCAAGCGATGGCTCAGGCTATGCAGAACCAGCCGAATGCTGACGAGAATGCTGGATCTCGTAGTTGGGCGACCTTCCAAAGAGAGAATCCACCGGTGTTCAAGGGTAAGCATGATCCAGATGGAGCATTGGAGTGGTTGAAGGAGATTGAGAGGATTTTCCGTGTGATGGATTGCACCCCAGCTCAAAAGGTTCGGTATGGCACTCATATGCTAGCAGTCGAAGCTGATGACTGGTGGCTGGAAATGCGCGACAAATTGGAAGCTGCAGGCGAGGGAATTACTTGGGATGTGTTTCGTAGGGAGTTCCTGAGGAAGTACTATCCTGAAGATGTTCGGGGTAAGAAAGAGATTGAGTTCCTCGAGCTGAAACAAGGGAATCGGTCAGTGACAGAATATGCTGCGAAGTTCGTTGAGTTGGCTAAGTTCTACCCACATTTCAATGGAGAAGGTGCTGAATTTTCTAAGTGCATCAAGTTTGAGAATGGATTGCGCTCTGACATCAAGAAGGCTGTTGGATATCAGAAGATTCGTGTCTTCTCTAATTTGGTTGATAGTTGCAGAATCTTTGAAGAAGATAGCAATGCTCATCACAAAGTTGTTACCGATAAGAGAGGCAAGAGTCAACAGAACCGCGGCAAGCCTTATGATGCGGGAAAGGGTAAACAGAGAATTTCTCCAGGTCAGAGGACTAGTGGGGGAGACGCTCCTGCTAAGATTGTGTGTTTCAAATGTGGGCAGCCTGGTCACAGGAGCAATGCGTGCACTACTGCTGAGGTGAAGAGGTGTTTCCGTTGTGGTAAGGCGGGACATGCAGTTTCTGAGTGCAGGCATAAGGAAGCTGTCTGTTTCAATTGTGGTGAAGAAGGACATATAAGTACTCAGTGTCAGAAACCAAAGAAAGCGCTTGGTAGCAAGGTGTTCGCTTTGGCTGGGACTCAGACACCTAGTGAGGACCGACTTATCAGAGGTACATGTTTCATTAATAGTACGCCATTAATCACTATTATTGATACCGGTGCTACTCATTGTTTTATTGCCGCTGCTTGTGTTGAAAGATTGGGTCTGGGGTTGTCTTCTATGAAAGGGGAAATGGTCGTCGAGGTCCCAGCTAAGGGATCGGTGACTACTTCTCGTGTGTGTTTGAGTTGTCCCTTGTCGATCTTCGACAGAGACTTTGTTGTTGATTTGATTTGTTTACCGTTAAGCGGTCTAGATGTGATCTTGGGTATGAATTGGTTAGAGTATAACTACGTTCATATCAATTGTTATAACAAATCGTTGAGGTTTTCTACTGCGGAAGAGGAAGAAGATGGCTTGATGACTGGTAAACAGCTAAGGCAATTGATGCAAGACGAAGCGCAGATGTTCTCGTTGTTGGCGTCGTTATCTATCGAGAATCAAGCTATAATTGATGAGTTGCAAGTGGTGCGAGAATTTCCTGAGGTATTTCCTGATGAAATTCCTGATATACCGCCAGAAAGAGAAGTTGAGTTTACAATTGATCTTGTACCTGGTACCAGACCTGTATCCATGGCACCGTACAGGATGTCTGCATCTGAATTGTCCGAACTGAAGAAGCAATTAGAGGAGTTGCTTGAGAAAAAGTTTATAAGACCAAGTGTATCACCGTGGGGAGCTCCAGTATTGTTAGTAAAGAAGAAAGACGGAAGTATGAGACTTTGTGTTGATTACAGACAGCTGAATAAAGTGACGATTAAGAACAAGTATCCGCTTCCGAGAATTGATGACTTGATGGATCAATTAGTGGGTGCAAGAGTGTTTTCTAAGATTGATTTGAGGTCAGGATATCATCAGATTAGAGTGAAAGGAGATGATATTCAGAAGACCGCGTTCAGAACTCGGTATGGGCATTACGAGTATTCGGTGATGCCTTTTGGTGTTACTAATGCGCCAGGAGTATTCATGGAGTACATGAACCGTATTTTTCATACATATTTGGATCGGTTTGTGGTAGTATTCATTGATGACATTCTGATTTTCTCTAAATCGGAAAATGAACATGAAGACCACCTAAGGGTTGTGTTGCAAGTTTTGAAAGATAAGAAGTTGTATGCGAAGTTGTCCAAGTGTGAATTCTGGTTGCAAGAGGTTAGTTTTCTTGGTCATGTCATTTCCGGTAGTGGCATTGCCGTAGATCCTTCTAAGGTAGATGCTGTGTTGCAATGGGAGGCTCCAAAGTCAGCTACTGAGATTAGAAGCTTCTTGGGATTAGCCGGTTATTATAGGCGGTTTATCGAAGGTTTTTCTAAGTTGGCACTTCCGTTGACTAGGCTTACTTGTAAGGGCAAGGCTTTTGTCTGGGATGTTCGATGTGAGGAAAGTTTCACTGAATTGAAGAAGAGGTTGACGTCGGCTCCGGTGTTGACTTTGCCTAATCCAGGAGAGCCTTTTGTGGTATATTGTGATGCTTGTTTAATGGGTTTAGGTGGTGTACTCATGCAAAATGGTAAAGTGGTTGCTTATGCGTCGAGACAGTTAAGAACTCATGAGAAGAATTATCCCACACATGATTTAGAATTGGCTGCAGTTGTTTTTGTGCTGAAAATTTGGAGACACTACCTTTATGGTTCCAGATTTGAAGTGTTTAGTGACCATAAGAGTTTGAAGTATCTTTTTGATCAGAAGGAGTTGAACATGAGACAACGAAGATGGTTGGAATTACTGAAAGATTTTGATTTCGGTTTGAATTATCATCCAGGCAAAGCTAATGTTGTGGCTGATGCTTTAAGCCGAAAGACCTTGCATATGTCGGCAATGATGGTTAAAGAGTTGGAATTGATTGAGAAGTTCCGAGACTTGAGTTTGGTTTGCGAAGTGACACCGCAAAGTGTTATGTTGGGAATGTTAAAAGTTAATAATGAATTTCTCGACAATATCAAAGAGGCTCAGAAGCTGGATGTGAAGTTGGTAGATAGGATGATGGGAGTTAATCAGTCGGAGAATGATGAATTCAAGTTAGATACGCAAGGCGTGTTGAGATTCCGAGGTCGGATTTGCGTTCCCGAGGATGAAGAAATTAAGAAAATGATTCTTGAAGAAAGTCATAGAAGTCGTTTGAGCATACATCCGGGAGCTACTAAGATGTATCAGGACTTGAAAGGCTTGTTTTGGTGGCCTGGTATGAAACGTGATGTGGCACAGTTTGTCTATGCTTGTTTGACTTGCCAGAAGTCGAAGATTGAGCATCAGAAACCTGCAGGGTTGATGCAACCGTTAGAAGTCCCAGAATGGAAATGGGATAGCATTTCGATGGACTTCGTGACGGGATTACCGAATACCTCGAGAGGACATGATTCGATTTGGGTGATTGTTGATAGGCTTACAAAGTCGGCACACTTTATTCCTATTAACATCACATATCCAGTTCCCAAGTTGGCGGAAATCTATACTAAGGTAATTGTGAAATTACATGGTGTTCCTTTGTGTATTGTGTCAGATAGAGATCCGAGGTTTACTTCTGATTTTTGGAAGAGTTTGCAAGAAGCGTTGGGATCTAAGTTGAGGTTGAGTTCGGCGTATCATCCGCAGACAGATGGTCAGACCGAGAGGACGATCCAGTCTCTAGAGGATTTGTTAAGAGCATGTGTTCTTGAGCAGGGAGGTTCGTGGGATACTTATCTTCCGTTGATTGAGTTCACTTATAACAATAGTTACCATTCTAGTATCGGGATGGCCCCTTTTGAGGCGTTGTATGGTCGGAGGTGTAGGACTCCGTTGTGTTGGCATGAATCAGGTGAAAGTGTAGTACTTGGACCTGAGATTGTTCGAGAGACTACTGAGAAGGTAAGGTTAGTTCGAGAAAAGATGAAAGCTGCTCAAAGTCGACAGAAAAGTTACCATGACAAAAGGCGGAAAGATTTGGAATTCCAAGCCGGTGACCATGTGTTTTTGAGAGTCACACCTGTGACAGGTGTTGGCCGAGCTCTGAAGTCTAAGAAGCTCACTCCTCGTTTTATTGGTCCGTATCAGATATCGGATAGAGTTGGAAAAGTTGCTTACCGAGTGGCGTTACCGCCAAATCTTGCTAACTTGCACGATGTGTTTCATGTATCACAACTCCGGAAATATATACCCGATCCATCACATGTGATTCGGATGGATGATGTGCAAGTGCGGGACAATCTCACAGTGGAGACGATGCCTGTACGTATTGCAAATCGTGAGTTGAAGAATCTGCGAGGAAGGGAAATTGCATTGGTGAAAGTCGTCTGGTTAGGAGCTGCTGGAGAATGAGTTTGAGGAGATGAGTTTTTTATTTTCTTAATTTTTCTGGGTTTTAGGTTGAAGATGATGATGAAGATGTTAGAAGATGAAGCCAGTTCTGGGTTTTTAATTTTTTAACGTTTTTTTTCCAAAAAACCGTTAGATTTCTAACAGAAAGATAATGGAAAACCAAAAATGCAAACGACAGTTAACGTGGAGGACGAAAAGTGCTAATTTTTTTTGTTAAAGACCAAAATCGCACAATTGGTATAAGTTGGGGACCAAAAGTGCAGTTAAGCCCTAACAATTTGGGAAATGGTAGGCTAACCTTTCTTCCATAAAAGCAATTTCTAGTCGTTACGAACTACTAAATATTTTGGTGTCAACACATTGTCTCGTGCATTCTGTGATTTTAGGCGTTGCGTGTAAAATATCAAAAGGCAAGGCCAGAATCAAGTGAGTAGCTGCTAGAGGCAATGATGGAGGTGATATTGGGATCTCTCTGGCTGCACGAACCAATTTTTCTCCTCTTAGCCCACCTAGCCATCAATGCCTTTTGGGCACTTATACCCTAAATCACATTGAATTCATATTGGTTTGGAAGGAGGTCATTTTCATTTAAAGAATTCCCTCGAAGCTTCAAGGGATGACCCAATAGCGCTGACACACCTAAGTATTTTGCTTCAATATATCGAATTGCTTCATTCCGGGAGGAGTGAGATATTTTTTATATGATCATGCTCTCCAAACAGAACATTCCTTGTGATCTTAATTTAATATTTGGCTTCCGTGGAATCTGGTCCACAACAGTCAATAACTTAACCTTTCTTGGATTATCAGTATATGGTTAAGAAACCTGTAACACCTGTATTCGATTAATTAATAATCGGGTAAATTATAAATTTTAGTCAGGAGAAATTAATATTAGAATAGTATTAATTTTAATAGTATGTAATTAATTAAGAGGGTTTAGTTTTGTGATGGTAATAGTATTAATGGAATTATAATATATTGAAAATAGGGTTAAGGTGGAAAAAGGGTAGGATGGAGATTTAAAAAGGAAAAAAAAAGGGTTTGGGAAAAAAGGAAAGAAAGAAGGCCGTGCGTGTGAGAGGTAGCAGGAGGAGAAGGAGAGAAAGAGTAGTGTGTGCGTGAAACCTCAGAAAGGGAGGGAGAACGGTTCCGTTTCAAAGATTTTGATCAGGGAACTCGGAGCTGCACTCAATCCAAAGGTAAGGGTGGGGTTTTGAGTTTCTAATGGGATTTTGGTGAATGATATGTGGATTTGGGGATGTATAATTGTTGTTGTTAATGATGCTCTGGAAATCTGAAATTGAATCCAATGATTTTGGGGATTCTGGGTGATTGAATGGGGGAGGAAAAATCTGGAATTGGGGTTCACAGATTCTGGATTGAAATCCTGGACTAAATTTCTGGTTTTAATTTCTGGTTTGCCATGGTTTTCTGTTTTGAATTTCTGTTTTGAGTTTCTGTCTTGAATTTACGATTGTTGTACCTGTGGTCTGGTTGATGGGATTCATGATACATGGATTCTGTGATGCTATCAATGTATGCAATGATTCATAGGAAACTTTGCTAAATGGCTAGGTACTATATGATTTATGCACAGATTTGATGATGCTGTGCTGCTGTCCAAAATTTTCTGGGCTGCACAGTACACTTCGAGACCTGTTTTCGCCCAGTTAGAGTGCTCAAATGAAGATGTGATCAACTAAGAAATTGTAGGACTTTAAGTTAGCTTTCTAGGCATATAAAATACATGATTTTTGGTTCAGTAACGAATTCAGGAGACCGCTTTTAGTGGCTGGTGTTCCTGCTGTTTTTCCAGATTACGGAAATTCTGATTGTTTTGAGGGCTGGACAGTACACTTCGAGACCTGTTTTCGCCCTGTTAGAGTGCTCAAATGAAGATGTGATCAACTAAGAAATTGTAGGACTTTAAGTTAGCTTTCTAGGCATATAAAATACATGATTTTTGGTTCAGTAACGAATTCATGAGACCGCTTTTAGTGGCTGGTGTTCCTACTGTTTTTCCAGATTACGGAAATTCTGATTGTTTTGAGGGCTGGACAGTACACTTCGAGACCTGTTTTCGCCCAGTTAGAGTGCTCAAATGAAGATGTGATCAACTAAGAAATTGTAGGACTTTAAGTTAGCTTTCTAGGCATATAAAATACATGATTTTTGGTTCAGTAACGAATTCATGAGACCGCTTTTAGTGGCTGGTGTTCCTGCTGTTTTTCCAGATTACGGAAATTCTGATTGTTTTGAAAATATAATTAGATTTAGCTTACATGTTGTATGAAAGTTAATGTCTTTATGTGCCATGTATTAGCTATGAGGATTATGCATGTGGCTGAACACCTTTAGCATGAAATCCATAATTTATTTACCATATGTGATAGCTTCTTCCATGATTGCATGCTTAAGTGAGTTGTTTCATTGATTTGTTGCCAAAATTGCCTAAGATGTCAGGGTAATTGTATAGTTGATAAAAATGCATGTGTGCTGAATTGTGTTGTTTTAAGCGATGTTAGTGATGTAGTGATATAGGCGCAATGCCTCATGTTGAAGTGATGATTATGAGATGTATACGTTCTTTTGAGTCGCATAGCATCTGCATACTCTGTGATGGCCTGTATTGGCGATTTGTGATGAAGGCTTATGCCTTGTGCCTCCAATAATTGGCAATTAGTGATGAGGGCTGAAGCCCTGTTGGTACCACATACATATGCATAGTCATTGTTGTGTTCGAATTGTATCCGAGTTGATGATGTTATTTGTGACTGTTTTTAGTAACTGAGCTATGTAAATGTAAAAGGAAATGGTGTGGCCTTAATCTAGCATATTAATTTTCATTCTCCTATTTATGTTACTCGATATCTCACCCCTTCTGTTTGAATGTTACCCTTGTCGGTAACGTGCAGGTAACCAGGAGGAGTAGTCTATAGCTTTTAGTTCGAGTTGGAGTCCTTGCTCTGATACGTAGCACTCGGGGGGGAAATGGACGCTTGTTTTCCTTTCTGTTATAATTTGAATTAAGTTGTTATTTGAGAAGTTGTTTCTGTTTTAAGTTGTGGGCAAGATACTATGTTTTCTTTAAGTTTTAAAGACATTGGATTCGCTGCATAACTATTTGTCAAAGTGAACTAGTTCAATGACTAATTAACTGTCACAAGAGCATTAAAGTTTATTTATGAGTTCATCTCAAAGTTTATGTGCTATGTATCTGTTACAGGAGCATTATGATAATGTTTTAAGTGATTATGTAATGCCTCATGAGTGTTAAACTTTTTATCACTCTGATATTTGCAATACATATACTGTTTAGAATTGGGGTGTTACAAAACCTCCCCCCCCCCTTCATGGGTAGATGAGTGACTTAGGAATGGGAGATACACTTGGGGAAGGATGTCACTTCTCTTCTCCTTTTTCTTTCGGACCCGATAAACATAGAGGGGAAGAGCTTTCTACTGAACAACACGTGTCCAACAGGGAGAAGGAGCTTGACGCAGATCCAAGCGAGAGGGAAGTTGGTGTCACCGTGATTGCTTCCTTACCACCAATATCTCTCCACGAATAGGCTTCCCTTAGCTAGAGAGGAGTGTCTCGAGGTTCTTTAGTCAGAGAAACTGCAAATTCATAGGAGACCGTGAATTGCTATCAAGGGGGTCTCTAATCCGAAAATTAATAGAAGAGAGGTATGCCATAGTAGTCAATTTAGAATTGCGGCACATAGCGGCCAACCTCGAAAGTGGGATAACGGGATAACGGATAGCGGGATGGCCGTTATTTTGATTTTTGAATATAAATAATAGTTTAATACAATACACATATAAATACTAAAAAATAACAAATATTACTTAAAATTCACAGCATTCATTATAGCAATAATAGTCATAAGTCTTAAAACAATAACACACAACTAAAAACCACTAAAATGCTAAAGAAGTTCAAGCATCTAAGTTTAAAACATGAACAACAACCTTGAAATTTGAAATAAGAGTTACTAGGCTCCTAACTACATAAGAAACCATCAATCATCATCTTATTCTAGATCAGGATCCTCATCATTGTCACTTTCACTTGTGTCCGAGTGGTAGATTTCTTCCTCCACCTCTCCTTTTCACTTTTTAAATCAACTTCTGCTATCACCAATCCATTGTCTCTGCTTTTTCCCTCCCTCTAGTGGTTGAAGGCCTAGTAGTAGAAGATGTAGTGGCAGCATCAATACCCCTTCTTGTTGTCCTCCTAGTATAAGTCAAGGGCTCATCAACACCTCCTGCATTGGCAACATCTCCCCAAGTTAAGTTATCCCCTTCAGAAACAAAATCATTTTCACCATGTTCTTCTCCATCTCCACCCATTTCTCCCAACAACCACTTATTACTATCATCAATGCCATCTAGGACAATGGGGTCAATGACATCACGACAATCAAATCTTTCTTTAAGAGCTTGGTTGCATTTCACATAGACTAAATCTTGTAACTTTTTATGCTCAAGACAGCTCCTCTTCTTTGAGTGAATCTATATTATAATATAAAATAAATGTTAGTTTCATAATTATTTTATGAAACTCTAAACTAATACTTTATAAAAATAAGTAAATAAAATATTAACTTACATGCTCAAAGATACTCCAATTTCGCTCAAAAATGGATGATCTACACGTCAAGCTTAGCACTTTAAATAGCAATGACACTCAAATGAGGAGTACTCTGTCCAAAGGACTTCCACCACTCAGCTAAAAAGATAATGCAACATAAGTTAGTTCATGATACTTTAAGATTTAATCTATATAAGGAGCATGATTTTCACTTACCAGGAGACATTGTAGTCCTTGATCTTATGGCTTGTTTCCTTCCAAAGAAGCCTTCAGCCATCTTATACTCAACCAATTCAATCACGGCTTTATCACCCACTTCATCATTCTCACTAAGTGTCTCAATACATGTGTAGACACCTCCCATGATTTCTTAATCACGATCCATATCTGGATTGGCATAAAAGTATTCCAGATTTAGAAAATGTCCTGCTGCATGCAATGGGTGGTGAAGTTGATATTCTCATCTTTTATCAATTATTGCTCAAATCTCATAGTACTTGCTTTCATTTCCTTTAAAACCACTTCTAATGGCCTTCTTAGCCCTATACATTGCTTCATATATGTATTCCATTGCCGGCATCCTTTCATTATCAACAAGCCTTAGGACATGCACCAATGGCCCCATAGCCCTAAGACAATAAGCAACATGATTCCAAAATGTGTTCATGAATACCACATTTGTGTTCATCATTCCAAAATGTGACTTTAGTTAAGTTAGACTTTGACCAATCTTATGAAGTGAACATCTTCTTAAGGTTGTTTCTTTGAGTGTACAACCTTTGCAAAGCCAAAAACGTTGTGGCAAATCTTGTAACTCCATGTCTAACCAATTTTTGATTTTTTGGTGAACTTTCTCATGGTGTTCAATGCCAAAGTGTGATTGTAGAAAAAACCAACAATACTTATACCCCTTTTGTTGGGCTTTTGAACTCTTTTAAGCTTGCCAATGTCTTCTAATATCAAATCAATACACTGTGCTGCACATGGAGTCCAAATTAAGTGCTTCCTCTTAGCCTGTAGAAGTTTACCTAAGACCCAATTCCAAATAAAAAAATATTGGAATGAGCAACACATTATCAATAAGACACTAACAAAGTATTAGTTAATGTCACTTACTGGCCAATACATACTTTCTTCCGTTGTTGGTCACCACTTGCACAACATTCTTCTCACCAATCTTCTCAACAAGGCTATCTAAAAGATGGAATAACTTATATCCGGTCTTCATGTATGAAGATCCATCAACACTCCTAACAAACATAGATCCAACAAGGCTATTCACCAAAAATTTATCGAAGCCCTTTGCTTCCTATCCGTCCAAGAATCGGACATAATCGAGCAATCATACTTTGCCCTCTTTTCCACATTACATTTCATCAAGTTTTGGGTGTATTCCAACTCTTTTCTGAGGAGTGGGACTTTCATCTCATGGTAGCTTGGAGCTTTCAAGTGAGTGTCTTAGTTTCCAATAGCCTCAATCATCAACTTGAAGCTCTTTGATCGCACAACATTGAATGGAATGTTATTCCTAACAAAGAATCTCTCAATATATTGGATTGTCCTTGCTCTAGCTTCTTTATCACATGCAACATTCATGCTTGTCAGCTTCTTAGATTTTGTCAACTTCAAACTTGTCAACGGATCTCTCATAAGAAGTAAATCCAATGGGCCTTTAACATTTGGCTTCTTATAAACAACAGAGGAAGCCCCACTTGAAACTATAGGCCTTTTCCCACTTTTAATTGACACAATTTCTTGAAACCGATCTTCCTCCTCTTCATCTTGAATCAATCACGTCAAGTATTATGTTTGCCATTTTTTCTTAGCAAGAGCTTCCTTCAACAACAACACCACTTCTTCTAGAACTTTCCTATATTTATTACAAGCCATCGATATTTTCATTTGATGACGTTTAGCCCTTGTAATTCCTCTTGAAGTTGTTACCCCACAGAATCACATGTTACTCTCTTCCTATCATGTGGATTCTTCAACCTGCTCCACTGCCATGTTATATCAATGTTATCCTCTATAGGCTTGTAAAGCCCATTTGTTGTACACCTCCAGTTGCCTACAACTTCTTCACTATTGTTTGGTTAAACTTCAAAGGGGGATTCCATGGTTGGTATCACAAAAAGAGTAGAAAACCCAGCATAAGAAGAAGAGAAACAAAATATACAGCAACAATGGAAATCAGAGAAGAGGAAAGGGTTACTGAAGTGTGAAGAGACAGTGAGAGGAAAATTTCAAAAATATAAAGGGAAAGAGGAAAATTTCGAAAATAGCACAAAACTGAACTGTAAGAGGAACACAAAATAGAAAAAAAAAAGAGGGGTAACAAAAGGAAAAGTGGAAAACAAACAGAGTGGGAAAGATAGAAGAGGAAACTGAAAAACAAACTAACCTCTAAAAAGTTGTCTCCGGAGAAGAAGTTGTTTCCGGAGAACGAGAGGCAGAAGGAAGTGGAACCCGAGAAAGAGAAGCAAGAAGCGGCTGTGAATGAATAAGAAATAAATGAAGAATGATTTTGACCTAGTTTCCTCAAAAATTCCTAATTTTCCCCTAACACTAACCTTCAATGGTTTAAAACAATGGGGTTTTATGTCATTTACCCTTCAGTTTCAATAGCGGCGCGATAGGCCGCGATAACTATGAGGTATGTCAATTGATTCACTCTTTTAGCAATTCGATTCCAGACTTGGATTTCGAAATTGTAATAAAATCTTTTGGTTGAGGAATGAGGAAAAGGAAGCTTCCAAATTGTGGGAATTGGGGACGCGGTTGGGAGTTAGTTTCCAAGACTCTGATGAGGATATGGTTTGCGAGCTCATGGAGATGGAAAAAAGAGATGGTACCGAGGCTGCAAAGAATCGTACATAGAGGAAGGAGGGTGCACAAGGTGTGATCAATGAAGATTCTTTGTTATAATATTAGGGGTTTGGGAGGAATAGTGAAGAAGAAGGCTTTGAGGAAGCTGGTTTTAGCAGACAACGTTGATTTACTTCTGGTCTAGGAAACTAAGTTAGAGGTGCTCAATAGAGCTTCTTGTATAGCTGTTTCGGGGGACAACGAGTTGGAGTGGTTAGATGTTCCTGCCACAAACAAAGCAAGTGGTCTTTTGTGCATTTGGAAATAGAGTGTCTTCAAGATTGAGGTAAGTTTTCCTGGTAATGGGTTCATCGGTCTCCTAGGAAAGTGGCAAGAGTCAGATTGTGTAATTGTCAATGTACACTTTCCTTGCTGCCTAAGGGGGAAAAGAAGGTTGGGGGGGTCAGGATCTTATTCTTCTGTGGAAGGCTCTTGATGCCCAATTATGGTCCATTGTAGGGGACTTCAACTCAGTTATAAGTATGGATGAGAGAAACGGGAATAATGTCGATGCTAGAGTTGGTACGGGAGAAATGTTGGAGTTTAATGCCTTTATTGATTCTATGGAGCGTGATGACATTCCTCTAATTGGGAGAAAATTCACGTGGTGGGACTTTTGGCCAAACAATGCTCAGTTTGTCTTACAGAAGAATGTCTTGATCTTTGTGCTTCTTTACTGAAGAGTGAATGTGTGGATTGGGGCCCTAAACCCTTCAAAACCAGGAATTGCTGCTTGTTTAATCCTTCTTTTGGGACTTTCATCTCTGATACTTGGTCTTCAATTAGTATTCAAGGGTCGGGTGCTTTTGTCTTCAAGGAAAAACTGAAAATCTTAAAACAAAAGCTGAAATCGTGGAATAAGGAGCATGTTGGTGACTTGGAAATGAGGTGCAAAGAACTAGTAACAAAAGTGATGACCTTGATCTAAAGGAGGACGATGGGAGTCTAAGTACACGAAAGAACCAGCTAAGGGAGAATTTTCTAGCATAATTTTGGAGATTGTCTAAGATGAGTGAGTCTTTATGTTGGTAAATTCGCAAGTGTACGAATCCACCCGGTTTTAATTATCGAACCACAGGGATTGTGAGTGACAAAATTCAGTTCAAGTCTTGAGTATGAAGATTTATTTTATTGAATCAAAGATATGTCGAAGTAGCAAAGATAAAATAAACAAAAACTCAGAAAAGAACATGCTTTGGGTTCTTGCTCAACTAGTCAATTTAAGCACATCATTCTAAGCACATGTTCTCATGGATCTTTCCTTGATGCTATAGCCTAATTACTCACTTATTGATTCCTCACATAAGCAATTCTCCCAAACTAAAAGCTAAGCCCAATTCCTTGTGTACTTAGTCATTTATATGAGGTTTTAGATCATGCAAATTCAGGCCAACAAACCCCAGCCCTTCCTCTATTCCTAGTAGCAAGCAAAGAAGGGGTAATCCCAAATCGGTTCCCTAATCTATAACAAACTTCCGTTCTGATTATAGAAAAGCAAAAAGCAAGCATGCATACAAGCTTAGATTGAAATTCAGAATATGGGATTCAAGGAAAGAAGAAGATCATGTGGGAAAGAACTTAAGATTATAACTCAAATATGAAAAGTCTTACATGAAAACCAAAGCATAAGAAGAGAGATTAGCCAAACATGGCAAGAGCCATGCTTGGCTAAGAACCTGAATTACAAGCTTGGAAGCCTTCTCTCACTCTCCTAGATGTTCCTCTACCTCTAAACTTATGTAAAAATGGAATGGGTATCAAGGATTACAAAAGAAAACCACTAAAAACCTATTTATAGGCAAAATGGACGTTTTTCTGCTGTGTCGGCGCTCTAGCGCTCTCCTGGGGTACTCCAGCGCCAGACACAAATTCTGGCAAAAACACATACTGGTTAACTGGCGCTCAGGCGCCAGACAGGGGCGCATGACCCCCCGTGCTTGTCAAAAAACTCATTAAACTCCATTTTAACTCCACTTTATTGCCTCCTTCAAGTCTCCAAGCCTATAGACCTTCCCTCTTCAGCTATTACAACCTGAAAACTTGATGACATAGCTAGAGAAAATATCAAGAAACTTAGAGGTCAGTTTTGCACAAAGGCTCCAAAACAAGTGGAAATTGCCTAAGACTCCTAAACTCTAATAAAATGCAACTAAAGCCCTTATAAAACTACAAAATTACTAAACTAATGCAAATGCACAAATAAAAGTAAAAATGCATGAAACACTACATGAGACACACGAAAAAGACTCAAAACAAGCTAAGAAATGACCCTAAAAACACTACTAAATCCGGGTCATCACTTTACAAAACCAAAAATCAAGGGATAGATGGATCAAAGAATGAGATGCTGCAAATACCAAATATTTCCACAATGTGGAGAATTGGAGGAGGAAGGTGAACATAATTAGAAGCTTGTCAGTGGAAGGTGCTTGGATGTATGATCCTCTAGTGGTAAAAAGCAAAGTCAAAGAGTTCTTTGAGTCCATATTCAAAGTGAACCCGAGGGCGGGTCTCCTTTTAGAAGGTGTCCATTTCGGCTCTATTTCACCTGTAGAGAATGTATCTATCACGACTAGCTTCGGGTTAGAGGAAATCTGGGCTACGGTTTTAGATTGTGAGGGGGATAGGAGCCCGGGACGGATGGCTTCAACTTTCTTTTCATTAAATCTTTATGGCATGTGCTTAAGCTGGATATTCAGAGAGTTCTAGAGGACTTCTACAGGAATGGGGTATGTCCTAAGGGAGGGAACACCTCTTTCATCTCTCTAATTCCAAAGGTCAATAACCCGTCCAATCTGAATGAATTCAGGCCAATTTCCCTTATTGGTTGCATGTACAAGATAATGTCAAAACTGCTAGCCAATACACTTAGATTGGTTATGAGGCCTATAATCGATGAAAACCAATAAGCTTTTATAGAAGGGAAGGGGTTATTGGATAGTGCTTTGGTGGCAAAAGAAGTCATTGACGAAGTCATTTGAAAAAAGAAAGCATGTTTGGTGTTCAAAGTGGACTATGAGAAAGCGTACTACTTAGTAAATTGGAACTTCTTGTGTTATATGATGCATAGGTTGGGCTTTAGTGCTACTTGGATTCGGTGGATTAGAGGATGTTTCCAGTCAGCTTCAATTTCAGTTTTGGTTAATGGAAGCCTCATAGAGGAATTTACTATGGAGAAAGGATTGAGACAATGTGACCCCATAGCTCCCTTTCTCTTTCAGTTTTGGTTAATAGAAGCCTCATTGAATGCTTAAGTGGAATGATGCAGCAAGCAGTTCAATTGAACTTGTCTAGTGGCTTCAAATTTGGAAGTGGAGGGGTAGTGGTTTCACTTCTTTAGTATGCGAATAATACTTTGTTCATTGGGGAGTTAACCATCCAAAATGTATTAGTCATTAAAAGCATTTTGAGATGCTTTGAACTTATGTCAGACCTTAAGGTGAATTTCTACAAAAGCAAAGTAGAAGGAGCACACTTGAATGCATCTGATTTACAAAGGCACGCACAACTTCTAAATTGCAAGACCATGAATATCCCTTTTGTTTACTTGGGAATCCCAGTAGGGGGAAATCTGAGGAGGAGGGTAACATGGGAACTGATAATCCATAAATTAAAAAAGAGACTTTCTTCCTGGAAGGGAAAAATGTTTTCATTTCGAAAGAGAATTTGTTTGATTATAAGAGCCCTCTCATCCATTCCGCTCTTCTACAAAATGCCTCGAGCTATTTCCTCTTTATGCATGAAGACTCAAATGCAATTTTTGTGGGGAGGAGAAGAGAGTTCGAGAAAGATAGCTTGAGTGAAGTGGGGATCTATTTGTCGGCCGAAAGAGGATGGAGGGTAAGGCATCAGGGATCTTGAGGCCTTTAATAAATCTCTAATGGCCAAATGGAGATGGAGGCTCCTCGAGGAGCAAGGAAGCTTGTGGGGTTCGTATTTTGTGTGTTAAAAACTGCCTCTTACACACAACTTGAGTCGGTTCTGCACAGTGTAATTAATCACGGATCACGGAAAATCGTGATGAGGCCAAAATCCGCTATGACATATATCGGATAAGGTCACGGGAAAATAGCGGAAACTGCATAGTGGTTAAAATAAGTTAAACTTTATATAAAAAAAAGCTTGTCACACGCTATTATTTCAAATAAAAAACTGCTACATAAAAAAAAGACATGTAATGAAAATGCATGAAATAACCATTCATAACATAAAAATATTAAAATATCCAAGGCAGTTCAAAATAATCAGTCATTGTAAACTCCACACAGTGAAAATAAAAACACAAAAGGTTCTACTCATTATCCCCTCATTCCTCCTCCCCAAAAAATCATTATCTTCACCATCAAAGATAGAGATATATCCTGAAGCATCAACCTCTGAGTCCTCCAAATCAATATTCTATATCTCTTCTTCATCCTCTTCAGCTACTACAACCTCTTTTCCTTTTGAAGAACAATTTTTCTTCTTCTTCTTCTTCTTCCTTGAACCTTCAGCACTTGAGCTATTGTTTCTTTTTTTTAGTTTTTTGCCTAGTTTTCATTCCATCATCTCCAAGTCCAGAAGCATCCATTACAAAATCTCAAGTAAGGTCATCATCTGCAAAAACCCTCTCATTTCCAACATAATGTTCATTCGCGTCCATCTTCCCAACAGGCCACTCATTGCACTCATCAATGTCGGTCAGCGAGATAGGATCCAACTCATCTCTAACATTGTACCTCCTTAGTAGTGCTTGATTGTATTTCACAAACACCAAATCCTGAAGCCTTTCGTGCTCGCTCTATTCCTTTTCTTAGTGCGAATCTATAAATAGGAAAAGATATAATAATTAAAATCTAAGTTACGAAACTCAAAAGTTAGAAAAAATTACTATTTGTAATTTGTTCAGTTTGGAGTCTAAGTGCTTACTTGCTAAAAAACACTTCAATTGCATTCGCATCCCGAAGCACTGCATGTCAAGCTTAAGATCTTGATAGCTAGCCTTTGCAGATTTGGTGTTGACAATTCATACATTCTCCTCTAATGAGCTGCAAAAGACAAGTCCAAATATATGTTATGCAGAAAGCAATTGCTATAACATATTTTTAAAAAAATCAACTATGCTCACCAGGTGCAATCTTGCTCCTTTGTTCAATAGAAAATGGTTCTCCAAACATGTCAGTACTAGTTTTGTAAAGTGGAAGCTCCTCAAGTATCTTCCTCCTAATCTCAACACAAGGTATCAACCTATCATTATAGTCATAGAGCCCTTTCGTCACCTCATAATCAAACTCCAAGTCAGGATTACTATAGTAGAACTTTGGGTTTAGATAGTGGCCAACAACATGTAAAGGCTGATGAAGTTGGCATGTCCACCTCCCATCAATGATTTCCCAAATTTTCAAATATTTTCTTTGATTCCCTTCAAAGGATTTCTTAATTGCTTCTTAAGCCTTATCCATAGCCTCATAAATATAACCCATAGAAGGTTTTCTCTCACTGCCTGTTTTGCACAGTACTTCCACAAGTGGACCCATGACTAGGAGTATATAAGTTACAGTGTTCCAAAAAGCTGTTGAAAAAATAATTTTTGTAGCTTGCCTACCTTTGGCCTATTTGGACAGCTTATTATTATTCCAATCATCAGACACAAACACCTTTTTCAAATGCGATCTCTCCTGTTGCAACCTTTCCAATGTAAGGTAGGATGTAGCAAACCTAGTAACAGCACGTCTCACCAATTCTCTTTTGTTGATATAGAACCTTAACAAACTCAAGGTTCTAGAGTGACCATAGATGAATCCAACAAGATATATAGCCCTTTCCATTGTTTTTTTTATTAGAGGGATCTTTCCAATGTCTTCCAAGATTAAATCCACACAATGGGCAGCACATGGTGTCCAATAGAAGTTAGGTAATTGATGACCCGAGATTTATTCTATCTTTGTCGAGTCCTTTTTCTTTCTTTCTTTTCCCTTTTGAGTTCTTCATTGAGTTGTTAGTCAAGTTAAGTCCCTTTTTAGTTCATAATTGCATCTGCATTAGTTTAGTTTTTTTAATCTATTTATTTAGTCTTTTTATTAGTTTCTATTAGTTTTAGTTTGGGATTAATTCTTGTGGTCAGACTTAAACTGAAACTTTGTGAAATTATGAGTGTTGATGAGCTTTTGGGGGTTTTTGTTTGCTGGATTGAATTGGGGATTGATGAAATATTCATTAAGGAGATATTTTCAGGAGTTACATGGTTGTTTTCATAGAGTTCTTGAGGTGCTTTTCAGGTTTGATAGACTTTTGATGACTAATGATGATGGTTGAAGGCAAAGTAATGAGAAATGATGATTGTGGGAAAGGGAGTTACAAAGTTGCTGAAGAAAACTGCTGAGCCACGCATGTGCGCCAGCTATGCCACGCACATGCGTGACTGTTCTGTTATGAGAGAGGGAATGGACGTAAAGACCACGCATGTGCGCCATCATGGCCACGCACATGCGTGGTAAGCAGACCTGGAAGCTGAAGTTGGGCAGATTGGCCACGCATGTGCGTGGAGGAGGCCACGCACATGCGTGGCGGACCGCTGGGAAGTCTATTAATTAGGGTTTTTGTCATTTCATTTGGTATCTTGTAACTTTTTGAAAAAAACTTAGAGGTTTAGGTCCTTGGAGCTTGTGGGAGGCTTCTTGGCACTCTTGTTTCAGGTTTTTGTTCTTTTAATTTTCATTATGAATTCCCAAGCCTTGCTTGGCTAGTTTTCTTTGTACTTTGGGTAAAGTGAACCTTAGCTTTGATTATGTTTTGAACTTCTGAGTTTCTTATATGAATAAAGTTTCCTTTCTATGCATCTTTTCTTTGTCTCAATATTCTCTTGAATGCATGCAAGTGTTTGGCTTTCTTCTTGCACAACGGTAGTTGGTAAGGATTAAGGGACCATGAGATTAAATTGATTTGTTTACTACCACTTAGGTATAAGGGTGGGAACTTATTGTGTTGGCCTGAACATAGAAGCTTCATTATTCAATTGAATTGACTAGGTACTAAGGCATTAGGCTTAGCAACTGAAATTGAATGATTTACTTGATTAAGGTATTAACAAGTAAAGGTAAAGGCTACATCATCATAGAAGGGGTTCTAAAGTTCATATAAGGATTTGGTTGTAAGAAACATAATTGGACTAAGTGAAACTTTGCCCAAGGTACTTCTTTGTCTGAATTGATTCTAGATTTTAATTACAAGTGTTTTGCACAAAACAAAACTCAAACTTATATTATTTTTCTTTTTACATTCTAAACACTAAACTCTAAGAAGTGATTGATGAACAAATATCCCTGTGGTTCGACAATCTTTTGTATTACTTCGATCAATCCGTACACTTACGGAATTGCTATCAAGTTTTTGGCGCCGTTGCCGGGGATACTTTCGTTTTGTTGATTGATTCTTGAGTTTTATTGTTGGGAAATTTGATTACCATTGCTTCATTGAATCGGTGCTACTAACCTGTGTGTGAAAGTGATTTTTACAAGGTTCAATGGATGCTTTTGATTTGAGTGGATTCCATGGATATGACCAACATCAATACTATGACCAAGGATGGGAAAGACAACCCGATATCTTTTGGGAAGGTGATGACAATTTCAATCCATGGGATCTACCATGTCATCAATACTATGGAGAGTTTGAACATCAAGCATTTGATCAAGAACAATCTCATCAATATCAAGGGAGCGGGAAGAAGAGCTTGGAAGAGATTGTGGCTGATTTGGCACTTATCAATCAGATTTACATGGACGAAACCAGGAGTTTCATGAATGAAACCAGGATCAGCTTGAGGAATCAAGAAGCTTCTATCAAGAATTTGGAGTCTCAGTTGGGTCATTTAGCCAAAACCATAGCTGAAGGGGTCCCAGAATGTTTCTGCCCTCAAGCTTTGGAAGAGGGAGAACAATCACTTACTATCCATGAAAGTGACATTGTGGAGAAAAGTGAGGAGCCACAGAGTGAAGAAGAATTCCCAAAAAAAGACTTCATCAATGTTCTTGAGACAGAAAGTGATATTACAATGGGTGAACAAATGAAAAACATGATTGAATGTGATGATGTTCATGATGTATCCATAGAAGATTTTGTCTTTGGAGACAAAATGTAGAAAGATGAGGAGAAAACTCCAAGTCTTAGCATCAATCTCAAGGACCTATGGATCAATGGAAAGCATGGTAATATGATGATACAATTGTGTCAAAATTTGCATGATCTAAAGGGTCTAATGCAATTTGCTATAAACCCTGGATAGAACTTTGAATCCGGGGTAGTCTATCAAAGACTTTAAAATTGAGCTTCTTGGGAGACAACTCAAGTCCAGGTTTTCTTTTCTTGAATTTGAGTTTGCTTCAATTTTGTGTTTCTCTATAAAAAAAAAACATTTTCTTTTTAGGTAGTTAGTGCATCGAGTCTTTTGCAGGTTTTGCTTTTTACCTCTGAGTCAGTATGAATATCCTTGAGTTTCTTGCTGCTATCCTGAACTTGCTTAAGTAGTTTCACCCTTGATTTAGCTGCTTCTTATTGAAAGTTGATGATACTTCCATGTTTTTATCTTGTGGTCTTTGTATATGCTATTGTGATTGGAAGGTGAGGTAACTTGATCTTACTTGCTTGAGTTCATAAGAAAGGGTGTTTCACTTCAACACCCTATTGTTTTTGTTGAGTGTTGAGTGTCTCAAAGTTTATTCCTAACATACTTGCACACATTTAGCTCTGTTTTGAAATGCATATTGGTTATTGTTTAGTGCTTGAATCTTTGAAGAGACTTGGTAGGAAATTCTTTCTGGCCTCAGAGTTTTGTTGAAATTGCACTTTTTCCCCTAGTTGCCCAAGTTGAGCCTTATAATTGAATAATTTTCCTTGACCCCCAAACTATGGTGAATTGTGTTGTTGGTGAGTGTCTTATGGTTTTGTTTGAGTAGGTAAAATTATAAAAGGACTTTCTTCCTAACAAGAAAAAAAAAAGCTAGCTGAAATGTCAAAAGAAGGGCAATTGCCTTGACAATTGAAAAAAAAAAAGAATTATGAAAAGAAGGAAGGAGTCCCAAAGTCTTAACATTCTGCTCAGGTTGTATTGAATAAAGAAGTCACTCGCCCCAAAATGTCTTAAGAGCCCCTTGTGCTATCATTTTTCTTGGTTTCCCTACCTTTACCCTAGCCAAAGTTACAACCATTTTCAGTCTCTCTCTGATTCTTGCTACTTTGCAACTAACTTTGATTTGATTGATTATCAGGGCTTAAGTTTTGTGCTTATATGTTAGAGCACCAAAATGTGAGGAAAGTGCTTGATATGTGAGGAAGTTGATGAGCTCTTGCTTGGAAGTCTTGCTTACTCTTGCTGACTTCTCATCTTTAGTTGTGTGCATTTGACCTTTCTTTTGTTTTGTGAAGTATCTTGTTTTGAAAATCATAAGCAGCTGAAGAAGGGGTGATTTATTCTGTGCTTGAGGACAAGCTACCTTGAGTTTACGCTTGAGGATAAGCTGTCGTTGAGTATAGTGGTGTGATGACTCGAGGCTTATTCTATCTTTGTCGAGTCCTTTTTCTTTCTTTCTTTTCCCTTTTGAGTCCTTTATTGAGTTGTTAGTCAAGTTAAGTCCCTTTTTAGTTCATAATTGCATCTGCATTAGTTTAGTTTTTTTAATCTATTTATTTAGTCTTTTTATTAGTTTCTATTAGTTTTAGTTTGGGATTAATTCTTGTGGCCAGACTTAAACTGAAACTTTGTGAAATTATGAGTGTTGATGAGCTTTTGGGGGTTTTTGTTTGCTGGATTGAATGGGGGATTGATGAAATATTCATTAAGGAGATATTTTCAGGAGTTACATGGTTGTTTTCATAGAGTTCTTGAGATGCTTTTCAGGTTTGATAGACTTTTGATGGCTAATGATGATGGTTGAAGGCAAAGTAATGAGAAATGATGATTGTGGGAAAGGGAGTTACAAAGTTGCTGAAGAAAACTGTTGAGCCACGCATGTGTGCCAGCTATGCCACGCACATGCGTGACTGTTCTGTTATGAGAGAGGGAATGGACGTGAAGACCACGCATGTGCGCCATCATGGCCACGCACATGCGTGGTAAGCAGACCTGGAAGCTGAAGTTGGGCAGATTGGCCATGCATGTGCGTGGAGGAGGCCACGCACATGCGTGGCAGACCGCTGGGAAGTCTATAAATTAGGTTTTTTTGTCATTTCATTTGGTATCTTGTAACTTTTTGAAAAAAACTTAGAGGTTTAGGTCCTTGGAGCTTGTGGGAGGCTTCTTGGCACTCTTGTTTCATGTTTTTGTTCTTTTAATTTTCATTATAAATTCCCAAGCCTTGCTTGGCTAGTTTTCTTTGTACTTTGGGTGAAGTGAACCTTAGCTTTGATTATGTTTTGAACTTCTGAGTTTCTTATATGAATAAAGTTTCCTTTCTATGTATCTTTTCTCTGTCTCAATATTCTCTTGAATGCATGCAAGTGTTTGGCTTTCTTCTTGCACAACGGTAGTTGGTAAGGATTAAGGGACTATGAGATTAGATTGATTTGTTTACTACCACTTAGGTATAAGGGTGGGAACTTATTGTGTTGGCCTGAACATAGAAGCTTCATTCTTCAATTGAATTGACTAGGTACTAAGGCATTAGGCTTAGCAACTGAAATTGAATGATTTACTTGATTAAGGTATTAACAAGTAAAGGTAAATGCTACATCACCATAGAAGGGGTTCTAAAGTTCATATAAGGATTTGGTTGTAAGAAACATAATTTGACTAAGTGAAACTTTGCCCAAAGTACTTCTTTGTCTGAATTGATTCTAGATTTTGATTACAAGTGTTTTGTACAAAACAAAACTCAAACTTATGTTATTTTTCTTTTTACATTCTAAACACTAAACTCTAAAAAGCGATTGATGAACAACTATCCTTGTGGTTCGACAATCTTTTGTATTACTTCGATCAATCCATACACTTGCGGAATTGCTATCAGTAATTTTTCTTGTAGTAACTTACCAGCACGAACATAGTTGTTGTCGTTGTTAGTTATAACTTGAACAACCTTGCCTTCCCCTATCTCGTCCACTATAGAATCAAGCAACTCAAATAAATTCTCACCGGTTTTCATAAAGTCAGAGGCATCAATTATCTTAGAAACATTGTCCCAGCTGAACAATTGACCATAAAGTTGATGATTGATCTCCTCTTTCTATCTGTCCATGCATCGGACATGATAGAGCATCCAAATTGTCTCCATTGTTCCTTCTGGCCCTTAAAAAATTCTTCAGTATATTCTACCTACTTATGAGGAGCGGAACTCTTACGTCATGAAATGAAGGCGCTATCAAATGAGCTTCGAAGCTTCCAATAGCTGCAAGCATATCCTGAAAGCTTTCCAACTTAATCATATTGAAAGATAGGCCAACTTGATACCAAAAGCGGGCTATGTATTGATGAACTCTTGTTGTGGCCTCCTTGTCACAAGCTTCTCTAATACTTGCATGCTTTAGTTTCTCACCTATGTTCCTTGTAATTGCACTTTTTGGTTTTCGAAGATACCAATCAAGCTGGCCCTTAGGAACCTTTTACTTTCCCTTGTCTTCCATGGCAGCAATTTCTGAACGTCCTTCATCAAAGGCACGTTCTTCATCGCTATCACCACAATCACATATTTCGTCAAAAAGCTCAAGTCTGGCCCTTCCATATGCTTCGCTGTCCTTTTACTTCTTTTCCTTCAGATATCCCCACAATTCATCTTTAATCTCTTTTGGACACTTATGACAAGGAGAAACGTTCCATTTCTTCCCCATCAAGTGCTCCTTCATTCTGGTAATTCCGCCCTTTGTGATTTTAGAATAGAAATTGAAAACGCAACGACTGGTATCATTCAGGTCAAATGGTTTATAAAATTTCCATCCTGGGTCAGCCCTTGGAATTGCAAGGACTGGGGTTGCGGTTGAACCTTGTGCAGCCATGATTTATGAGGTTTCAAAAGAAAGGAAAAATACAAGTTAACAGAAAAGGGAAAAAAAAACTAATAAAAAATAGAGTATGAAAAGCGAAAAGAACAAAGTGTGAAGAGTGAAAAAAAAAGGAGTCTGAAAGAAGAAGTACAGAAAATAAAAAGAGAAGAAACATTTGAATAAATAGTATGTAAAGGCCGAACATGAAAGAGATGAAAAACAAAATAGCTATTAGAAGTTAAGGTAAAGGTAGAAGAAAGACCTCAGAGATTGTTTGAGAAGGTGTGCTGTTGTCTGAAAAGGAGAAGGAGAAGAAGAAGAAGAAGAAGGGTTTGTTGAATGAGGAAGGGAGAAGGAAAATTCAGAAGAGCGTAACTGGAGAATGAAGATTCCATCCAGGGTGAAGAAGTCTTAATATAGGCAAAAAAATTAATGGGAATTAATGTTAGGGTCGGCAGCCCACTAAACAAGCAATTTCCTAATTCAATTTTGGAATCAACAGCCCAATAATTAAGCAATTTCCTAAAAACGTTCAGGTTTCCCACAAAATATGTGATTTCTGCTTCCGTGTCCATCGTCGCAATGGCGTTTGCGGCTGCGATTGCGTTTATCGCGGTGGTCGTGGCGTAGCGATCGCGCTAGGCCTAATTTCCACTACGTTATAGCGGCATAGCATCGTTATAACCACGATTTCAGAACACTAGTTCTGCAGGAAGATAACTCTGGTTTTAAGTTGATGTGGAAGATTGCGTCCCCATCAAACGTACTGGCTTTCACTTGGAGGGTGTTTTTAGACAAAATGCAGTCGAAGGAAAACCTCAAGAGACGGAAAGTTATTAAACTAGGTGCTTAATGCATTTGTGCCTTGTGCCATGAGGATGAGGAGAGCACGAATCATCTACTGTTTTCTTGCAGTTTCGTGTGGGAAGTGTGGATGAGAGTGTACAAATGGTTAGGTGTCAGTACGGTAGTTCAAGCAGAGGCAAAACCGCATTTTGAACAACACAGGTGTTGACTCCTCTCAAGTTTTAATCTAGATTGGTGGTCTGTTTGGGGAGCAGTTGTATGGTCCATCCGGCTTCATCCGAATGAGGTAGTTTTTAGCTCTGCATTGGTAAGTGTTGAGAAAATGGTGGAGGTAATTATTTTCACGTCATGGAAATGGCTTAAATATAAGAGAAAGAATTTTAATTGGTCCTCATATGAATGGTTTTGGAACCCAACCATTTGTTTAGTGGTTGGTTATCCATGGAGGTTGTGAGCTTGAGGTGGCGGGTTAATGAGGCTCTAGTGTTGGTTTTTCTGGATCACCATATTGTACATCTCCTCTGTTTCGTGTTGTTTGATTCCTTGAGCCTGTTTTATCTCTGATGGGAGTTGAGGGAAATGAAGATGATTCATATTCCTCTTTTCCTTGGCCCTAGAGATGTTTTTTGCGGATGGCTTTGTGTTTTGTTTGGTGCCCTACAATTTCCTCCTGTTGCCTTTGTTCTATTTTCGGTTTTGTTACTTATGTCTCTTTATCTATTTCTTATTCTTTCCTCTGAGTTGTAAATTGGGTTGGGGCACCCATTGTGCCCCCTTTTAATTATATTGTTTGGCCTTCAAAAAAAATTCAATTGGAACCTTGATTCTTACACCAATTTGTTGAACGCAAATGCCAAGACCCGTGGAGCAGTTATCAAGGCTGACAACTTATACTTGTTCTATTGGTTTTGTAAATACTTCATATTCTTTAACTTTGTAGTTGTTGGGTCCAAATGTTGTAATGTTGTGACGGTTATTACTAATGATTATAAATTATCATTGGCTTATCTTTTCGTGCATATTTGAATAAATTCATGTTCAACACCCTTCAAACTTCCAAGGAATAAAAGAGTCTAAGTCAAATAGTTGTTGGGGACCCTTCGATCTAGTTCCTTCGTCTTTGGGTAATGCTTTAATTAGAAAAAATGGGCGTGTACGAAGAGAGTTTCTCATGGCTTGGAAGAGGTCTTGTTGAGGGTAACAACACTATTAAAAAGAAGGGGAAAAAAGATGAAGCTATAAAAAAATTTATATTGTTTTAACTTTTACTTGCTTTCATAGTCATATTTCATTAGTCAGTGTTATCTTAGGTGAATTTTCTTAAATTATTTAAAAAACTCGTATAGAGATAATGTACTAAATATTTATATATTTGTAAAATAATTTATATTAATTCGAATAGTTCCAAAATATAATAGTTTGTAATGTGCAATAGTGTAAAAATGTACCTTTTTTTGAAATTGCCAAATATTATTAAGAATTAAACAGGGTCATAGGCCATTACATCAGAAGCAAGCAAATCGGAGACACTCGAAGGGGCCTCCTCAATCCAAACGACACTAGGAAAGTTCATAGCATTCTTAGCAAGATAATTAGCAACCTGATTACCAGACACTCGAAGGGGCTTCCTCGATCCAAATGGCACTAGGAAAATTCATAGCGTTCTTAGCAAGATAATCAGCAACTTAGTTACCACCTCAACGCACAAAAGAAATTGTACCTTGAGTACAATATATTTATGATTAAATACTTTTTCTTCTGATACATTACTTATTGCGATTTTAATTTTTTCAATTTAATCCAGAATTCTTATGATTTGAAAGTGAGATTTGCTAATCATGTAAATGAAACAATACACTGAGTCTTATAACACGATACAACCTTTTTTTTAGTCATTAGTCTGGATAAAAAAAGTCATTGGTCAGTGCAAATACATACAACACACACCTTTCTATTTGGGTCCAAACATTCCACACGTTTTCTTCTGGATTGTTCTTCACACATATTTTCCTATTTAAATTGACTAATTTTGTTTTTATATTTCAAATTTCAAAATAAAGTGTATAAATAGTGAAAAATGTGTGCAAAAAGTTACAGCATACCAAACTTTGTTTCACTCAACCTTCTCGTCGGAGTTCTGTCTTTCACGAGAACCAATTTCAAATTAGGTGCAATCAGAGAAATGAAGTCAAAATATTTTATCAAGAGTGATCATTAATCAAATCTCCAAAAAATAGAGGAACTATAATATGACCATATCCTAATATAAATATACGTCCAAATAAATCAACAAGTTCCTACAAATTATTAATGTTGATGGCTCATGCAAAGGAAACTCGGAACCCAACGGTGTCAGTGGTGTGGTTCGCAAACATGCCAAGGAGTTTGTGGGGCTTTTTTCTATAGACATTGGCCACGCTTGGACTTTTGAAGCGGAGGTCAGAGTTATTCTTCCAGCATTGAAGTTCTGCAAACAATTCTCCCTTAGCTCTATTATTATTGAAAGTGACTCCTTCTTAGCGGTAGGTTGGGTGGACTGTAAGTCTAATAGACCTCTAACACTTCTATCTGAGCTAAGGATAATTGATGTTCTTATCCTAGAGGTTCCTTACTTTAGTAATGTTCATGTTTTTAGAGAAGCAAACGATTTAGCTTATCATTTAGCAAAGGAGGGTTGTGGTAGATCACACCCTTTGTGGAATCTTTTATAGGACCTTTTGAAGCTCTTTTTCTTTAGAAAGCGGATATTGTTCCTACTTAAGAGGATGATCTCAAGTTTTTAATGTTAATAAATTTACGTTTTCAAAAAACAAACTATCCAAAGAAATAAAAAAGTTCCTACAAACTCAGCCGCTATTTTCATAGTAGCTTTTTTATGCCCCTTTTTTTTGCATTTTGACGACAGAAGCACCGTCTCAATTAACAGAGGTTGAATAGGTCTAATTCTAGATGACTTTTTTCTTGGAAAATCTATTTTGTAAATTTGAATCTTTCAAAAGAAAAAATGGTCAATGTAGGAATGTCTGAGTTAGTTAAAAAAAGTTTCATGTTATCCGTGAATAATTGATGGTTGATTTGACATTTTACAAGCATTTAAAGGTTTTGTAATTTGTAAATAGTTTCTTTTGTTTATAGCTACTTTTCTATCACCTTCCACACTACAGCATTTTTTAATATTTATAACTGTTCAAAAGTGTTGCCAGGGACACGGAAAATGTTTTATAAACTTTGTGTAATAATTTTTTATAAGTTCATGTTCCGGCGTTACTTGTTCCTTTTAGTAATAGTTTTTTATATTCTATGATAACAATGTATGAAAATGTAACATGTGAGTTGAAAATTGAACAATTATCACATGATAACATAATATTTATTTAGTTTTGTAAAACAACATGTTGCCTAAGATGAGCCATATGTGGCAAAAATCACGAATTGATTCAAGGTGCACTTTTAGGCAAGATTTTTTGTGTACCTCTTGAACTAGTGTTACCAAAAGAAAAAAAATATTTTAGTGCCACTACTTGTGCCACCATCACCACCACCAATAGGGGAAGCCCTATCAAACCTCGTGGTCTCACTACCAAGCCTTTACTGTGCCACCTTCAGAGCTATTGCACCAGTCGTAGACCTAGCCAAGATCCACCGAACTTGCATCTCCGCCTCGAGAATCCAGTGAACCATCCTCATCACAATTGTAAAATCCCAAACCAAACTTATTGTTAGGGGTTTTAATTGTGTTATGAGAATCATTTCGCAAATTTAAGTTTCTTCATGTATAGAATAGTTGCAAGTGATGAAGAAAGAAAATGTCGAAAGCATATTCTAAAAGTTAGCACAAACTAAACAGGTTCAACTTGAGGTGCAACCTTAAGACTTTAGCAGGAAAATAAATATGTTCAAGCTAAAAAACAATTTAATTTTATAATTCAAAAAGAAAATAAGAAGATGGACACACGTGTTTAAAGGCAAGAAGATGGACATACAAGTTTATAATGGTTCACCCAAACATAGGACTATGTCTAGTCTCCTCAGTGTGTGTTTTGAAAATCGAAATGGATCGACATCAAGTAGAAGCAATAAATAGTTGCTTTTAGAAAGATGATCTAGACCGAGTAGTGTTAGAATTGAAACCAAACATGTACTTATTCCATAAGAGGTCATTTACCAACTTTACAAAGTTACAAGTATGTGATTTTGCTTCTTCAAGCTAATTAGAGTGGTCCATTCAACAGCTTCTCCAAGTTATCTCCTTAACAATGAAGAGTGCAGATACAAATTTCAACAAGTTCTAGACTATTTCAAGCTTGCAAGTCAATAAATGAAAATTCTCTTTTAAGGGGAACCAATTAGAGCAAGGTTGTTTGGGCTGTGTGTGCGAGTGTGCGTGATTTTGTCAATGGAGGGAGAAATTGTGGAGTCGGTGTTCTGATGGAGAAGGAGAAGGAAGGAAATGAGGATATGAAATTGATGATGATGAAGGAGATGATATAAATTAAATTTGCTTGCAATATATATCAATTATTTATGTAGCTCAACTGGTTAAAGTTCTGTTTTGCTACTTATAAGTCCTGAGTTCGAATCCTCCCCACCCTTTTTTCCATTTTTTATAATGTTGTTTTTATTATCCACATGGCAGGTCAGAAAAAAAAAAGGAAAAGTCACGGCAACCTAAGGGTGGGAATAGGCTGGGTCTAGTTAGGCTTTGTGTAAATAGGCCTAGCCTGTTTAAAAATCTTAAGGTCTGAGCCTGGCCTGTGGCCTATCAAAGGCTTTTTTTCGAGCCTGGCCTGGCTTTCTCGAAAGTCTGGCCTGGCCTGGCAGCCTATTTAAAGGCCTGTTTCACAACAAGAGTTTTACGTTTTCTAACAAACTTATTTGTACATAAGCTATCAAACTTATAAACTAACGGGTTAAATTATACTAAAATATTTTTTTCAACAATCAGACTCATAATATTATAAGTTATTAGGTAGAGACGAAACAAAACGAGAGATTATGTTGGTTTCTTAAAGTCGGAGAGTCAGTATAAAATCACACTTTATATTAAGGCATTTAAATACGTTATATATCTATTTCTAAATAGACTTATAACTTTGAGTCATTAAATAAGTCAATTTGCTTAAATATATAAAAATGTCAATAAGTATATAAAATCAAGATATTATGATAAATTTCTAATATATAGACATCATCAATGGTAAAATATATTTATACTAATCATATTTACAATGTACAGAAAAATACTAATCATTTTTACTTAAATAGACTAGCCTATAAGGCTTAAAAGGTTTTTTGAATGGCCTGAGCCTAGCCTTTTTAACTAAATAGGCTTTTCAAAAAGCCTAAGCCTTGCCTATTTATCAATTTGTCCTGGCCTGGCCTGGGTCTGTGGTAGGCTAGGCCATAGGCTCCTACGAACGGCCTGACTTATTCCCACCCCTACGTCAGCCCCTCCGTTAGTTTAGTTTTCTAACGTCAAACTGACAGAGGGGTACTCGCTACAGTTTTCAGTATCATTGAGGGTACAAACATGGACAAAAATAAATGAGAAGTGTCTTTTACACAAACATGAAACATCATGAGCAACAAATGCTTTTATGCCTAATTTAATATGAAATGAATGCTTAGGAATAGACATGCAATGAACAATGAGAGCTATAATTACTATTGATGAAGAATGTGTAATACATGATTTCGCAAATTGTAACTTAGTAACGTCTTGCTCCTAGATTTTCATTCTTCTTGTATATTATAGAGGTACTTCTACCCATTTGAATCTTAGAGCTTCTCTAGCTATCTCTTGCACCTCTCATTATTGTAAATCTCTTATAACAAACAATATTGTAAGAGTTGTCAGTTCTTCACTTTATTTGTTTTTTCATCTTGTTTTCATTTATTCTCTTTTCATATCTCTTTTAATTTTGTAATCACATCACACATTATATCTCTCATTTGAAGTTATATATTTCTTGGTGTAGTTTGTTATAAGTGTGATCCAAACTATACTATTCCACTCTTCATAAAATTGAGAGAAAATAAAATTGCGAGGATCCGTCTCCATACTATGACCCATGAGTGACGGCAGCTGACTTGGGTGGCTAGCGTCACAACCTTGTCAGAATTGGAGGCAGCAGAGGTAGCCACGCGGAATAAGGATAGAAGATTCCTAATCTCGTTTGTTTCAGTGCTCTGACTTCCTTCTTCACTTTATCAGTAAACCCTTTTTTACTCTTTCTTCTCTCCTTAATTTCCCAGTGATTACATGTAATTCACCCCATTTCTCACTGCTCCAAATTGTGAGACAATTATTCGCAATCATCATATTCATATTCATATTCATATGGGAGGTTGAGGTTCAATTTCAAATCAAATATATGAGGGACGAGGTCAATGAGAAGAAACGGTCAGCAATTGGACTTCCAAATCCTCACCATTTCAATTTTCAACTCACTATTTTGTTCTGCCCTATGACCAAAGACCATCCCCAATCCGAGTGAAGAAAATTCCACTCAAAACCAAGCACTTTTCACAGTCAAACTTCCCTTTCCATTTTCCCACCCTTTAATTTCCTCCTTAAAAAACACACGTACCCCTTAAATTAATTCCCACCCCTTCATTCCAAACCTTGTCTATATATTTCTGCAAAGCCTATTTCTCTGTCTAACAAACCTTTTTATGTTGTCTCTTGTTCATTCTAATCTTTTGCTTCTTCTGTCAGCACCAACCAACATCTCAAAACTCATACAATCTTAGACATCTCTCCCCTATTTTGTCCTCTAATTAAGTAAATATCCTGTTTAGAGTCGATGTGGCCCATATGGATTCTCACATAAGGTTGGTCTTTTAAAAACCAAGCTTTTGAACCAATTTGATATCAGTTGAGTTAAGGTGAAATTACATTCATTAATCAGTTCAGTTCACTTTTCGACTCGAACTTTGTGCTAACACCTGTTAGCACCGGCGTCAACTGATATCGAAACATATACATTCGTGCTTAGGTGCATGGATAACATGGGGGATCGAAAGAGCCTTGTGCACGAGCTGCTACAAGGTTTGGAGCTGGCAAGGCAGTTACAAATCTTTATCCACTTGCCTTCTACTTCCAATGAAGCACGTGAGGTCTTGATCCAGAGGGTCATATCCTCATTTGAAAAGGCACTTCAAATTGTTAACCGGAAAGGAACATTGGGCGAGTCATCACAACAACATTCAGGGGTTGCAATCGGAGTGGCAGAGTCACCACAACCCTTTTCTAGTCCCTGCAGTGAAGACTCTGACAGAGACTTCAGGGACCAGGAGCAAAGTCCTTCCAAAAAGAGGTATGTTTAACTTTCCATGTTGAAAAGTCTCACATTACCTAGAGATATAATCAACGTGTGTGTATATATATATATACATATATATATATATAAGAAGCGAATTCTTACTTCTAAACAAACTTTTGAGATATAGTTAGTTCTAACCTAAATTCTAAGATGGTATCAAAGCCACACGATCTTGTTTTGATTTGCCCCCCATGTGTCCTTGTGCTGACATGATGAAGTTTCTTCATGACAGAAACACTTTTCCAAGATGGACAAAAAAGATTCGAGTTACACCAGGGATGGGAGTTGAAGGGCCTCTTGATGATGGATATAGCTGGAGAAAATATGGCCAGAAAGACATTCTTGGAGCTATTTATCCCAGGTATAAATCACCAAATTTCCTCATCTTTCATAAATTTCATTCTTCTACAAATTTAATGCCAAGGCTATTATTTTTATTTATTTTATCTTCTATCTCATTTTCACTCATTTTCTTTTTCTATCTTGTCTTCTTTTACCATCATATCAGTTTCCCTGCAATCAGGAGAACCTCGCATTCACTCATTCAAGCATTTTGAATCGTCCCATCAAATATCAATTGATTCACATTTTAAGTTATTACTCTAAATTACTTATTACAATTTAAAATGTGAATCGCCCAAGTAAGATTAGACAGCTAAAAAATATTTGATTGCATGAATGCATGATTTCTCTCACACCAGAGAATCCAAATCTCAGGGTGTATGTGGTGTGTTTGAGGGTGTGAAAAGATTTTTATTGATATATATAACTTTGAATGAATGCAGAGGCTATTACAGATGCACCCACAGAAATGTTCAAGGATGCTTGGCCACAAAGCAAGTGCAAAGATCTGATGAAGACTCCACTGTGTTTGAAATCACTTACAGAGGGAACCACACCTGTACAATGGCCTCTAATGTAGTGGTTCCTACACAAAATCCACCAGAAAACCAAGAATCAAATTTGAATACAAATTCTCAGCAGCAAAATGTCCTCAAAAGCCTTGAGCAGGAACCAAACCAGCTTCTTTTGAACCTCAGAGCAGGACTAAGAGTCCAAACAGAGAACCTAGATAACCCTGAGTACAAATCACTTGCTCCATTCAATTTCCCTTCCACTTCAAACATCAAAATTGAAAACCAAATTTTCCAATCTTGTATACTAGAAAGTAATAGCTTTGCTGAAAACTTCACTTCTAATTCATACATGTCCCCTGCTACTGCTACATCAGGGGTGAACAACTTCACAGGGTACCCCAATTTGGCAAGTTCTATTGATTCTCAGATCAGTGACATGGTTCCTGCTGCTGCTTCAGCTGCAAACTCACCAACAGTTGGTTTGGAGTTTCCATTTGGCCAATTTGAATTTGATGGCCACAACTTCACGTTCGATAACCAACGATTTCTACACTGATCAATTCAAAGAAGAAGCCATAAACTAATTAAATAAAAAATAGCAAGTGCTGTAAAATTCTTGACTTGTAGAAAGAAATATTGCTATGCCATAGCTACTTGTATCGTAGGGATGTGAGATTCTAGGCTTGCTTAGTCAACAGGAATGTTTCTTTATCATCAATGATCATAGTTTTTGTTGTTGTGGTTTTCCCAGTTTGCTCATTTTTGGACATTAAATCTTATAGCACTTAGATTTGATTACAACAAGGTAGTGCTTCTTTTTCATTGCTTCCATGATGCAAACTGGGTGATGAAATTGTCATTTACTCGAGTCAGTGAGGAAGGGGAATCCTTTTTGTTTGTTTCCAATTTCCAGTTTATATCAAATAAATATTGCGATTGTTAAGTATGGAATTTGAGTTGTTGCGGATAAAAATCAATTAAAGCCTTTAGCTACTAGTAGTCTGACCTTGTACCTTTCATAGTTCTATTAGTATGGTGTTTGGTTTTGCAAACCCATTTGCATCCAATAGCATGCTTACCAGGTGATAAAGAAGTCAAATTAAATCCAAGTCTTATTTTTCTTAGAGCTTGCGACTCAGATTGAATTGCTTGCTGCCAACAAGTATTTTGAATTGCCTCATTATAATTTTCTAGTTCAGGACATTTGGATATGGCTAAAGAAACGATTGATGGGGAATGACAAGTTTTCATAAGAAATGTGTTGAAAAAAGAGAGGATAATGGCAGTAGTAGTGGTAGAGTTGAGGTAAGGCTAGAATGATGATAATCGTTGGAAGAAGAATCCTAACATGAGCATCTGTTCGGAAACAGGCACATTCGTTCTGGAACTGACACGTGTGATTAGTGTTGTTAAACTCGGACCGGACTAGCCGGTCAAACCGGTCCGACCGTGACCGGTAACTAGACGATTCAAGTTGCAATCGGACCGGTCATGCATTCAAACCGGATTGAACCGGAACGACCCAACCGGTTTAGCTGAAAAGTCGATGACTTTGCCGGTTTTTTGGTGAACCAGCGAGTCACTTATTTTGTGTTTTTTAATTTTTTTATTGATATGTTGATAATCCGTACATAGAGCCCATTTTGAAGTTGTGCAGTTAATATTCAATATATTTAGGCATTTCAAATTGTTTTTCTATAGAGTAGTATAAATATGTGATATTTATCTAAAAAATTGTTGTAAGGGGATTTTGAACACAAGACCTTGAGTAAATGTAAAGATATATTAACCACTACACCATCATGATATTTAATGTTTTGAAACCTTTTATTATTTATATATTAACTTTATATTGTATTGGACTATTTTATAATTTTTTAATATACAGTCAAGCATTCGAACTAGTGACTTAGTGGTCAGACAAGTGACCATTTAACCCGGTGCCCTGACCGAGTCGATCATCGTGCCGAGTTTAATAACACTGCATATGATTATTAGACCTTAATAAATGTGGCTATTAGGAACAATTGTTAGATCTATTATAAATAGGGGCTAAATTTGATTGTTTTAGGCATTGGGAAAATTTGGGGTAGTCATTGTGGAGAGACAACTCTGAAAAACCTAACCATTGTAACACCCGAGAGACCTTATCTCTCTTAATCATTCACTAAAATTTCTATTTCCTTCCATCATTATCAATTGGTATCAGAGCTTTGATTTTGGAGCTCTGAGAAGATGATTCCAAGCTTTAAAGAAGGGGATGCTTACTGGTGGCTTATCAAGGTGGAGCAATATTTTTCAAGCTTTGGAAGTTTCAAAGAAGGAGAAGCTATCACTTTCTTGGATGGTGATGATTGGGAAAATTGTTACCTGGTGGTAGTGCTAGAAAAAGAGTAGCCCAAATGCAACATGATGGAATTTTGTGAAGGCATTGCTGAGGAAGTTCTAACCAAAATTGCAACCGCACATACCAGTATCAGTTCAAGATCCAATGGAGGAAGAAATCCTAAAAAAGAAAGAGTATGAGATAAGGAACATAATGTTGATTTGGAAGAAGACAAAACAGGCGCAAATTCAAAATTCTTGATGAGATTAGAAGTCAAGACATATCCTCCAGAGAATCTTCAGACAAAATGAGTCACAATGGAAGTGTCACAAAGAGAGGAAGAGGCTGCATTATGGTGGAGAAAGCAGCAACAGAGATGATTTGGAGAAAGTTGGAAGCTGTGATAGAAGTCAGGGGGTTTCACATTGACAAAGATGTGAGAGAGGGATTGTCATCCTCTTCCAGTAGTTGCAAAATGGTTCATTAATGGTGTAAGTTTAGAATTGCAACCTTCAAAGAAAGAAGAATGAGGAATCCACCATTCTTTCCCAAAATGTCAATTTAGGGTTCCTAGGGTAAGACGACCATTGCAAAACCGTCGCACTCACTCCTTTGCAAGGATGTGCTTTCCAATCATTTACCGGCTAGACTGCCAGACCTATTCGTCGATTGTCTCAGTTTCTTGGGTGGAGGTCCACGCAATCTAGTAACCGCTAAACGACCACTAGCAAAGCCGCCTGATTCAACAATGAGCTTGATACAACTTTGGAAATTGCCTGATTCAACGATTATAGTTGTTTATAAGAAACTGAGTGAGAAATGCACAATAGGATTCACAAAGTTTCACTTTTTGGCCGCATAAATCAAGCCCATACCACACATAAAAGAGTTATCTTACTATCCTAATGGGCCTCGCCCAACTAGAAGGTTGTGATGCAACAATAACCTTTATGGGTTGGATACCTCCTCCTATGGCACTGTTGAATTTTATTGTTGACGGGGAATCAAAAGGTAACTCAGGTCCTAATGGAATGGAGGAGTCGTGAGAAACAATAAAGGGGTGATGTTGTGTTGCTTCTCTAAAGCAATTGGTAACGGTTGGGTGTATGAGGCAGAGATACAAGCAATTCTACATGCTTTGCTGTTTTATAAAGAGTTTCCGCTCTCATCAGTGTTGATTAAGAGTGTAACGCCCCAATTTCTCAACTGAGGAATCACATTAAGTAACATAACAAAGACTAAGGACTATTCTGCAATCCCTAAAATCCAAGGGTATTTTTTTTTTGAAAACGACTAAATACCATAGGGTTGGAAACACATCATAACTTTATTTAAATAACCTGTTTCTCGATATACAGTAATAATAGTTTACAATACCATAAGTAAGGTTCAGAATAAACATGCGCACTTTAATAGTGGCGGAAGCAAGGCTTTAATAACAGAGTTCTCATATAGAAAAGGAGACTCAAACATAGTCCACAACAAGAGAAGCAAAGCTGCTTCTTACACCTCTACTCTACCGCCTACAACCCGATCTCCAACTCGAGCAGCTAAGCTTCGGCGGAAGGATCTCCATCGCCTAATAGCGTTAAGCGCCCAAACAACAAGTAGCAAATATAAAGGGTTAACTCCATGCAATTACCACGTATAAAAGGGAAAAACATGCTATTCAGATTTAAGTGCATTTCATGGCACATAAACTAGTAAATTATTTCAAGATAGATGACGACATATATCCAACGACATGAAATTAAATAAGATATCAAGAACCTCAACCATATACCATCAAATCAAATACCAACAACTTAAACTTAATCAGATATCAGCAATGTAATAACATAGATTTAAAACATATAATAATAACCTCAACAAGTCGGATCAGATATCGACAAGATCAAATGTTAGTGCTCTAGAATGCAACTATATGTTGCTATCAAAATGGATCGATCAATATCGTCTCTCAAGACGGGACAATGATAGGACCACACCTCCTCATCGCCTCTTATAGCGTCTCACAAGACGGGACAAACATAGGACCACACCTCCTGACCGCCACTTATAGCGTCTCACAAGACGGGAAAATCATAGGACCACACCTCCTGATCGCCACTTAGCGTCACAATGGACGGGACAATGATAGGACCACACCTCCTCATCGCCTCTTATATCACCACACAGGGCGGGACAATGATAGGACCACACCTCCTCATCGCCACTTTCACCTTAAGCCTTATATGCCAAGTCAGACAACAACTCCCAATCCAATAGTCAATTCAGAGTAACCACATGTTATTCATAATCACAACATTCACACTAACACATCAAGCTCTACTGAGCGATGAAATAATAATTCAGTGCTGTAAAACATAAGCATGTCCAATCCACTAGAAAGCAGTAATGACAAAAACCAGTAAACGGTCGAAGCCTCTCAGAAAACGGAGACACACGTCTCAATAAGTTCACTTGGCCGAAGCCTCCAGAAAACATTTTCCCAGTTCAGCACAATAAACATAATCCAATGCCAATCAATATAAACATCTTCATCTCAAACACTGGCAGTGCGATAAATACATGCAAGACTCAAGGACACTCTAAAACTGAGTTACCCTTACCTTCTTGAGTAGAAGTTGTGCATGGAAATTTCGAACCTAGAACAAGGAAACACAATCATCAACACAAGACTTACTAGAAGTAATCAATCTAACAACACTATTCGAAACCGGAAAGAAAGCTTTTAAAACTTCAGAGTTCCTATTTAGGCACAAATTGACAACAGAACTTCATTTGCTAAAACGCGCATAACTTGAGCTACAGAACTCGAAATGACACGAAACCAAAGCCAAAATTTCAACAATCAAAAGAGCTACGCTATAGCTCAGGCCATACAGACCCAAAAATTATTTTTGGACAAGGTGCCATAACACTAAGTTTCGGCCACTTTAGAAAATAGGGTTTCCGAACTTTTTCTTCGATCTAAATCAATTCCTAGGTATTCTTAGGCGATATCTAGGCCAGAGAAACTCTCAGAAAAATTATCGGATCGAAAACTAGAACATGGGTATTTTGGTCAAGATTTTTAGTTCAGAAACTCAAAATCGGAATTTCGAAAAATAAATTGGATGAGGTTGATACCCACGATGTTTATGACAACTAATCCTACTGACGTTAAGCTCAGTCGAGAGTTTTTATTCAAAAAGCGGAACCTCAGCATAAAAATGGGTTTTTGAGCAGAATCGAAGTTCTGCGGCGACTCGGCGAGATTTGGCGAAATGTAATCCGCTAAACATGCTCTTGGGCATGCAGGGAATAAGTTTAGATAGAGAAATGAAGTTATTTGGACAGTTTTACCAAAAGCTCAAAACTTTGAGCACCGAAAGACATAGAGAAAATCGACAGAATTTACGATTAGAGGTAAGGAAAATCATCAGTACCTCTAGGCCTACGCGTAGCAACGAACAGAGCGACGATCAGACAAGAATCGGCGAAAATCACTTCTCCCCCTCTCTTCCTCCTTGCTCTCGGCCGTGTGTGTGTGTGTTGGTGGTGATGATATTTTTTTTTATTTTTCAAGCTATTTATAGAAAATGGAAAACGCGGGAAAATGAATATTTCGCGATTCCGATTTTTCCTGGACATTCCTCTTTGAATTATAAGATAGAATCCGGCGATTCACTAACGGTGTTAATCGATTTAACCCGAAAAGTTACTTTTTGCAGTTGATGTCGGATGACAAAACTTCCTTCTGAATAAAGATTGGAAACATCGAAAGAAATGGGTGCGCGTGTGTAGAATCTTCATTTGAAGCTTCGAATAGAAAAAGTCTTCATCGACAGTTTACTTTAAGGTTCTTGAGCTATCAAGGATTCAGTTTCGGCAAACCTCCGAGAATCGAAATCGATCATTCATACATTCTAGGGTTTCGTGTCGAAACACTTGTCGTGGAAAGGAATAAGAGAAATTCTTATATTCCTCTGAATATTTTTGAATATCGTTTCTACAGTGCTTTAAGAGCAAATTAGCCCTTTGCTAACGTTTTCGCCCTAAGGCGGAAGTGAATGAAACTCGTGCTATAACCTATAGCGACTATAGAACTATTCTTAACCATTTCCTGAACTTACTTCTTCATAACGCTAATCCAAACATTAAACACAAGTCAAGTTCCCCTCACGCTTACACAAAATCCTATGCGTGAGTTGGAAATTAATTATTTATTTAATTCTAAAATCTTAGGTCTTACAGAGAGTGACTTTACACTGGCTGTAGGATATGGGCTAATCAATTCAATTTTAGGTCTTGGAAAATGTTTAATACACCGTACCATATTGATGTCGTACCATATTGATGTCGTACCATATTGATGCTTTATGGGTTGAAATTAACTATAAGGGAGTGACTCATATATACGCACCTAACCTTGTTAAACAAGGTTGCTGCAGTAGGGTTGTCCAAAAAATCACTACCGACCGAAACTCGATTTTTCCAACAAAACCGTCAACCGAAAAACTGAATCTGAACAACTCGCAGCCACTAATCGGTCGATAGAGGTCCTAGTGTTTAGATGTTTTTTCACCAGACAAAACCGACTATTTTATCCCGAGTCCGACCCAAACCGACCGATTGATATCTCAAACCCATCTAGACAGTTCACAACTTCACATTACCCTCACTACTAACTTTGTTGCTTGACTTGCCTCCTCCCTTAAGTCTTTCTCGTCTCTTTAACAATCATAAATTCGAATGAGCCATTGGCTAGTGAAGTTTTATCTAAAAGTTCTTTCATTCAGATTAGTGAGATCTATCCAAGTAGAGTTTAATTATATGTCGCTGTCATGCATCGGCAAGGCAGAGCCAACTTTGTAGTGTCATCTTCTTTTTCTGTATGAATTTTTCTTGATTAGCAACCCGTATGAACTCACTAGAAAAAACTGTGACCCGTGCAAACCGAACCTAAACAACCCATATAGCCACTAATTCGTTGGTGGTGGATCTAGTGTTTTGATTTTTTTCACCCGATAAAATTGAATATTTTGGCCTAAAACCGACCGATGGACAACCCTTGCTGCAGGAGGAACCGGCTATGGGCATGAAGTACTTAGTTTAAATACATGATGTAATTTTTCTAAATGAGAGGGTTGTTCTCATCTCTAACCCAAATTGGTTGTAATCATAAACAATAATGTCTATATCCGTTTGGGAAATAGAAGTCTAATTCATTGAAGAAATTAAAGCTTGACGGTGGTCAATTACAACTTACAAGAGAGTCTCTCTATAAACTAGTTTAGCTAATTAATACTTGTCTGAGTTGTCTCTACCAATTACACTAGCGATTTCTGTAGTTAAAAAAAAAAGAAAGAAAGAGAAAGACAAATGCTTGTAAGTAAATGACTCTTCCTACGTTACCCTGTTAATAGTACAACTACGTACGTACAAACACAGTAACAAATAGGTGCACATTGATTCATGTTTGGTCCGGACTCTGGACATGCATAACCCCATCTTTAGCAGAATGTTTGCTGGATTTGTTGAGCCAGTTCTTCAGCACTCAGTTGGCATTCAATTCCAATCTATGTGTATGTAAAGGAGTGTTAGATACCACAATTAAATGTGAACCTAAATTGAACACGTTAGAACCATGCATACCCAATCATAAGTGTTATATAGCTACCTAGCTTCTATGAAATAATCAATTTACATCAAACGACAGTGCAATTTTATGTGTCTCTTTCAGCAAATGAGGACAAATGTCTGATAGGAGCCACGATGTATGTATTTTTTGTGTCTCAGACAAGTGCAGTGAAAAGTATAATCAGTACCTAAAGACATTTATTTTTAACTTGTGACTATAAAGAACTGTACTAATACTAGCATACAAGAAGCAAACATTGTTGTTATTTCATTTATTGTCATTATGGTCATTATTTTAGTTCGTTGCATGTTACAGAGTGCTACGGGTAATGAATTCTCTTGTGATGGAGTTGTGTATGAACTTAAAAGCAAAATCATTTTAGTAGTTAGGGTTTAATGAACAAACACAGCTACACCAAGGTGTAACATTTACACTTGAAGCATAATTATTTAAGTCAAGGTAAAGAAAGAGACAAAATCTTATTTTTTTTGATATCACATTTCTTCACATTAGGTCTATAAAATTATAAAGTGATGTTTTTTAAAAGGAAAAGGAAAATTTCAATCTGACACCCGACACACAGAGTGAATAAGGAAGTAAAGAGAGAAGAGTAATCGATATGATATATGAAATAATGTGATAAGAAGAAAAAGTTAAAGAGAGAATTAGATACATGTGAGGTGTCTACAAATCATAACTAGGATAATGGGAAAAAAAAAATTAGGTCTCAAGTTTTCTTACCATATAAAGATGTGTAAAGAAAACATGCAGGCATCTAACACATACACAAAGTAAAAAATGAGTAGCAGAGAGACAAATAATGGATGAGGTATGTAGAAAATATGAAATGTCTATTTTAATGTATGAAACAATTTTGCTATAAAAATTGAGGATTGGTCTTTTCGCTTCTTTTCTTTTATTCTTATTTATTTCCAAAAGATTCCTAGTCATATATGGTGCATTGAATTGATTTTTTATACCAAGAGTGTACCTTGATAGTGAACGAGTTCAGCATGGTATCATCCGCAGTACTAGAACTAATGTTAACATGGAGGATTTCTAGCGCAAGATCTTCAAGAGTTGAAATAATCTTCATAGCCTGCCCCGGAATCCGCTGAGACACCGTTTTCAAAAGCAGATGCGGACCCGAAAACTTGACCTCGACGTCAGCCACGGCGGAGGTGGAATTGGCCACAAGCTCATTGATGTTGTCGTTGATGGAGGAAGCGGCGGAGGAAGTGGGAGACGGCTCGAGAGAGTTTGAGAACGCCACTGGTGGTGGAATGTTAATGTAGTTTAGCTGCTGCTGCGGCAACCTAGGCTTGTATGGGCTTCCTGGTTGTGGAGTTCTTGGGCTTATGGGCAGGTTTAGCCTTGGGCTCAGTGGTTGTTTCCGTGGGCTCAGTGGTGAGGGCCTTGGGCTTGAAACCAGCCTTGGGCTCAGGACTTCACTGTAGACTTTTCTTTGTTTCTTGGCCTCCAGAGCTTGGAGCAACTGCTGCAACTCACTGATGTAATCAACCACACCTCCAATTATCGATGCTTGATCTCCCTAACAATGTACCGGAAGAATACGAATAAGAGTCGCGGTACATGGACATGTCATTTTTCTCAAAACCCAACAACCATACACCTAAACCTCAGTCGAGGTGTCTGTTGGATGTCTGAGGTGTACTGATGTTTACGAGTCATTTTTCAAATTGGAAAGAGAATAAAAAAAAGCCCTTACCCTTTTAACATAGAAGCAAGGCATGAGTGACCTCAAGACAGTCAAGTGCTCATTCATTTGCTTTCTCCTGTTCCGCTCCACGGTAATGTGAGACATCCTTGGTGTTCCATCAGGGTTCGCCTCCTCCGCCGATGTGGGACTAACCTTCTGTCTCTTATTGCTTTTCGGCGAGGTTTCAAGCTCAGTTTCTGAATCATGCAAAGCACTTGAAGAGGTTGATTTCTGGGACACCAACCTGGGACTCTCCTCAGTATTCTCTTTGGAATTCGAGACCGCAACAGCTTCGTTAACGAGAGGAAAATCGGTGGAGAACCCTTCAAGGCTCTCCAAAATGGCAAAGAGATCATCTGAACCAAACTGGTTGTTCCCAAATTCAGTGTCCTCAAAAATATCAGATAAACTGTCATCCATTTTGAAAGTTCAAACTGTTTTGGTTTTGGTTCTAACCTGCAAAAGAAACTATTAGAAAATGGACTCAGCGGGGATGAGAAAGGGACACTGGAATAATATTAGAGAGTGAGAAAGAAGGTTGTTAAGATCGAGAGAGAAAGGAAGAAGAGAGTAAATAAGGGAGGGTTGGTGATTTGATAGAGACTAAACGATCACCATCAACTGCTACTGACCTTAGGTCCTTGTATTTTTTATTTTGAAAGGAAGGGATCTTAAACGGTAAGATGCCAAGGGAGGGATCTCACAGGCTGAAGGAAAATTGCAGGACAGGAGCAGTATCAGACTGCAAATGCATGCAGTAATCAAAACTGAATGGGAAATAATGAGAAAAGATGGAGAGAGAGAGAGTGTGTGTGTGAGAGCTGGAATGGGGAACGTGGTAAGGTTTTATAACTTTAATATAGTGAAAGTAATGCTCTAGGTATGGAGAGTCTGGTGTACAAGAATGGATGATGCCCTTGGCGGCTGGTTAATGCAACTGCATAAATAAGGTTTTAAATTGCATTCGCACTGCATCGCGAAATTGTGGACAAATGCTTGTTAATGCGGTCCAAGTACAATCACGATTATGATGTAAAATTTTGAATACTTGTGTTATTGTTGCAATTGCAGTTGCGGACCGCAATATATGAGCTTCTAAAATTATGATCTCACATCCGCAATGGTGCGATATACTTTAGACATATTGTGGCAGTTTGACAACATTTTATAAAAGCTAAAAATTGAGTTGTATGTTTAGAAGATGTCTGAGAGAAAATATATATCTATGTATCATCACTTTTATGTAAGAGAAGAGATCGAAATGATAGATATGATTGGAAGAAAAATAAATGTACTAAAAGAAATAAAGAGTGAAAGTGGGACTAAAGAGAAAGTGTGCCCAAAATATATCAAAGTTGGTAATTGATCACTATAGACATATATTTAATTTGAGGCAGTTATTTTGCCCTTTACAAGCTCTGCAAGTGGATGTTATGATAAGGGTATAAATCTCCAATGAAGTTATTGTTAATTTTGGTAATTAGGAATGGAGGAAAGAAGAGGTCCAGGTCCCTGATTCACTGTGCAGCCATCGACATTTACAATTGCCATTCATAAATACATCTGCTCTGGTTCATTAATATTTACTGACATGATTTTTTTTTTGTGGTATGAACAGTGAAATATTTAAACTTGAGTTGATGTTTCTAAAATTTATTGATTCTTCTAGCATTGAAGTTCATGACCATTTTGCAGATAACTCATAGAGATGTCCCTTAAGCATGGATCGATACTCTTTGACAGCCCCCTTTCCATTCTCTCTTTCAAAAACAGTAACTGTCCAATTATAAAGAAAAGATTGGTTCTTTGATTAGTCAATTTCATTTTCTGAGATTGTTTAATCTGGTTCTAGGACTGATTAATCTACCTCTCATATCCATTAGCCAGCAGACAAATTATGATTGAATTTAACATTACCCTATAAGTACCACTTATTTCATTGATGTATCTAAACATAAATTATATCATTTCAACTCATATTATATATCTGTCTAACGGTGATGAAAACACACTAAGTTATCTATCTTGAAGAAGCATAAAGGTAAGCTTCTTTTGCCAAGTCGGCATTATTGCTGTTATTTTGTTTCATGAATCTTTCCATATTGCTTTAAGAGATTTGATAGATCTAGATAAGCTCCTAGTGAGTTAGCATCTTTGTACATAAATTCAAGCATATAACTTTCTCGATCATTTATGGGCCTGCAGCACAACTTAAATGGGAATGTGAGACAAAATTTAAAAACATAGAGTTTTATGAAAAGAAGTTAATAGACTGGGTCCTCTCTAGGAAAAAACTTCATTCACTTCCCAATCTGAAAACACATTGATTACTACCCACGAAATGTATGAGCAAAACATTACTCCATTGCCCACCTAAACCTCTCTTCTTGGGGCTTCTTGGTAATTGTGCATTCATAAATGGTGTGAATGTTGGAGGATGAAGTGAGTCCCACATGTTGGATTCTCTGATAGATTTTCATGCCCCATTCTAGATGTCAAGGCCCCATCCTATTGCTTTTGACAACAATTGGAGCCTAAATTGGGTGCAAACCTCCTTTTCCTTGTACATTAAATTCTCTTACATATCTTTGTCCGGAAATGTTAGTGTGTGCTTCAAAATCCGGTAGAAGAGATGTCCCTTAAGCATGGATCGATACTCTTTGACAGCCCCCTTTCCATTCTCTCTTTCAAAAACAGTAACTGTCCAATTATAAAGAAAAGATTGGTTCTTTGATTAGTCAATTTCATTTTCTGAGATTGTTTAATCTGGTTCTAGGACTGATTAATCTACCTCTCATATTGGTCAGTATATTTCTAAGATTTGTTAATCTTTAATTTGGGAATATTGATTAGTGACAAAATAGGATTAGAGAACTACTGAACTGGGCCTAGAGACTAAATTCGTTATGGATTTATGAATCCACCTAACAAGGATAATTTGGGATGTCATAAAACTATGGCATTTTTAGCTATAGTCTATATTATAAAACTGAAATTTCTATGGTTTGGATTGTGTTGTAACATCTGCATACTACACCTATCCGTACTTTTCAGCATGCATTTTATTCTTCATATGTGAATTCTTTTGATTGAATGTGGGGGTAACGAATTTCAATGGAATATAACAACAATAAAATTAAAAAAATTGTGGTTGTTGGAAACCATAGAGAAATTGAAAGCAGAGCACAATCAACAAAAAAAAAAAATGATTAACATGGAATTCATTCTCAACCACTTATTGGTTTCAGTACACCTGTACTCTCCAAAACTAAAATAAATATAAGTTTAAAATCTTTCCCGTGCGGGTGCATCTTCAAATAAAGAACTTAAGTCAATATATAGTCTTGGTCGCCCTTACCATTCACCATGCTAGAAAAAATGAGACTTCTCCAAGAGTTTTATTGTCCTTCCTCTCTTCATTTAACGTACTAGGCGATGTGAGACTTGTTCTACCATTAGAATCAAACTCAACAATCTCCACCATGGACGCAATTTCTGCCTTTATTGTCTACACTCTGAAAACAATGCTTTAATTCCTTACATCGATAATTATAATGATATCTATCTTATACCACCATAAAGGGTGCACTTTACTTGTAACTAAAGCATTTCAAGAATTTCCACATGTTGAAACCATGCTAAAAATTATGAGACAACGTATACCACATGTATCATCCACACACAAATAGTCTTATTCAAGTAGGAAATATCCACATTTTTATAAGGTTATCTCTTAGGGAAATTTTAATCCACTCACAAGATTTGAAATCGAGAAATTACTTAAGTGGAATCATATGTGTAATTATATTTTTGAAAAACAAAACTGATTCAATATTTAAATGCAGCAATTATCTAATTATGTGCATATAATTAATTTGGAAGGGCATGTAGTTAAGGGGCCAGAGATGGCAGAGGAACAAATATAAAGCAAGGTCACCTTCTTCATGGGGGAAAAATGGAACAACTGCCTGCATAAAAGAGTTTATTGTTAACGGGGAATACCGTTATTGCTGCAAAGCCAAAAGTGGAGAATGTTCTGAATGAAATCTCACTATACAATTACCCGACTGCGAGGGCACTGAGATACTTAAATTATGGTGTTTGTCCTTACATTACATGTTGGCCAGTAGTTTACTTTACTATATGGTTTCTTTTCTAGTTGAAAAGCCCCGCGAATATCTCGTTACATTAATAGTAAACTCATCCTGCCCCCATTTGTCATCCTCAAATTAGACTTTGGTGGACTGTATGCGTATATATTATGTGGGTGTGTGTTAAGGTTTGTCATAAAATACGGTGAAATTATATATATATATTCAAGCTGCTTCCGAACCCCACTTGGTATCTGAGCCTGATGGGGAAGTAGGAATATGATGAGTAATTTGGATATATGTTGTTTATCTTCTTTGTTCTTACATATTTAAGCTGGAATCTACCGGGATCTATATTTTAAGTACGCTTTGGGTTTTAAGTACTGTTTCGATCTAGAATTTTATCTATAGCAGAGACATTTGTCTGTAAGCCCCGTGTGTTGTGTGCTTCTCTGTCACTTTGGCCATACTATAGATAAAATTTGACAGATCTGAACAATACTTATTCCCACCGTTTAAACACTTGTTTCTGAGTGGCTTTAGTATGATCTTGTCTTTTTCCCAACCTAAATATTAAAAACAAATCAGAACATAACATATATTTCCAATTTAATTATCTATTTCTATGAAACCAAGTGATGGCGATGATATTAATGGGTAAGGAAGATTTGTCTTTCATTATGCTACGCTCCTTCTCCAAGCTTTCTTTCAAATCTTCCCAACCCTCCTCATCTTCGCTCAACGAAAATGAATCTCATAATCATTCAAAGAAAATCTTCAAAGAAGAAATTCATTTTGAAGACATTAATCAAGATCTTGATAATTGGGAAATTCCAAGAATACCTCATAACGAGATCTACAAACCAAATGGATCCTTTTTCAAAAAATCAAATTACGTCATTAGGACGGTAGAACAAAAATACAAAATTCAAAAGGAAGATGAAGAAATTCATCTGCTCTCTGAGAAAAGCATCAAAGAACATATCCTCAAAGGTTTTAACTACCTACACATAGGTAGTGTCCAAATTGGTATGAAACCTCTTACTAGATGATCACTAGACGTCGTCGTTCTTCTATGTCTAAGAGATACTAGACATAACAAATTTCATGACTCCCTCTTAGGAACTATTGAATATAGCTTGAGTCATGGACCAATCTTCTTCAACTGTTATCCGGACTTGACAGTAAGTCTGGATGACAAGAACATTCTTGATGTTCTATTCCTTAACATCAAGCTTCATGGATATGATATGAAGGAAGGATCTGTCCCAATCACATTAATCTATAGAGTTCAGTATAAGGTTATGAACTCAATCTAATCTCATTTCCTTAAAACAGGTTGTGAAAAGTCTGGAGAAACCACTTTGTTTCTCACTGATAATAAAAAAACTAATATTATCGTCCCAAAAACTATTCAATGGAATGATATCACTCTACCAGAGAAATGGTCAATAGAAAAAGCTACACCGGCTCAACCTATTGTCACCCCCGACTTCCGTGATGTCATCCAACACCAAACTGGGCAGGTTGATTTAGTCTTTGATAGGAGAAACTCCTTTTCTCTACCTAGATCGATCAGAACTAAAGAAGACTTTAGATCTACTATGTCTAGAAGATCTTTTTCCATGTCTCGGACCAATTCCATCAGTAGGGCTCAACCTGAACCCTCCCATGATGGATCTACAATCCACCTTACTGGTTTTGAGACTACAACACCAGTAAAAACGACGTACCAAACGGATAATGATGACCAGAGATCTATTTATCCCCAACTTACTCCTCCATTGAAACCCCAAATTTCATTGGAGCAATCAACATAGAGTTCACTATTAACAAAGAATCTCTTAGAAAAGATTTCTATTCCGAGGAATGGACTCCTCAAAGAGAATGTTTCTTCAAAAACTACCGAGGCCAAAATAGAAAAGATATCCAAGAACGATTCTATAGGTTTCTTGAACTCGTCCAACAAAATATCCCCTTTTTCAACTGGTTCCATGCTTATACCATCAAACAAGGGATTAATTACCCTTATCAAGTCGATGTCATAACCTGGCAACTAAGCGATGGAAAAACAATACAATCAGATGTACCCCCCAAGGCACCTTTTGTGGTTAAAAATGCCCAAAACCTTCGTGTCCTAGCATCCCCGTTTAAAACAAAAAGTGAGGAAGCTGTTACATGGAAGGATATCAAAGATATCATGGAACAGGCCAACTACACAAACAAATACCTTCAACAATTAGGTGATGAGACTTATTTCCAACCCTTGAACAGAGGAAAGGTTAAGATGGAAACTCCCTCTACCTCCGGAATTAAAAAAGAAAATCACAAAGAAAAACCCTTGTTTAGACCTTACCAATTAACGAAAGGTTCTAAACTAAATCTCCAAAATACCCAAGCCGGAAAAGATACAGATAACAAGCTTCTTCGCAAGGTAGTTGAACAACTCAAACTTCTCAATACTGTTGCTCAAGATACACGACTAACACCAGAAGCATCTGTAAATAACATTGAGGAAGTAAATTCAACAGGATCTGTTGAAGATTCTCCTAAAATCAGTCCTGTCATGCACAATCCAGGAAACAATTGGAGAAAAGGAACCAGACTCTATTACAATAGGGCTACTGCTCCCGACTTATTATTAGAAGAAAAGGATTCTTCTAATTTCAAGAGCTTCAGTGCCAACAATATCTATGAATGGAACATAGACGGTGAGAATGAATATGGGATCACCAAAATCCTCCAAAATATGACAATGGTTGCTACAACATACTCCACTTCAAACAACTGTCCAGAAACCTTAATTGTAGAAATCCTCGTAGCAGGATTCTGTGCTCAACTCAAAGGATGGTGGGATAATTATCTCACTGACGATGAAAGACTCCAAATTCTGACAGCCATCAAACATGATGATGAGGATAACCCCATCAGGGGATAAGGTGGAGAATATACATCTGATGCTGTCAATACTCTCATCTTCACTATAGCCCAACACTTCATAGGAGACCCCTCCTTGATCAAAGATAGGTCTGGCGACTTATTATCCAATCTTAAGTGTAAATCTCTAGGAGACTTTAGGTGGTATAAAGACACCTTCCTGACTAGGGTTTACACTAGAGAAGACAGTCAGCAAGCCTTCTGGAAAGAAACATTCCTTGCAGGACTTCCCAAATCTTTAGGCGACAAGGTTAGGGAAAAACTTAGGAGTCAACATCCAGGCGAAGAAATCCCTTACCAAACCTTAAGCTATGGTCAGCTTATAGCTATAATCCAAAAGGTTGCTCTAAAAATTTGCCAAGATGACAAAATCCAACAACAACTCTCAAAAGAAAAGGCCCAAAATAGAAGGGATTTAGGAACCTTCTGTGAACAATTTGGATTTGGAGCTCGTTGTGAAAACAAAGACAAACCTAAACCTAGGCATGATTTTCCCAAACCTCAGCATAGAAGAAGACCTAGACAAACCTACAACAATAAGAAGCCTAAACCGAATTCTAAAACTAATCAACCTAGTGAAAAGCCTTATGCGAATAATAACAATTCTCGCAATAAAACCATTACCTGTTATAACTGTGGCAAGCCTGGCCATTATAGCAAGTATTATTGTAGACTCAAAGGAAAGATTTCTGAACTAAACCTTGACCCTGAATTAGAAGACAAGCTCAACGATCTCCTTTTTCAATCTTCCGATGAAGAAGAATCACATTCTCCTAATTCGGACAAATCTGAAGACCTTAATCACATCCAGGATAATGATTGGTCTCAATCTTCCTCTTCTATTAATGTCCTAACCAATGAGCAAGATTTGCTCTTTACAGCAATTAATGTCATTCCTGACCCAGAAGAGAAGAGGAAATATCTTGAGAAACTTAAATCTACCTTAGAAAGCAAACCTCCTAAGGGTCCTCTCACCACCAATAAATTTAATCTTAGAGAAACTTTTAAGATGATTGAGAAATCCAGTATTAAGCCTGTTACCATCCAAGATCTCCAATCGGAGGTCAACAACTTAAAAATTGAAGTCAAAAGTCTGAAGCAACAACAGGCTAATCAACAACTCATCTTAGATAGTTGGATTGAAGAAAAATCGTATGAAGATGATTCTTTAAATCACAAACCTTCAACATCTAAATTACCTAATGATGCTGAAGGATCTAAGCTTATTATCAGATATAAAATCTCTTCGGCTATCATTCAAAATGAAAACCTTGAAATAGAGACATCTTTCTTACTTGTCAAAAATCTGAGTAGCAGGGTAATTATTGGAACACCCTTCATAAAAAAACTCTTCCCTTATATGACAACTAAAGATGGCATTACTGTCCAACACCTAGGACAACCTATTACTTTCGAATTCTCCAAACCTCCGATTATCAAGAATTTAAATGTCATCTCATATAAAGAAAGACAGATTAATTTTCTCAAAGATGAGATTTCGTTCAAAAATGTTGAAACCCAATTACAATATTCTTCGATCCAAGCTAGGATTGAAAACCTTCTTAAGGAAATCCCATCTTCCATCTGTTCAGATCTACCAAGCACTTTCTGGGAAAGGAAACGCCATATGGTTGACCTCCCTTATGAAAAGGATTTCAATGATAGAAAAATTCCCACCAAGGCTAGGCCAATCCAAATGAACGAAGAACTTCTTCAGTTTTGTCAAAAGGAAATCAATGATCTATTAAGCAAAAAATTAATCCTCAAAAGTAAGAGTCCATGGTCTTGTTCAGCTTTTTATGTTAACAAGCAAGCTGAAATAGAAAGAGGAACTCCTAGACTAGTCATTAATTACAAACCTCTTAATCAAGTCCTCGGTTGGAATAGGTACCCTATCCCTAACAAAAAGGATCTTCTTGCAAGACTTCATGATGCTAAAATCTTTTCTAAGTTTGATATGAAATTTGGATTTTGGCAAATTCAAATCAAAGAGGAAGATAGGTATAAAACCGCTTTTACTGTCCCTTTTGGACAATATGAGTGGAATGTTATGCCATTCGGATTAAAAAACACCCCTTCCGAATTTCAGAAGATCATGAATGATATTTTTAATCCTTATTCTAAATTTACAATTGTCTACATTGATGATGTTCTGGTCTTCTCCCAATCTATTGATCAACATTTCAAACATATCAGCACTTTCATTTCCATTATCAAGAAAAATGGTCTTGCTGTGTTCCAAATCAAAGATTAGTCTTTTCCAAACCAGAATCAGATTCCTTGGACACAATATCCACCAAGGAACTATAATTCCTATCAATCGTGCCATTGAATTTACAGACAAATTCCCTGATCAAATTATTGATAAAACTCAATTACAAAGGTTTTTGGGTTGCCTCAATTATGTTGCTGATTTCTGTCCACAGATCAGCAACCTCATAAAGCCCCTTCATGATAGACTCAAGAAGGATCCTCCTCCATGGTCGGATATCCATACCAATGTTGTCAAACAAATAAAGGCTCAAGTCAAAAGTCTTCCTTGTCTTTATTTACCCAATCCCCAAGCTTTTAAAATTGTTGAAACTGATGCTTCTGATATTGGCTTTGGAGGTATCTTGAAACAAAGAGTTTTAGACAAAGAACAAAACATTACCTTTACTTCAAAACACTAGAACCCTGCTCAGCAGAATTATTCTACTGTCAAAAAAGAAGTTTTAGCAATCGTTTTATCCATCTCAAAATTTCAATCGGATTTGATAAATCAAAAGTTTCTAGTCCGCGTAGATTGTAAATCTGCCAAGGATATATTACAAAAGGATGTTAAAAATTTAGCTTCAAAACAAATTTTTGCCAGATGGCAAGCTATTTTAAGTGTTTTTGATTTTGACATAGAATATATCAAAGGCTCAACAAACTCTCTCCCTGACTATCTCACCCGTGAATATCTACAAGGAATAGGCTAATATGGCCTCCAGAACCTCTTCCTCCAGAGGAAGGGGAAGCAGCAAATCCAGAGGTAAGAATATTTCTTTACATCAAAATGGGTCATCCACCCTTAACCGATCTGGGTTATCCATCCAAAACTCTGCCCAATCCAAACAAACTAAGGAAGACTATGCCTTCCCAATCCAAACCCTTCAGGCCTTCCAAGAACAAGGTCTAACCACACTTCCAAAAAAGACTTGGGCTAGCATTGCAGATGATGATAGTTACCAAGACCTACCATCACTCTAAACAATAATCCAAACCCAGAAATCCCAAGTCATTCAAGCCAATCCCAAACCAATCCAATCAACCCTTCCCAGACAAGAATATCTCAAAAAACAATTTCCAAATTTGTCCTATTGATCGAACCAGAGTATTGGGACCAAACTAGTGGTGAGCTTGTAGCCCATAAAACAGCTTCAAAAGTCTTTCCGACATCAAGCCACCTTGAACCAATCAGCCACAACAAAACCCAAAACTTCTATGAGTTTATTCTTGTAGATACAGATAGTGTGGCAATCAAACACTTTAGGGATAAAAATGATGAATCCTTAATAACCCATTCAACTTTCCAAATCATGAGAGTTCTTAAACCTTCAGATTTTGGTAACAATCCCAACAAAACCAAGAAATTCTCCAAGAACTTTGACCCAATAGGTTTTAATTATTGGGACTATGTCAGAGCCTGGGAAAACACTATTCTCGGCTTCCAAAATAAGAATCTTAAACACTCCTGGCTTATCTATTTCAAGAAAGCCACCAATTACTCTTTTCCAAACTGGTTCCACTCTTGGTGGGATTTCTTTGGACCTACAAAAGATATTTTTCCCCCTGAAGTACTGGAGGGATTCAAACTTTTTTCAAAAAATTGGAATAAAGATTTAAACAACTATCCGGTTAGTTTAAATTTTTATACAATCTTATCGCTGTCTTGGATTTTTGCATGGCAGTACTTCATTAAAACCAAAAACATTCCGGAGCTTCACAAGCAAATCTCAATCAACTGGTGGAAAACCTTTGATGCTTCGATGGTTTCAAAAGAAAATATTGATCTTTGGTTCAGAACAAATCAGAAATATCTGAATCATGCAAGTCCTCAATCTTGCCTCCTGCTCAACCAGAAGGCTCACATCTCTGCAGCACTCGCAGGTGCCTCTTCAGAGGAAGGTTTATTGAAAAGCCTCCAAGTTGCCCTTCAAATATTACAAAATAATTCAAGAGACAATCAAGCATCTTCTTCAAAGGACCCTTTGTAGAAAAAAGAAAAGCATCAGATACCCTCTCAATCAGACTCTGACGCCAGTTTTGTCCCAGACAGCCTGGAAGATAGTGAAGAAGATCTCCTTTGATTTTCTCCTAAATAATTGTACTTTTTACTGTAGCAAAGTAAGCTTTTTACTGTAGCAAAGTTGACTTTTTACTGTAGTTAAGTACCAAACAGTTCCGGTCGATAACTGAAACTATTCAAACAATGTTTGTTTTTTCTATAAATAGAGAGTCCCTCCTTTGTTAGAGGGCACACTTTAGACGCGGAGAGATAGTCAAGAGAGATAAACTGTAACTCTTATCTCTTCCTGCTTTCATTCAAAATGAAAACCTTCTACATATATATATATATATTCAGAACACCCATGACACTGGCCCAATTAAAGAGATCATTAGCAAGAATTGCAATAACTAATTATAGTAAGATTTACTCGTATTAGAAGTCTCACATTGGTTAGAGATATAGTCAAACAAGTGTTTATAAAGGGTAGAACAACCCTCAACTCTTGAGCTAGCTTTTGGATTGAGTTCGACATCCCTAATTCTACTATGGTATCAGAGCCTATCTTAGATCTGTTTGTTGTGGAGACCTCTCATATTTAGGCCACCCATTGATGTTCATTCCACGCTCCAAATGTCCAGCTTTGGGCGTAAATGGTGTGTTAGAAGTCTCACATTGGCTAGAAATATGACAAAAACAAGTTTCTATAAAGGGTAGAGCAACCCTCAACTCTTGAACTAGTTTTTTCCTTGAGTTAAGCCTCCATAATTCTAATAACTGGATTTTCCAGAAATGGTGTGTCACATTGATTGACATAGTTTGTGCATTAGAGTTGTGTTGACACGATATGGGTGTACTTGCATTATATACTCCAACACTCTAGTGAGTGAGAGGGAAAAAAGAAAATCTTATACTCTAAGAAGAACTCAAATTAAAGTCGTGCATAATCAAGTAAAGTGTTGCGTAAATAAATGACTATCTACACTTATATTTATAGGCTCATAGTCAATCATGATTGTCTTTGTAAGTTGTTTGGAAGCCTTTTAGATGGTCTTCCGAAATCGAACAAAGTAAAGTGTTTATAAACCTGATGTATGGATTGTCGCGGATCATTGATGAGTAATTAATTGAAATAATAAAAAAGACTTAAAGAAAGTGAAAATAGAACATAATTGAAAGCAAAGCAAGTTTGAGGAATTTTGGTTGGTTGAATTGTAGAAAAACATAATTGTATAAGAGATTAAAATTCAATATGAGAAAACCTCAATTCTAGGAATCAATCATTCAAATGCAACAACTTTCTTCAATCACAAAAATATACTATTGAAATTTTTGGTTGAACCTCCACCACAATCTCTACTTTCAAATTCGTGATTCTTTACCTCATTTAGAGTAGATTTATTCAAGTTAAGAAGTGATAAATAGTACAAGAACAATCTTTATTCCCATAAGCAACAATGACCCCTTCATAGTACAAGAATAATCTTTTTCCCATAATTCCTAAAGTAACAATCAATCGGTGTTAGAGATTTTTAGGTTCTTCGGCTAACCAAATCAATAGTCACTTCATTCATTTATCAATTCAAGAATCACCTCACATATCCCAAGTTTATGAGATAAATAATCAAACAGAAAATGCATTCAAACACAACCAATCAGTATGAACTTAAAAGACATTCAGAGCTTAGAGAGAAACAACTTAAATCAACTCCATTAACAAAATGAAATATAACAATAAGAACAAGATTTTATGTCAGCATACAAATGGAGACTAAAATCTTAAGATTGACCATGAGTTTAGCAATCCATCATTTGGGTGAAACTAAGGAATGGAAACAGTAAAAATATAGCAACAACCACAATTGTCAAAAACTAGGAATTAGAATGACGTAATTAACAAAAGGCTTTTGACCTAATTTATCATATTCCTATTTGTAGTAGATGTCTAAGTCTTATCTTGGGCCTTGTAGCTTTATAATCATTGGCATGTGTTTTGGGCCCATTAGGATCGGAGTGAATTGCTTTTGACTGTAGTAAATTTGGACTTGAAATATGTGAGTTGCATAACTCTTCCTTAACATCACTTAATTAATTAACTTTAAGTTCATACTTGAACCCTTGTAATGAATGCAGTTGGAGGGGTCTCAAATCAAAGTTGTAGCGTAAGATGTTAGCTTTATATTCGTTTACATCTCATCCAATCCGAAGGTCTACAGCTCAAGGTATGCTCTCCAGAAGACCGCTGAAGACAAACAATATCAGCAAGCAGCAACGTCAGAGTCATCTTCCACTGAACTTTTGTAAGGCTCGAGGCCTAACTAGGTCTTGAGTTAAATTAACGTAAAAATTGTGTCTTTTTCTCTTAGTTTTCCAATCATACATGATATATGCACAATTATTTGGACTATACTAGCTCCATACGGGTCCTCCAGATGATGCAAAGGTCAGGCTACCCAGACAACAGAGGATGTTGTTACAAACCAAGCTGGTAGAGACCATGTTGCCACATACCATAGTTAAGTTAAAACCTGTAAAATAAACAGAGGTCAGATCCCAAATTAAACACTTTTCACAATAAGGCCCACTAGAGTGTGCTAACATAAAATTCAATCATGTCATTCATATTAACCATCAATTATTCATTGATCAAATACCATAAACCAAGTGATCGGACCCTTCCTCGATCTTTGTGCACAAGGGAAGTATTAGTACATTGAATTGATTTTTCTTTTTAATTCTGAAAATTATAACTAAAATTGATCCTGGGTTTATATATCTATACCAGGGTACAATCACCACTGACAAATCATAGATATTCAATTTGAACTAATCATGGTTTTATTCAGTTAAGAATTTAAAGAAGATCACGCATATAAGTGGCTAATATGAAGTAGTCACAAGAGGAGATGACAAAGAGGACAAAGTGAAGAAATAATTGTGTTAATGTAAAACAAACTAATATTAGATGGTAGAAATAAATGAGTAGGGTGGCAGGAAAATGTTTGCAGATGGTAGTGATGAGGACAAATCTCTGGAACTTGTCTTGTCTCTCGTTTGTGAATTGTGAGTTTCATATTTCTAGTAATTTATTATGCTTTCAATGTGCAGACACGGCATCTCCATGTCTACGATGATATATCCTTCTTCCCTTTACAATTTCAATTTGAAGCTCACTTTCTCTCTCTCTCTGCTATGCGGGGTCACTATGGCAGGGTGACAAATACGCTGGAGTAATTGCTAGTTTCAGCATGGGAGTGCGTTTCAACAAAAGTTAAAATACTAATGCTCTGCTGCAATTTTTTTGTTTTGTCACATTTACTTTCCTCCTAATGCGTCCATTTTTTTGGTATCATACATCAATTTTCACATTTACCACCCTCAACAACCAACCCTTCTCTCTCATGAGGCCAAAACAGTTTGAATTCAATTACCGTATATGATCATATGTAGGGGAGTCCATGCACTAAAGAAATAAGACACTAAGAATCTAACGCCACATATTTACAAAAAAAAACCTAAAGGTATTATGTTAATTGGTCACATCTTTTATGAAATATTCACCTCATTCATTCTTAATTAATGTGAAACTTTAACTTATACACTTAAATTCTCAACATCATCAACACTAACACATTGCATGTTGTTAGACCTTCGATCCTTCATTTTTTAGAACATACAATACAATTCAAACATTTCAGCTGGTTCATAGTAAATTTCAAACATTTTTCAAAACTTGCATTAGATTTTCATCTTAAAGTAGTTTCTCCGTATCAAAATTGATTTCAAGGAAAGAGAAACTAATCCTAGTAATTTAGAGGTGGTTCCACGATTATATTTGTGTGTTTTCGGAATATGAGCATAAAGATTCCTCGATCCATTATGGTGGTGCACGATGGTGTATATGACTGAGAACACATTGATGTAGTGAAAACCCACAACAGAGAAGTGCTTGCAAAAAATATCTTGACACTTAAGTAGCAATAGATTAGAGAGAATTCTCTACATCTAGAAGAGTAATATGAGCCCAATATGAGCAATGTTTAGCTTACAAGATGATCAAACCTCATATGTAACAACAATAGAAGTCTTTATCATCTACCTAGGTGTTCAGGAACTTGTTTTCTAGGTTTAAACCTTGCTAAGATGAACTTGACCATCAATATTGCCAGCTTAGCCGTATATTAGGTTACTTGTTAGAAAGCAGAAGTTCTTAGGTTAGTTGGTTAGAAAGTGGAAGGTCTTTGTTTGGTTGTTTAGGTCGATCAACTTGGCAGTTACTTGGTTATTAACTCACTTAGGCCGACTAAGGACAATAGTGCATCATGGGGTTGTTAGGGCAGACCAAACAATTAGAATCCATTCTGTTGAGAATTGAAATGTGAGTTGTAGTCCTACATTAAACGAGGTGAAAAATTTATAAGAGATGTGACTCCTAAACTCAATGCCTTGAGGTTTTGGGTAAAGATGTGGCGTCGCGTTCTCTTGGTGGTCTTCGGTGTCAGTCCATGGGCTACCTTTATCTCCCCAACAACTGGTATCAAAATCGATGGCTGATATAACCATGGTGAAGACTCCTTATATTGAAAATAATTGTATTTTTTAGTCTCATCGAGATCATTATAACCTTCTCTTTTAGTGAAATCACTATCATTTAAGACACCATTTTTTCTGAAGAATTCGCTCTTCATTATGGCCAAGTGACTTGTTCAGTTGACTATGTGCGAATGGCACTGCAAGTGTTGATAGCTTCTACGGACGAGGAGCATCGTAGTGTGGTGGTTGCTCGCATTTGAGAGAAAGAATATTGAGCATTCAAGTGTGAGTTGTAGTCTCACATTAATTAAGAATGAGCGAGGTGAAGGATTTATGAGAGATGTGTCCCATAACCCAATGTCTTAAAGTTTTTGAAAAAGATATATATTGATGTCAAGTAATTAACTAATTATCTCAAAAGTTTAAGTTGTTGGGTTAGGGTCAAATGAATGATTTTATATTCATTCTAACAAGCATCCTCACATAAGAGCCCTTTAGGCTTGAAGCGTGGATAAATGCATAGGTTCACCTACCATGTGCTTAAATTTCACTTTTTAATTAGAAAGTGGGGGCAGCAAGGAGCGAACTCTAGACGCTAAGTCATAGGGGCTCTGCTACCATGTTAAGTAACCAATTATCGCAAATATTTAAATTGGATAAGGATCAAATGAATGGTTTTATACTATATTGTAATAATGACGTCGGGTTCTCTTGGTGTTCTTTTTTATCGTCAGCCATGGCTCCCCGTCTCCTCATCATGGGCGGACCCGCGTGTAGGTTGTGTGCGGCTATAGCCACACCAGATTTTTTAATTTTTTTTGTTAATATCGTATATAGCAGCGGTTCATGATCCGTCGCTAAAAGTTTTGTGTTAATGTATGGCGACGGTCGGAAGCGCCGCCATAGCTTAATAAGTAAAAAATTAAAATTCACGCTTAACATCAAATTAGAACACGGTTTTTATTTCTTTCTTTCTTCCATTGCTGCTTTTCGGCATTCATCAATTTAAAACTTTTCCCCAAAAATTGAAAACCCACCAATCTTCACCTTCCTAAATTTCTCATCGCATGGAGAACCCTGATCACCTCACCAAACAACCACAATTCAAGAGGAAATTCAATTGATTTATTGTCTCTCAGGTAAATCAACTTCGTAATTCACCTTACTACGCTACACACAATTCATGTTGGATGATCTTTTCCTATTTCTTTTTTTTTTTAATTTTTAAAGATTTTTTTTATTTGTGCACATGTTGAGTTGAATTGATTTTTTGGGTGAGAATTTTTGCTTGTGAACTCAGCAGATCTGAGTTCTTTGATGGAACCATGTTGGGTTTAGAGCTACCTCCGTTTGTTTTTGCTGATGAGTTTTCCTGTTTTGATTGTTGATTCGTGCCTGCAAATTTTGGAATGTTAAATTAACATCATTGTAATGTTTTCTCTCAAAAAACAAAATTTGTCATTTTTACTACACAAATTAGTCTTAACTTTTCACGATTGAATAAATTTTTGTGCTTTTTTCATGTGAGATTATAGCTACTTCTTGCTTGCTACCTAATATAATTTCTACTTTGTATTTTAGTCTATAATTTCTTTTATGTTTAGCCACACCGATATATAATGTCTAGATCCGCCGCCCCTGCTCCTCATATCCTAAAATTTAAGTGTAGTAATTCGACGATCGTGAATGTTCATGTATCTAAAAGAAAGTTCCATAGCAGCAAAAGCTGATTCTTGAAACCTGGTTATGCCAAAGCTTTTTTTCTTACATTCAATTTATGTCTGACTTTGAAATCTTTTAATCCTTGCAGAATGCGAGGGGGTTTCCTGGTCTGTTCCTCTGCTCTAGCATAATCTGATGATTGCAATTTCCATCACATTATCACCTTTCGTACGAACTCAAAATGAGCCGAGTAATGTAATGCTTTCACAGACATTAGTGTAAGATCAAGTTTTGATCTAGTAGTACAACTCTATGTTTTGATGATTACAAGTTAACCTTTTGATATGAACAATTGTGGTACTCTAACGTGTTTTTCTGAGTGTGCTATCTACAGGCTCTGACCTCAACTCAATCTCACACAAATCAGAAGCACTGTGTATAAAGAGTGACCCAAGCAACGCTTTCGCATTCACCATGTTCAGTATGAACAGTGGAAAAGCTTCAGAAGTTCTGAAGTTATACAAACTCTGATGTGGACTCAGTCACTAGAAGCTCTGAAGATCCAGAAAGTCTGATAACCAAGAAACACTGAAGGCTCAGATATTCTGATGGTGTAGAAGACTCTGAAGATCCAGAAGCTGAATAGTGGAAACTCTGATGTCCAGAAGCAAGATACTCTGAAGACCATGTTCTTCCCTCTGAGTTCAGAATCAGAAGAAACAATGGTCAGAGGATCTGGGCTTTCCCTCTGACTCTGATCAACCGGCTTCACAAGTTCCAATATGAAGCATTCCCCTGATCAGAAGTCTCCTAGGTTTAAAGGTCAAGTCGCTATCCAAGTACAAAAGCAACTGTACCTTCCTGACGACCTACCTAACGTTCTCAGCCACAGCAGAAGCTGGATTTTCCAGAACTGCCCTCCAACGGTAGCATTTCCCATGCATCGCTCAACCCTAATCCTTGGAGTATATAAAGAGGCTGAAGACTGAAAGAAACGGCTAGAAGCACTCACATACGCGCAAGACATATTCAAAATCTTCTAAGTTTTCTTTCATCCGAAATTCATTGAGTTTACTATTAGCTTTTTAGAAGCAAATCTCTTGTAAACAATTCTTTGATAAACAGTTTGTTTAGTTCCTTTAGGAGATCAAGGTTGATCGGATCCTAGAGAAGACTAAGAGAGTGAATCTTAGTGTGAGCTAAGTCAGTGTAATTGTTAGTCACTTGTAGGTTTCAAGTGCAGTTGTAACTCTTACCTGATTAGTGGATTGCCTTCATTCTAAGAAGGAAGAAATCACCTTAACGGGTGGACTGGAGTAGCTTGAGTGATTTATCAAGTGAACCAGGATAAAATCCTTGTGTGCTTTTCTATCTCTTATCTTTAGCACTTAAGTTCTCGAAAGATTTGTCAAAATCTTTAAGGTGGAAGTTTTATACTGAAAACGTTATTCAAACCCCCCCCTTTCTACCGTTTTTCATACCTTCAATTGGTATCAGAGCGCAAGTTCTGATTACCACACCTAACAGTGTTCAGTGATTCGGGCCGGTGTGAAAAACAATGGCTGCCACCACCAGTGAAACTCAAAGAGATGGTTACAATGCAAAGCCTCCTATGTTCGACGGTCAAAGGTTCGAATATTGGAAAGATAGACTGGAAAGTTTCTTTCTGGGTTTCGATGCAGATCTCTGGGATATTATTGTGGATGGCTACGAGCGTCCAGTTGATGCAGATGGCAAGAAGATCCCAAGGTCAGAGATGACTGCAGATCAAAAGAAGCTGTACTCACAACATCACAAAGCAAGAGCAATTCTTCTAAGTGCTATTTCCTATGAAGAGTACCAGAAGATTACAGATCGTGAGTTTGCGAAAGGCATTTTCGAATCTCTGAAGATGTCTCATGAAGGAAACAAGAAAGTTAAAGAATCAAAGGCATTGTCTTTGATCCAAAAGTATGAATCCTTCATCATGGAGCCAAATGAGTCCATTGAAGAAATGTTCTCCAGATTTCAGTTGCTTGTAGCTGGCATACGACCTCTCAACAAGAGCTACACAACAAAAGATCATGTCATAAGGGTCATCAGGTGTCTTCCTGAAAGTTGGATGCCTTTAGACTTCAATAGAGCTCACGAGAGACGTTGAGAATATGAGTTTAGAAGAACTCATCAGCATTCTGAAATGCCATGAGCTGAAGCGCTTAGAGATGCAAGATCTGAGGAAAAAGTCCATAGCCTTGAAATCTAAATCTGAAAAGGCTAAGGTTGAGAAGTCAAAAGCTCTTCAAGCTGAAGAAGAGGAATCTGAAGAAGCATCAGAAGATTCTGATGAAGATGAGCTGACTCTGATCTCCAAGAGACTCAATCGCATCTGGAAGCACAGGCAGAGCAAATACAAAGGCTCTAGAAAGGCAAGAGGAAAGTCTGAATCCTCAGGTCAGAAGAAGTCCTCACTTAAGGAAGTCACATGCTTTGAGTGCAAAGAATCAGGGCACTACAAAAGTGACTGTCCAAGATTGAAGAAGGACAAGAAGCCAAAGAAGCACTTCAAGACAAAGAAGAGTCTGATGGTGACATTTGATGAATCAGAGTCAGAGGATGTTGACTCTGATGGTGAAGTCCAAGGACTCATGGCTATTGTCAAAGACAAGGAAGCAGAGTCAAAGGGAGCTGTTGACTCTGACTCAGAATCAGAAGGAGATCCTAACTCAGACGATGAAAATGAGGTATTCGCTTCTTTCTCTACCTCTGAACTGAAACATGCATTGTCTGATATTATGGATAAGTATAACTCCTTATTGTCTAAGCATAAGAAGCTGAAAAAGAACTTATCTGCTGTTTCCAAGACTCCTTCTGAACATGAGAAAATTATTTCTGATTTGAAAAATGATAATCATGCCTTGATCAATTCTAACTCTGTGCTTAAGAACCAGATTGCTAAGTTAGAAGAAATTGTTGCCTGTGATGCCTCTGATTGTAGAAATGAATCTAAGTATGAAAAGTCTTTTCAAAGATTCCTAGCTAAAAGCGTGGATAGAAGCTTAATGGCTTCAATGATCTATGGCGTAAGCAGAAATGGAACGCATGGCATTGGCTATTCTAAACCAATTAGAAATGAGCCCTCTGTGTCTAAAGCTAAATCCTTGTATGAATGCTTTGTTCCCTCTGGTACCATATTGCCTGATCATGTACCTGCTAAAGTTGCTAAACACCCTCTTAAAAACGGATCCTTCTCTATGACTAAATATCATGCAAATATTCCTTTAAAATATCATGTTGAGACACCCAAGGTGATCAGAACCTCTGGGGTAACTAACAAGAGAGGACCCAGAAAGTGGGTACCTAAGGACAAGATTATCTATGTTGCAGATATCCTTGATAGCTCCACTGAAACACCAATCATGGTATCTGGACAGTGGATGCTCGCGTCACATGACGGGAGAAAGGCGTATGTTCCGAGAGCTGAAACTTAAGCCTGGAGGCGAAGTTGGCTTTGGAGGAAATGAAAAGGGTAAAATTGTTGGTACTGGTACTATTTGTGTAGATAGTAGTCCATGCATTGATAATGTGTTATTGGTAGACGGCTTAACACATAACTTATTGTCTATAAGTCAATTAGCTGACAAGGGTTATGATGTTATATTCAATCAAAAGTCCTGCCGGGCTGTAAGTCAGATCGATGGCTCTGTTCTGTTTAACAGCAAGAGGAAGAACAACATTTATAAGATCAGATTATCTGAGTTGGAGGCTCAGAATGTGAAGTGCCTTCTGTCTGTTAATGAAGAGCAGTGGGTATGGCATAGACGGTTAGGGCATGCCAGTATGAGAAAGATTTCTCAGCTGAGCAAGCTAAACCTTGTCAGGGGCTTACCCAATCTGAAGTTCGCTTCAGACGCTCTTTGTGAAGCATGTCAGAAAGGCAAATTCACAAAAGTCCCTTTCAAGGCAAAGAATGTTGTCTCAACCTCAAGACCGTTGGAACTTCTGCATATCGACCTTTTTGGACCAGTGAAAACTGAGTCTATAGGTGGCAAGAGATATGGGATGGTTATCGTTGATGACTATAGCCGCTGGACATGGGTAAAGTTTCTAACCCGCAAGGATGAGTCTCATGCTGTGTTCTCTACCTTCATTTCTCAAGTGCAAAACGAGAAGGCTTGTAGGATTGTGCGTGTCAGAAGTGACCATGGTGGAGAGTTTGAGAATGACAAGTTTGAGAGTCTGTTTGATTCCTATGGAATTGCACATGATTTCTCTTGTCCCAGAACTCCTCAACAAAATGGTGTTGTTGAGAGGAAGAACAGAACTCTTCAGGAGATGGCTAGAACCATGCTCCAAGAAACTGGCATGGCTAAGCACTTTTGGGCAGAGGCAGTAAATACAGCATGTTACATTCAGAACAGAATCTCTGTGAGACCAATTCTGAATAAGACTCCTTATGAATTGTGGAAGAACATAAAACCCAACATTTCTTATTTTCATCCTTTTGGCTGTGTTTGTTATGTTCTCAATACTAAGGATAGATTGCATAAATTTGATGCTAAGTCTTCTAAGTGTCTTTTACTCGGTTACTCTGAGAGATCTAAAGGTTTTAGATTTTATAATACTGATGCTAAGACTATTGAAGAATCTATTCATGTTAGATTTGATGATAAGCTTGACTCTGACCAGTCAAAGCTAGTTGAAAAGTTTGCAGATTTAAGCATTAATGTTTCTGACAAAGGCAAAGCTCCAGAGGAAGATGAGCCAGAGGAAGATGAACCAGAGGAAGAAGCTGGTCCCTCTAACTCACAAACTCTGAAGAAGAGCAGAATCACTGCAGCTCACCCTAAGGAATTGATTCTGGGCAACAAAGACGAACCAGTCAGAACCAGATCTGCCTTCAGACCCTCTGAAGAGACCTTGCTCAGTCTGAAAGGATTGGTGTCCTTAATTGAACCCAAGTCCATAGATGAAGCTCTTCAGGACAAGGATTGGATTCTGGCCATGGAAGAAGAATTGAATCACTTCTCCAAGAACGATGTTTGGAGCTTAGTGAAGAAGCCTGAGAGTGTCCATGTTATTGGAACGAAATGGGTATTCAGAAACAAGCTGAATGAGAAAGGAGATGTAGTCAGAAACAAGGCAAGGCTAGTTGCTCAAGGCTACAGCCAGCAGGAAGGAATAGACTACACTGAAACATTTTCTCCAGTAGCAAGACTGGAGGCAATCAGATTGTTGATCTCTTTCTCAGTAAATCACAACATAGTTCTACATCAGATGGACGTGAAGAGTGCCTTCCTAAATGGTTATATTTCAGAGGAAGTCTATGTTCATCAACCCCCAGGTTTTGAAGATGAGAAGAAACCAGACCATGTGTTCAAATTGAAGAAATCACTCTACGGTCTGAAGCAAGCTCCTAGAGCATGGTATGAGAGACTTAGCTCATTCCTTCAGGAGAATGAGTTTGTAAGGGGTAAAGTAGATACAACTCTTTTTTGCAAGACTTATAAAGATGATATCTTAATTGTGCAAATTTATGTGGATGATATTATATTTGGTTCTGCTAATCAATCTCTATGCAAAGAATTTTCTGAGATGATGCAGGCTGAATTTGAGATGAGTATGATGGGAGAATTAAAGTACTTTCTGGGAATACAAGTTGATCAAACACCAGAAGGAACATATATCCATCAGAGCAAGTACACTAAAGAACTTCTGAAGAAGTTCAATATGCTGGAATCTACAGTGGCCAAGACTCCAATGCATCCTACATGCATTCTGGAGAAAGAAGATAAAAGTGGTAAAGTATGTCAGAAGCTCTATCGTGGCATGATAGGTTCACTTCTATACTTAACTGCATCTAGGCCAGACATATTATTTAGTGTTCATTTATGTGCTCGATTCCAATCAGATCCAAGGGAAACCCACTTAACTGCTGTTAAGAGGATCCTAAGGTATTTGAAAGGCACCACTAACCTTGGCTTGATGTATAAGAAAACATCAGAGTATAAGCTTTCAGGTTATTGTGATGTTGATTATGCTGGAGATAGAACAGAGAGAAAAAGTACTTCTGGAAATTGTCAATTTCTGGGAAGCAATCTAGTCTCATGGGCAAGCAAGAGGCAATCAACCATTGCACTATCAACTGCAGAGGCAGAATATATCTCAGCAGCAATATGCAGCACTCAGATGCTCTGGATGAAACATCAGCTGGAGGATTATCAGATCCTTGAGAGCAATATCCCAATCTATTGTGATAACACTGCTGAAATCTCATTGAGTAAGAATCCTATCTTGCATTCAAGGGCAAAGCACATTGAGGTAAAGTATCACTTTATTAGAGATTATGTACAGAAGGGCGTACTTCTTCTGAAGTTTGTTGATACTGACCATCAATGGGCAGATATCTTTACAAAGCCCTTAGCAGAGGATAGATTTAATTTTATTCTGAAAAATCTAAACATGGACTTTTGTCCAGAGTGAAGATGGATCAGAACCTCTGACTATGATACTTCTTGATCAGAAGATGTCTAGTCCAGAAGGTAACTCAATCAGAGTGTGTGTACCCACTGGTACTGACTCTGAAGCTGAGACAACAACACGTGTGTCAGTATTTCTGATGCATAGTTCCTTGTGCCCGTGTGACAGTCTGTTATGATTGCGTGTAGATGTGCTTCTCTCCTGTGTGTGATTTGTGTATTTACTGTTACTATCTATCTTTAATTTTCAACCGTTGATCTTAAAGTGCTTTTTGAATCAACAACGGTTATTTGTTAAAACCCACTATACACACACGATCTCGTTCACTTCCGGTTTTTACTCTCGCTCTCTCTGCTTTTCAAAACCGCTTATTCTCGTTTTCTCTCTCGATCTCTCTTCATCTTTCAACCTTCATCTTCTACCTTAAACCTTCAACCGCTTCAAAAATGGTGAGCCAAACCAGAAGATCTACTGCAGATGCACCCCAGTTCCCTCACATGGTAGTTGGTCTAGCAACGGGTCAAAGGGGCCCTGAGAATCCGACACAAGATCAAGGTCAAGCTCAAGAGCAGATTCTTCCGATTGCAGAACGGGGCTGTGCCGTTCATTGCGTTTTTGCTCCTGAGGAACTTCAAGTCCTGGCAGAATGGAGATTCGACCTCGACAACCTGGCTACAAATGGGTATGATCTTTGTCCTGAAGTCCAAGTTCAAGGTTGGGGAAATTACTTCGACAGACTTCGAGGACCGGTGTATGAGAAACTGGTAAAGGAATTCTGGAAGCACGCCGACTGCGATGATACTCAGGTGGTATCTCACATTCTTGGAAGAAAGATCATCATCACTGAGAAGTCATTCGTGAACTTGCTAGGTGCAGATACTGCTTTTGGGTATCGTTTCCAACTCACGGAATCGAAGCTGAAACCCAGCACCAAGGATACAATCAACCAGGCCCTGTACACAAATTACAAACCGGGCAAGACGAATTGCAAGGTGATGGACTTTCATCCCAAGCTCAGGATCTGGCACAAAATTTTGCTCCACTGCATAAACCAGAGACCAAAGGGCAGTTCCCCAGACTACATCAACTTCAACCAGAAGGTGATGTTGTTCTTCATCCAAGACCAGAAGAAGATCTGCCTTCCCTACTTCCTGTTCTCCTACTTGAAGGAATGCATCCGGAAGTCTCGTACCACTGCCTCCATCAAGTCAGCGATCAAGTATATTCCCTTCGGGAGACTTTTGTCTGATCTCTTCATTGAGAGTGGCCTCGTTCAAGATCTGATAAATGCTGGATGCACAGAGGATCTGACCACCATTGTCAGTGATGTCTTCACGGAAAACTCTCTAAAGAAGATGGGCCTAATCAAGAAGAAGATTGCTCCTGCCCATGAAGACACATCTTCTGAGATCAGAAGCAGAAGGATGCCTCTGAATGACTACCCTCTGTGGACGCAGGCAGACAATCCTGACGCCATTAGGTGCTATGTTGAAGACCTAAGGGCTCAAGGATTCGAAATTGATCTCGATGATTTCTTCAGCAGACTGCCGCCAGCTCCAGAGTTTCCTTCTCCTCCCAAGAAGAAAGTTCAGAGGAAGATGGTCCTAGAAGAATCCTCTGAGGAATCAGATGTTCCTCTGATCAAAAAGAAGAAGAGGAAGCAAGATGAAACCAGCAAGCCTGATGGTGATGATGGTGATGATAGTGGTAATGAGGATGGTCCTCCTAAGAAGAAGAAGAAGCAGGTCAGAATCGTGGTGAAGCCTACTCGGGTGGAACCAGCTGCTGAAGTGATCAGAAGGACTGAACCTCCTGCCAGAGTGACAAGATCATCAGCACATTCAAGTAAGTCTGCACTTGCTTCTGATGATGATTTGAATTTATTTGATGCACTCCCCATTTCTGCCATGCTCAAACACTCTTCAAATCCCCTCACTCCTATTCCTGAATCCCAACCAGCTGCACAACCCACCTCTCCACCACATTCCCCAAGGTCTTCATTTTTTCAACCTTCTCCTACTGAAGCACCTCTCTGGAATTTGCTTCAGAACCAACCCTCTAGGTCAGAAGAACCAACCTCTCCCATTACCATTCCATACAACCCATTAACTTCTGAACCCATCATTCATGCACAACCAGAGCCTACCCACACAGAACCTGGACCCAGAACCTCTGATCACTCTGTCCCAAGAGCATCAGAACGTCTGGCTCCCAGAACTACTGATACAGACTCTTCCACAGCCTATACACCTGTATCCTTCCCAACCAATGTTGCTGATTCTTCTCCCTCCAATAACTCTGAATCCATTAGAAAATTCATGGAGGTCAGAAAAGAAAAGGTGTCTACCTTAGAAGAGTATTACCTCACTTGTCCAAGCCCTAGGAGATATCCTGGCCCTAGACCTGAACGTCTAGTTGACCCAGATGAACATATCTTGGCCAATCCTTTACAAGAGGCAGACCCTTTGGCTCAACAAGCTCACCCTGCCCCTGACCAACAAGAGCCTATTCAACCAGAACCTGAACCCGAACAATCAGTGTCTAACCAATCCTCGGTTAGATCACCCCATCCTCTGGTTGAAACTTCAGAACCTCACCTTGGAACCTCTGAACCCAATGCTCAACTGTTTAACATTGGTTCTCCACAAGGTGCCTCTGAAGCTCACAGCAGCAATCACCCAGCCTCTCCTGAAACCAACCTCTCCATAATTCCCTATACTCACCTCCAACCCACATCTCTCTCTGAGTGCATCAATATTTTCTATCATGAAGCCTCCTTGAGGCTACGCAATGTGCACGGTCAGACTGACCTCAGTGAGAATGCTGAACGTGTGGCTGATGAGTGGAACACTCTGGGCACTTGGCTAGTGGCTCAAGTTCCAATTATGATGCAGCTCCAGCATACAGAGGGAAGTCAGAGGATTGAAGCTGCCAAGCAAAGGTTTGCTCGAAGGGTGGCTCTTCATGAACAAGAACAGAGAAATAAGCTTCTTGAAGCTATTGAAGAAGCCAAGAGAAAGAAAGCTCAAGCAGAAGAAGCTGCACGTCAAGCAGCAGCTCAAGCTGAACAAGCCAGACTAGAGGCAGAACGACTTGAAGCTGAGGCTGAAGCTCTTAGATGCCAAGCACTTGCACCAGTAGTGTTTACTCCTGCTGCTTCTGCTTCCATTCCAGATCCTCAAGCTGCTCAGAATGTTCCTTCCAGTTCTACTCAGTCAAGCTCATCCAGACTCGACATCATGGAACAGCGTCTTGACATTCATGAATCCATGCTAATTGAGATGAAGCACATGATGATGGAACTTCTGCGTCGAACTGATAAACCTTAGTTTTTAGGATCTCTTCGTTTTTCTTTTTCTTTAACGTTGTTTTATTTTTGTTAAACTCTGTTTCTTTTTATTTATTTATTCTACTTTATTCGTTTGTGCTTATCTATGCATATCTATATATATTTGTGTCACATATGTTTGCAAAACTCTTTTTATTCATAATATCTTTATGTTTACATCATACATTCTTTCCCTAAAGTCTAGAATGGAGGATCCCTCCTCATTCTTCTGCACTCCTGGCGCTGCTCTGACCTATCCTTCTCCAGACGCTCCAGTACATGCTGGATGTTGCTGAGCCTGTTCTTTAGCTCATCCCTCTCCAGAATCTCTTCTGAAGTCTTGAGCTTCTCTTCCAAACTCCTTTTTTCTTCCAGCAGCTTGAGTTCAAGCCGGCTGAGTTCTTGCACCTCCTCAACGAAGGCAAGAAATTCCCTCAGGTCTCTCTCCAACTCTGGACGCAGGTCCTTCTCCAGCAGTGTCCGTGTTAGCTCCGAGATGGTCGCTGTACCCTCTGGATGCCTGATGTTAAGGAACAAGTCCTCCTCGAAGGCCTTCTTCCTCAGCTCTTCTAGTGCTACGATGAATGATGCCATTTTTTTCTTTACTGAGAATTGTTCGAGGTGTGAAGCTTACCTTTCTCTCCAACGCTTTATATAGGCTTCACTTTCTCTCTGAAAGTTAATGCTCCTACAGTTTCTCGAGGTTAAGTTCTTGGTAACTGACCCTTCTCTTTACTCACTTGACCGGTGGTAAACGTTCTTCTCTTGCATTAACTCTTCTATTTATTTCGCCTAACTCTGATTCTTGCATCGTTTTCATTTTCTTTAAACTTAGACCTTCTCTAAGGGGGAGTACCTTGTACTTCAAGCTAAGTTTTTCACACCCCAAGCTTTTTGCTTATGACAAAAAGGGGGAGTAAACCCAGTTTTTGATGTGTAAGATGTGTTAGTGTGATTTATTTTTCTTTTGGAGAATTTAAGAGTTCCACCTTCATGACCATAGATGTGTCACTGGGCAAATACAAGGAATACATTTCACTTCTTCTGAAGTGATTCTAGTTGACTCTGATACCTAAGACTCTGATAGCTTGTCCATGACTCTGATTACTTATGCGCTCTGATTACTCGATTTTCATCTATGTCATAAGTTTTTCACTCTGAACTCTTATATCATTTAGCTCAGAATCTAGACTTTACTAACGTTTTCATCAAGTATTAGATTCAGGGGGAGCTAAGCTCAGAATCAAGCAGTGACTTGAATTCAGAATGAGCAAGATAAACTATTCACATCAGGATAAGTATTATTCTATATCTCTAAACTCTGAGTGAATTCAGTTTAATGTTTAAGAATTGTTCATCAAAAATCTTAGTTTTGTCATCATCAAAAAGGGGGAGATTGTAAGATCAAGTTTTGATCTAGTAGTACAACTCTATGTTTTGATGATTACAAGTTAACCTTTTGATATGAAAAATTGTGGTACTCTAACGTGTTTTTCTGAGTGTGCTATCTACAGGCTCTGACCTCAACTCAATCTCACACAAATTAGAAGCACTGTGTATAAAGAGTGACCCAAGCAACGCTTTCGCATTCACCATGTTCAGTATGAACAGTGGAAAAGCTTCAAAAGTTCTGAAGTTATACAAACTCTGATGTGGACTCAGTCACTAGAAGCTCTGAAGATCCAGAAAGTCTGATAACCAAGAAACACTGAAGGCTCAGATATTCTGATGGTGTAGAAGACTCTGAAGATCCAGAAGCTGAATAGTGGAAACTCTGATGTCCAGAAGCAAGATACTCTGAAGACCATGTTCTTCCCTCTGAGTTCAGAATCAGAAGAAACAATGGTCAGAGGATCTGGGCTTTCCCTCTGACTCTGATCAACCGGCTTCACAAGTTCCAATATGAAGCATTCCCCTGATCAGAAGTCTCCTAGGTTTAAAGGTCAAGTCGCTATCCAAGTACAAAAGCAACTGTACCTTCCTGACGACCTACCTAACGTTCTCAGCCACAGCAGAAGCTGGATTTTCCAGAACTGCCCTCCAACGGTAGCATTTCCCATGCATCGCTCAACCCTAATCCTTGGAGTATATAAAGAGGCTGAAGACTGAAAGAAACGGCTAGAAGCATTCACATACGCGCAAGACATATTCAAAATCTTCTAAGTTTTCTTTCATCTGAAATTCATTGAGTTTACTATTAGCTTTTTAGAAGCAAATCTCTTGTAAAAAATTCTTTGATAAACAGTTTGTTTAGTTCCTTTAGGAGATCAAGGTTGATCGGATCCTAGAGAAGACTAAGAGAGTGAATCTTAGTGTGAGCTAAGTCAGTGTAATTGTTAGTCACTTGTAGGTTTCAAGTGCAGTTGTAACTCTTACCTGATTAGTGGATTGCCTTCATTCTAAGAAGGAAGAAATCACCTTAACGGGTGGACTGGAGTAGCTTGAGTGATTTATCAAGTGAACCAGGATAAAATCCTTGTGTGCTTTTCTATCTCTTATCTTTAGCACTTAAGTTCTCGAAAGATTTGTCAAAATCTTTAAGGTGGAAGTTTTATACTGAAAACGTTATTCAAACCCCCCCCCTTTCTACCGTTTTTCATACCTTCAATTAGAGTTATGACAAGAGCTACTGTTATGCATGCATAGAGTGCCAAATGGTATCTGCATAATCAGACAAATTAAACCGGTTTAGGAGAAACTTGATTTAACAGGTTATGCAATGTAAATGGCAATTATGTCATATCCATTAGCCAGTAGACAAATTATGATTGAATTTAACATTAATTAACCTATAAATACCACTTATTTCATTGATTTATCTAAACATAAATTATATCATTTCAACTCATATTATATATCTGTCTAACGGTGATGAAACACGCTAAGTTATCTGTCTTGAAGAGAAGCATAAAGGTAAGCTGTAAGGCCCTAAGTTCAATTTGGAACAATTTTATGGAAGTTTGAATAAAATTGAAGTTTTAGCTAATGTTTGATAACTGGCAGATTAGAACTGTCAACTTGTGCGAATTTTTAGAGGGTCTTAACGACTTCATTTGGGAAAACTTCCTTCGTGAGAGTTGTAGCCCTTTAAGTTAAGAAAATTCTCGATGTGGTTTCGTGTAAATCCGATATCTGTAGCTCCAGATATCCCTGTTTTAATGAGAAAAGGTCGGGCTGTACAGTACCAGCGAACTAGATGAGGAGTTTTTATTTTAATTCCGATTTTGCTTCTGTTTTTACATAGAAGGACTTGGGTTTTAATTGAGTTTAGACCAGATTAAGAACTAAACTGATGGGCCAAGGGTTCGGGCTTGAAAAGAATATTGAAACCCTAGCCCACTTTGCATGGGGTTTAGTCTAGAGGGGGGAAAACCCTGTTCTTTCACAATCAGAACAGAACCTGCACAAACTCACGTAAGAACAGAAAGGGAAGCATACAGAAGAGAGAAAAGAGAGAACTCGAGAGAGAGCAAGAGAAGCCGCCGCCGCCCAAGCGATAACCATCATCGTGTAGCGCGCGCGAGGGAGAGAAGAGGGACGGCGAGAGAAGCTGAGAACGTGGACAGCAACGTTTCTGAACCGTGTTCATCACCAAAGCTTCTTCTTTTCAGACCAAGAACCCAAGGTAAGGGCTGGTCCTAGGATTGGGTAGATTGCCTAGGGTATTTGCCATGTTTTACTATGAGAAAAGCCATGAACATGATTGCTTTTGCAAGAGTTTTGTGTTCATGATGCTTGCTGTTTTTTTCTGCCTTGAGATCTTGATGTTTTGCTTCTGATTTGAGATGAAATGTTGATGCCATGATTCTCCATTAATCATCACTACAACTACCGTTTCTTCTATGACTTTGCTTGATTAAAATGATTGAAGATTTATATGCTTAGATCTGCCTTTTGTGCTAGAATTGATGGTTATCTTGGTTCTGGAAATTTAAGCATGATATATGATATATGATATGTGGTTCTTGCTGCTGGAATATGGTTTAAAACTCTGGGACTTGAATGGTTGAAAAATTAATTTGAAGGCAAAAGTATCTCTGCCAGTTTCCTGTACTGGACAGCGAGTTTTGGAGCTTAATTACACCTAATTCGGGGTCTCAAATGAAAAAGGGATAAACTGGAAAATTGTAGATTTTCGAATTGGCTTTCTATGCATATAAAGAACATAATTTTTGGTCTAGTAATGAGGTCTGGAGGTCGATCTTAGTGACTGTTGCACCTGTTGTTCTTCCTGTACCAGACAGCAAGCTTTAAGGCCTAATATCACCTAATTCTGGATCTCAAATGGAAAAGTGATAAACTATAAAAGTGTAGAGTTTCGAATTATCTTTCCAGTCATGTATCATGTGAATTTTGTGGCTAAGTATTGCGGTCTGTAGACCAGTTTTAGTACACGCTGCACCTGTTGTCCAAAAACACTAAATTTGAGAAATTGTTGGAAATGTTAGTAACATGTGATTAGGGACCTTTGTGAGATTTTTATATGATGATATCTGTAAACTGAGCCTCTGGAATTTGTAAATAATTTGTGAATTTGGGAGGCCCTGATTATTTCTATGCTTTGCATGAAGTTTAGTTGTGACTTGTTTAGGAGGTCGCTCACCCAGCTGTAATTCCTCCTAGTGTGACTGTTATTTCTTGACGTTGTAATCTGATACGATATTAACTCATAAGACTCTAGGATTGACATTAGAGCCTTAAACACCAAGAGAATGAATTTATAACTCGCTTGCAAGTAAATGTGATAAAACGGTCATAGGTCTAGTGAGACTATGGACCATGAGAACGATGGTACCTTGCACGCGAGGGAGTTATTTGGGTTGACTGCGGTCTCCCGTGAACCTTGTGGGCCGGTGTGGCTTCACGTGATTTGGTTGACTGCGGTCACCGTGAACTTTTGTGGATCATTGCGGCTCCACGTGATTTGGTTGACTGCGGTCACCGTGATAACCGTGCCTCTGCGGAAGCACGAAGATGGCCATGGAAGTTTTGGTGGGTTGTGTGAAGTGAGATTCCGTTAGTAACTGACTCTTTCCCATAAAAGACATATAATGTACTTATATTATATATGTTGTTGTTGATTTTGTCATTATCATTCTTTTTGTTGGACCTGACCCTGCTTGTTTGCTATGTGTTTATTTGGGGGGGGTAGATGGTCGTGAAGATAATGGCGATGACTCATTCTTGGGAGTTGATGCTACGTGACGTGCCAATACCGGAGGACGACTACACTTCAGAGGAAGAGGAAGAGGCTAAGGAATAGGGTTTGGGTTGAGAGTCTTTTGTTTTCTGTTGGGGTTGAGAGTTTCCGAAGTGTTGGTATCGAACAATTTTATTGCTTAAATTCGAATGAACAAGTTTTGATGTAATCTTTATTTTCATTCAGGCCTTTGATTCGTACTCTTTACAGTTGGTTATTTAAAAAGTTTTACGATGTTGGTTACTTCCGCGTGTTTTTGGAAAGGTTATGTTTCAAGAGTTTTCGTAAAATGAAAGGTTTGTCATTAATTGAAGATTAATAAGTGAATCGACGAAAACTCTTTACGAAAATTGGTTAATTAGTTACTGTGTAACACTCGAGAAATCGGGGCGTTACATTGTGGTATCAGAGCTCCGGTTGAGAAACCAGAGCACTAAGGGTTTTGGGTTTACGAGTTTCCGAACTCGTTGGTGTTTTTGTTTTTGATAAAGATGTTTTCAAAGCTTCACGGTGAGATTGGGTAGACTTGTTTTCTAAGATGTTTGCTTGGCTGTGAGATTGTCTGTAGTTAGTATCATTGCCGTGATACTTGAGACTAAGTGTTTGATTATATTAAGATGTTTGAACTCTGAGATCGATTGATGGAATGTCAATCGAAGGAAGAGTGGGCTTTGGAATCCCTTTTGCGCCCCAAGGTGTACGCCTGTGTGCGTTTGTGAGCACCTGTGCTATTGGTAAAGAAGAAGGATGGGAAGTCCAGATTGTGTGTGGATTACCGACAGCTGAATAAGGTGACAGTGAAGAACCGTTATCCGATGCCTCGGATAGACGACTTAATGGATCAACTTAGAGGAGCGGTGATCTTCTCGAAGATAGATCTTAAGTCAGGATACCATCAGATCCGAGTCAAGGAATCTGACATCCAGAAGACCGCATTCAGGACTCGATACAGGCATTATGAATATCTTGTGATGCCGTTTGGGGTTACTAATGCACCCGCAGTGTTTATGGACTACATGAACAAAGTGTTCAGGCCATTCCTGGACAAGTTCGTAGTCGTGTTCATTGATGATATTTTGATTTACTCGAAGAGTAAGGAAGAACACGAAGAGCATTTGCGTCAAGTGCTAGGAGTATTGCGGGAGAAGGAGCTATATGCTAACGGCTCGAAGTGTGAATTCTGGATGGAAGAGGTGAAGTTCCTAGGTCATGTCATATCAAGTCAGGGTGTGGCTGTTGACCCTAGCAAGATTGAGACAATTCTGTCATGGGAGCAACCAAAGACGGCAAGCGACATCAGAAGCTTTGTTGGGCTTGCTGGCTACTATAGGCGATTCGTCAAAGATTACGCAAAGTTGACTTCGCCGTTGACCCAGTTGACAAAGAAGAATCAACCGTTTGCGTGGACGGAGAAGTGTGAGGCGAGTTTCCAGGAGTTGAAGAAGCGGCTGACCACCGCACCCATACTAGCTTTACCTAAGGAAGGAGAATCTTATGACGTGTATTGTGATGCGTCGCACAATGGTTTGGGGTGTGTAATGATGCAAGATAAGAAAGCAATTGCCTATGCTTCAAGGCAATTGAAGACTCATGAGAAGAACTACCCCACACATGACTTGGAGTTGGCTGCCATAGTTTATGCTCTCAAGATTTGGAGACACTATCTCTATGGCAGTACGTTCACGATCTACAATGATCATAAGAGTTTAAAGTACTTATTTGATCAGAAGGATCTGAACATGAGGCAGCGGAGGTGGATGGAATTCCTTCAGGACTATGAGTTCACTCTACAGTACCATCCGGGGAAAAGCAATGTCGTAGCCGACGCTCTCAGCCGGAAGGCTATACATGTGTCCTCAATGATGGTCAAGGAGTTAGAACTGTTGGAGGCTTTCCGAGATCTGAGCTTGGACGTTAAGCTCGCACCAGGAAGACTGAGTTTCGGAATGGTGACGGTGTCAAGTGGACTTTTGGAAGAGATCAAGTCTAGACAAGAGACTGATGAAGGGATAGCTGAGTGGCGAGACCGTGTGACTCAGGGAAAGGCACCAGAGTTCTCTATTGGGAATGACAATATTCTGCGATGCAAGGGACGAATATGTGTGCCTGACGATGTAGAGATGAGAAGATTGATCCTGGATGAAGGACACAAGAGTAGACTGAGTATCCATCCCGGAATGAACAAGATGTATCAGGACTTGAAACTTCACTTCTGGTGGCCTGGGATGAAGAAGCAGGTTGCTGAGTATGTTTCTACTTGCTTGACATGTCAGAAAGCGAAGGTAGAGCATCAGAAGCCCGCAGGGAAGCTGCAACCACTAGATGTCCCAGAGTGGAAGTGGGACAGTATTTCTATGGACTTCGTGACGGCTTTACCTTTAACTCGGAGGAAGTTCGATGCAATTTGGGTTGTTGTTGATCGTTTGACAAAGACCGCTCATTTTATCCCGATCAACCTGAAGTACAAGGTGGAGAAATTGGCGGAGATTTATGTGGCTGAGGTTGTGCGTCTACCGACCAGCATCGTGTCAGACAGAGATCCGAGGTTTACCTCTCACTTTTGGGGAGCCTTGCAGCAGGCCCTCGGAACTAAGTTGAGGTTGAGCTCTGCCTATCATCCCCAAACCGATGGGCAGACAGAGAGGACAACCCAGTCGCTGGAAGATTTGCTACGGGCCTGTGTGTTGGATCACAAGGGCAGTTGGGATGAGATGCTGCCATTGATCGAATTCACTTACAACAATAGTTTCCATGCGAGCATCGGCATGGCACCTTACGAAGCTTTGTACGGTCGGAGGTGTCGTACGCCCTTATGCTGGCATCAAGATGGAGAAAATTTGGTGATTGGCCCGGAATTGGTGCAACAGACCACCGAGGAAGTCAGGAGAATTCAGGAAAAGATGAGAACCACGCAGAGTCGCCAAAAGAGTTACGCCGACAACCGACGAAAGGAGTTGGAATTTCAGGCCGGAGACCATGTCTTCTTGCGGGTTACCCCGATGACAGGTGTTGGAAGGGCAATCAAGTCCAAGAAGCTTACTCCGAAGTTTATTGGGCCGTACCAGATCACGGAGCGAGTTGGACCGGTGGCGTACAGGATCGCCCTACCACCGTTCCTATCCAACATCCATGACGTTCTTCATGTGTCGCAGTTGCGGAAGTACATGACAGATGATTCGCATGTGATTACGCCAGACGATATACAGCAGAGAGATGATCTGACAATGGAGGTGCCACCCATCAAGATCGTCGATCGAAGTATAAAGCGCTTAAGAAACAAAGAGGTACCTTTAGTGAAGGTCGTGTGGAACCAAGAGACTGGTGACGCGACCTGGAAGTTAGAGGATAAGATGCGGGAGTCACACCCCGATTTATTTGTAAACCTTTAAGTTTCGAGGGCGAAACTATTTTTAAGGGGGGTGGTATTGTAAGGCCCTAAGTTCAATTTGGAACAATTTTATGGAAGTTTGAATAAAATTGAAGTTTTAGCTAATGTTTGATAACTGGCAGATTAGAACTGTCAACTTGTGCGAATTTTTAGAGGGTCTTAACGACTTCATTTGGGAAAACTTCCTTCGTCAGAGTTGTAGCCCTTTAAGTTAAGAAAATTCTCGATGTGGTTTCGTGTAAATCCGATATCTGTAGCTCCAGATATCCCTGTTTTAATGAGCAAAGGTCGGGCTGTACAGTACCAGCGAACTAGATGAGGAGTTTTTATTTTAATTCCGATTTTGCTTCTGTTTTTACATAGAAGGACTTGGGTTTTAATTGAGTTTAGACCAGATTAAGAACTAAACTGATGGGCCAAGGGTTCGGGCTTGAAAAGAATATTGAAACCCTAGCCCACTTTGCATGGGGTTTAGTCTAGAGGGGGGAAAACCCTGTTCTTTCACAATCAGAACAGAACCTGCACAAACTCACGTAAGAACAGAAAGGGAAGCATACAGAAGAGAGAAAAGAGAGAACTCGAGAGAGAGCAAGAGAAGCCGCCGCCGCCCAAGCGATAACCATCATCGTGTAGCGCGCGCGAGGGAGAGAAGAGGGACGGCGAGAGAAGCTGAGAACGTGGACAGCAACGTTTCTGAACCGTGTTCATCACCAAAGCTTCTTCTTTTCAGACCAAGAACCCAAGGTAAGGGCTGGTCCTAGGATTGGGTAGATTGCCTAGGGTATTTGCCATGTTTTACTATGAGAAAAGCCATGAACATGATTGCTTTTGCAAGAGTTTTGTGTTCATGATGCTTGCTGTTTTTTTCTGCCTTGAGATCTTGATGTTTTGCTTCTGATTTGAGATGAAATGTTGATGCCATGATTCTCCATTAATCATCACTACAACTACCGTTTCTTCTATGACTTTGCTTGATTAAAATGATTGAAGATTTATATGCTTAGATCTGCCTTTTGTGCTAGAATTGATGGTTATCTTGGTTCTGGAAATTTAAGCATGATATATGATATATGATATGTGGTTCTTGCTGCTGGAATATGGTTTAAAACTCTGGGACTTGAATGGTTGAAAAATTAATTTGAAGGCAAAAGTATCTCTGCCAGTTTCCTGTACTGGACAGCGAGTTTTGGAGCTTAATTACACCTAATTCGGGGTCTCAAATGAAAAAGGGATAAACTGGAAAATTGTAGATTTTCGAATTGGCTTTCTATGCATATAAAGAACATAATTTTTGGTCTAGTAATGAGGTCTGGAGGTCGATCTTAGTGACTGTTGCACCTGCTGTTCTTCCTGTACCGGACAGCAAGCTTTAAGGCCTAATATCACCTAATTCTGGATCTCAAATGGAAAAGTGATAAACTATAAAAGTGTAGAGTTTCGAATTATCTTTCCAGTCATGTATCATGTGAATTTTGTGGCTAAGTATTGCGGTCTGTAGACCAGTTTTAGTACACGCTGCACCTGTTGTCCAAAAACACTAAATTTGAGAAATTGTTGGAAATGTTAGTAACATGTGATTAGGGACCTTTGTGAGATTTTTATATGATGATATCTGTAAACTGAGCCTCTGGAATTTGTAAATAATTTGTGAATTTGGGAGGCCCTGATTATTTCTATGCTTTGCATGAAGTTTAGTTGTGACTTGTTTAGGAGGTCGCTCACCCAGCTGTAATTCCTCCTAGTGTGACTGTTATTTCTTGACGTTGTAATCTGATACGATATTAACTCATAAGACTCTAGGATTGACATTAGAGCCTTAAACACCAAGAGAATGAATTTATAACTCGCTTGCAAGTAAATGTGATAAAACGGTCATAGGTCTAGTGAGACTATGGACCATGAGAACGATGGTACCTTGCACGCGAGGGAGTTATTTGGGTTGACTGCGGTCTCCCGTGAACCTTGTGGGCCGGTGTGGCTTCACGTGATTTGGTTGACTGCGGTCACCGTGAACTTTTGTGGATCATTGCGGCTCCACGTGATTTGGTTGACTGCGGTCACCGTGATAACCGTGCCTCTGCGGAAGCACGAAGATGGCCATGGAAGTTTTGGTGGGTTGTGTGAAGTGAGATTCCGTTAGTAACTGACACTTTCCCATAAAAGACATATAATGTACTTATATTATATATGTTGTTGTTGATTTTGTCATTATCATTCTTTTTGTTGGACCTGACCCTGCTTGTTTGCTATGTGTTTATTTGGGGGGGGTAGATGGTCGTGAAGATAATGACGATGACTCATTCTTGGGAGTTGATGCTACGTGACGTGCCAATACCGGAGGACGACTACACTTCAGAGGAAGAGGAAGAGGCTAAGGAATAGGGTTTGGGTTGAGAGTCTTTTGTTTTCTGTTGGGGTTGAGAGTTTCCGAAGTGTTGGTATCGAACAATTTTATTGCTTAAATTCGAATGAACAAGTTTTGATGTAATCTTTATTTTCATTCAGGCCTTTGATTCGTACTCTTTACAGTTGGTTATTTAAAAAGTTTTACGATGTTGGTTACTTCCGCGTGTTTTTGGAAAGTTTATGTTTCAAGAGTTTTCGTAAAATGAAAGGTTTGTCATTAATTGAAGATTAATAAGTGAATCGACGAAAACTCTTTACGAAAATTGGTTAATTAGTTACTGTGTAACACTCGAGAAATCGGGGCGTTACATAAGCTTCCTTTGCCAAGTCGGCATTATTGTTGCTATTTTGTTTCATGATTCTTTCCATATTGCTTTAAGAGATTTCATAGATCTAGATAACTGCTAGTGAGTTAGCATCTTTGTACATAAATTCAAGCATATAACTGTCTCGATCATTTATCGGCCTGCAGCACAACTTAAATGGGAATGTGGGACAAAATTTAAAAACATAGAGTTTTATGAAAAGAAGTTAATAGACTGGGTCCTCTCTAGGAAAAAACTTCATTCACATCCCAATCTGAAAACACATTGATTACTACCCACGAAATGTATGAGCAAAACATTACTCCATTGCCCACCTAAACCTCTTTTCTTGGGGCTTCTTGGTAATTGTGCATTCATAAATGGTGTGGATGTTGGAGGCTGAAGTGAGTCCCACATGTTAGATTCTCTGATAGATTTTCATGCCCCATTCTAGATGTCAAGGCCCCATCCTATTGCTTTTGACAACAATTGGAGCCTAAATTGGGTGCAAACCTCCTTTTCCTTGTACATTAAATTCTCTTACATGTCTTTGTCCGGAGATGTTAGTGTGTGCTTCAAAATCCGGTAGAAGAGAAGTGATTTTGTTAAGAGCCGCTAATAATATTTTTGAAAAAACTTTTGATAGAGAAGTGTCAACAATTATATTGAGAGAAGGATAAGACAAAAGTAATGACTGAGATATATGATTAATTTAATGTGACGTGACATGGAGAAAAATGTACGAAGAGTAAAATGGAACCTATATGGAATATCCGTATTGTTTTATTGAGTGCTTAAAGGTCAAAGTCGATAAATTTGTAGTACTCAGTTAATCCTAGTGTTTCGTAACATACATCGACATACACTTTTAGCAGCAGTTTTGGTTACCCGCTAAACGCGAAGAGTTAAATAAAGGTTAACGTGAGGATTTTGCAAAATAAATATGCAATTTTGTTGCGGTGAGGGTTTCTATATAAACAGTCAAAATAAATACGCAACTTTGTGATTGTCACAAACTGCTAGATTTTTTTTTGGATACTTTGTAAATTCTAACTGCACCATCCACCACAATCTGCGCGAGTTAATTGGTCGTTGTCGAATATTGTATCTAATATTTTTTGTAGGGAACAACATTTCTAAATTCTAATACAAAACCCTTTTGCCGACCATAATGCAATGTTGCATTAGTTTATTATCTGTATTCTGTAAACACAATTATGCATAAATAAATGCGAAGTTTACTTTAACTGTCCGAGATTGCCACAACTTGCGATGCGAGTGTTGATTGAATGTTCCAACAATTTTTTTTTTATTACAAGGGTTGTCTAAATGACCCATGATAAAGTTTGGGTTAAATAATCTACCTTCCAATTACATTGGAGATAAATGAGTTGGAAATAAATTAATAAATAAAATATAGAAATTTCAACTCACTTATCTCTAATGTGATTGGAGGATGGGTTATTTAACCCAAACTTTATCATGAGTCATTTAGACAACCCCTGATTACAAATGTTCCAACTTTTAGATGTGCAAGTAGCGAGACCATTTTAATTTTTAGAATTTGTAGAGTATGGTCATTGGTCAATATAGTCGAGCCTCAATTATTTGAACTCTCGAGTTAATCAATAATGATATATTCACACCTCATTTTTTATACACTTCATTTCAAGTCGAAATTATTCCGAGTCGAGTACGTCAATACATGTGCAAATTGGTGAATCGGAGAAACCACAAAATATAGCATACATGATACAACTAACTATACAAGTATATAACACCACATGTATGAATATGATTTTTGTTGTTTAACAAGGAAGAATTAACACGAAAGCAGACAAGAAATTTTTTGGAGCTTATTGAAAGATGTGGGACAAAGCGAACAGTTCTACAATCATTTTTCTTGTTGCAGCCAGCAACAACTGAACGCTGTACATGCATGCTAGTTTATGGCTGACCAGAAATTCAACTACCACTAGTCGTTTTGATAAAAATGCAGTCAGAAGAATTCGCAGTGAAATGTATATATGCATTTTGAAATCTAGCTAGAACCAGAGAAAAAATATGCATCATATCCGTTTGTTTTATCTTGGTTTTGTCATTTAGCAGCTACACAATTCAGTAAATATTTCAGTCCTTTCTTCTTACAATAAAAAGTTCTTCCGTTGTCATATGCCATTATGAGTATAGTATGGTGCATCACTTCAATGTGTTTTTGGCTCATTTGTATCTGTGTTATTGAAGTAAATGTGTTTCTAGTTAAATTGAAGGTAAATACCACCACACACATGGAAGAGTTTTTCATAATTGTTGGCTAGCAAGTAGGGTTGTCCAACAGTCGGATTCGGTCGGTTTCGGACTCAAATTATCAATTTTGTCGGGTGAAGAAAAGCAACACATTAGGCCCGCCACCGCCCGCGAACGAGTCGCAGTTACCTCGTGATTCTGCCGCTCACATTTCAAGATTGTTTTAATGTGTTTTTGGCTCATCTGTATCTCTTTGTTATCAAAGTAAATATGTTTCTAGTCAAATTGAAGGCAAATACCAATAGACACATAGAAGAGTTTTTCATAATCGTCTGGCTAGAAAGTATGGTTGTCCAATAATCGAATTCGGTTAGTTTTGAGCTTAAATTATCGGTTTTATCGGGTGAAGAAGAGAAAAACATTAGACCCACCACCGTCCGCCCCTAGGCTACGGTTATTCGGATTTAGTTTGACCAGGTCACAGTTACCTCGGGTGGGTTCATTTGCTTTGTTCATTAAAAAAAATCCATGAAAAAAGAAGAAGGAGAGAATGAGGAAGAAACCCAAAAGAAGTTGCACATATGTATTAAGAAAAGATGAAGTAACAAATCATAAATCATATATCTATACAAAACAACACAAAATAATCTTAATTAAATGCTAACAAAAAAGAAAAAAGTGCTAACAAAAATCACATCTGCAACAACATTTTTTTATCTTCATCATCATATTCTTCTTGCAATGGACTCCATAGTACGGCGGAGGTACAGAGGACTTATATAATTGTAAAGGATGTACTCTAGGCTTCAATCTTGAAGCGTTCAATCTTGAAGCTCGGTCTTGACGACGATGGCATTGTGCATAGGGTTTGTAGGGAAAGGGAGAGGAGAAATGGATTGGTGGACGCGGATTTAGGGTTTGCTGGGAAGGGGAAGTGAAGTGAGAGGAGATTGAGAGAAGAGGCGGTTAGAGAGGGAGAGACGACGCTGAAAAGTTAGAGAAGGAGAGGTGGTTCTAGGGTTATTTCTACGGTGAATTGAATGAGAAAAAGGGCTAGTTAAGAGGAGAATAGGAAAGTTAAGTTAATAGGAGAGTGAGCTAGGTTAAGTGTGCCACACTCACAAAAAATGGGCCAGACACAAGTTTTTTTTTTCCCATTGCTAGTCGGTCGGTTTGATCAAAACGAACCTAGCAAGGTAAACCAATTTTCTTCATCTGCACAACCCGCCATCTTGTCCGAACTACCCGCCAAGACAAAAAAGGTTGTGGATTGCTTGGGTGTGGATTAGGCCAGGCTGTTATGGACTGGCCTACAAGCAAGTTAAAATTAAGTGATAAAACATGATGGGTGGACCTTGCTCACTTTCTTCTAATTGTGTATTGTTTCAAACATTGAAACTATCCGGAAATAGCAGCATAATTAATGGAGTTTTGATACATTCGCACCTTACTTTCTCTTCAATGTCATATTCACTTATTTTCCTTTCTATCTCTCTCTTCGTTTTTTACCATATCACCTATCATATCACTCATTTATCTCTTTTTTTCTTCACATTTGATCAAATGAGAGGTGTTTTTCAATGTGAACTATTTTTTTTTTCAACCCAAAAGGAGTATCTAACTTCCAACAAAATTATTTTGAACAAAATCATCAACATTGTTACATGGCTTTTGCATTTGCTGGGTGGCGGAAGGTGAAGTGTCATGATATTCAAAACATGTCTTTTTTTTTAATTTCATCCATTAAAGTCTTACAAATCATTTGGTTGGCGCCAAAACATTGGATATCTGGCATCGCCTATATCGAATATGAGCCGAGTTAGGTGAAAGACTATTAGCTGTAATTAGGGGTGTCAAAGCGGATAACATGTCCAGTCCCGCACTCAACCCGCATAGAAGTGGGGTGGGGCGGGCTGGCCCGCAGGAGACGCCGGTTGGAAAAGCCTAACCCAACCCACTGGTCACTAATGGAGGGTTTGCGGGCACAATGGAGAAAATCAGTTTTAAACCTATAAAATGGTGATTTTGACCTAATAAAACTGATTTTAGCCTCTTAAAATAGTGATAATGGCCTAATATTAAGAGTCGCACTTCACTTTCTCATAATTAATTCAACTTATTCATCAAAGACAAATCATTAATTGTTGTTTTAACTTGGTTCTATTATTTTACCACAACTCCATGCAAATGTCTTTATGTTGTAGAAATAACTTGACTTGTAAGGGAAAATTTGATAGCATTGTATTTGAGGCTGGAAAAAAAACTGATTAAGATCAATTAAAAATAAATTACGCATTTTAGGGAAAACATATTTTAACTATATATGTGGTACTGGTACATTTATAGCTTTTGAAAACTATATGTTGAACAATATATTTTTTTTAACAATATGGAACAACATTCATCTCGATCAAGCGTTTGATTTTTGCTTTGAGCACTTTCATTGCGACAAAACACAACATAAACCACGTTCCAAATTGAGAAGTGCTAAAAGATAGAACATGGAAAAATTGAGGAAAAAAATGCCAGTAGCAACCCACATAATAATATGGGGGGAAATAGAAAAACAATGGTTGACCCGCCCCGCCGCGGGTTGACCCGCCATGTTTGCGGGATGGGGTGGGGCAGGTGGCATGATTTGCGGGCTCATTTTCATGGCCCGTCCCGCCCCTTTTTGCGGGCTTGAGGATTGAGTCTGCGGGCCACGTCCGCTTTAACACCCCTAGCTATAATCAACGGGATATGAGTTAATGTACTAAAAATTTGCAGTTGGAAGAGATTTTAAACAAATAATAAGTGTAGATATAGAAAATATAATATTTACATAAATTAATGGATTACTGGTTTTGACACGCTAGAAATTGGAAATGTACGTGTCTATTAATTCCTTATTAATTGGAATAACTATTACAACGTTGTGATCAGTCGATACTCAAAAAATATCATATCTTCAAACTGATTAGAAGAGAGAGGCATGCAGGGGCAGAGCCAGAATCTCACCGTCTGGGGGACGAAGACCAAAGGACATGTAACTTATAAAAAAATGTTTCTATACGATCCTAAGTAAATATAGGGTAAAACTACATTAGTTTTAGACTTTTAGGTGATCTAGTTATATTTGGATATGTGTAATTTCTTAAGACACATGTCAAAATATTACTAGATCACCTAAGATCTTGAGTAATTTTACCTCATACTAGTGTTTTTTACCCACGCGTTGCACGAGGAATATGTCTATTATATTTGATACGTCAATTAATCCCTTGATTATTAAAAAATATATTAAACAACGGATGAAATAGAAGAGTCTGAAATGCTAAGTAAAGTGGACATAAAGACTTCTCTTCGAAGTTTGATTGAGATCAACAGGAACTCGTTTCACATTTTTCGTGAATATGAAGACAATAGCACAAATCATAGATATAATGAATTACTAACATATTAATCTTAAAAAAAATGAATGTGATAGTAGCACAAATCAGGATTGTAAAAGATAAATCATAAAATATGACATTATTGTATTTATTTCAGGTCATCCAAGTTTGAGGTACCTACAAAATCAAATAATAACACAACTTGATATCTTTATAATATCATGATAATCAATACTCACTTGGTCATTGTTCTTGCTCAGACAATCTAAATAAGGCCACATATCCCCATAGGCCATAGTCCTAACCACCCACAAACTTCATTAGACACATCAACAATATCACTATCATACCATTTCAATGTTAATTTTAAATGAAAAGTTCATTGGTCTAGCTAAAATTAACAGTAAGTTTAAAGAGACACATTTGACTAAAATTATCGAAAATCGAGAAACCTCTTCCTCCACTTCCTTCTTCTTCCATCAGATATAAACATATTTTTTGTTGCTTTCAAATAATCTATCTATCTATCTATCTATCTATCTATCTATCTATCTATCTATAAACTATATAAAGGGAGAGTTTTTGCAGCCTTAAGGATAAAAGTGTAATTCAATAGATCATTGAACATGAACTTGAATTTTACCATGGACAATACAGTAAATCTCAATTTAATTAGTTAAAGATGGAATCCTGGCCGTCCATAGCCTTCAATCTTGGCCGTTTGATCTTTTGTTTTTCACTTCAGAATTGTGTTTGCACTTTGCACGTTTCGTTTGCCTCTCCACGACTCCCTTCCGTTTTCATTTCTTCTAAAGGCATCGCCCGTTTCGTTTTCCTTCTGCAACCACCGTTCACCATTCCAAGCGTCACACAAATGAGAGACCAAGAAAAACGTGGGAGAGGAGAGAGCGAGATCGCGAGGAACAGAGAGATCGAAAATGGTGACCAGAGCAGAGGTGAAATTGTGAGAGGAACTCCTCCGCAACGAGATTCAGTACGAGCTTCAATCCTCTCCTTCCGACCACGTAGGTTCCCCCTTTTTCCCTCTCACTTCACTGTTACCTACGTTTTCCCTGTTCTTTCGTAATTTCCAATTCGTAACTGCGTGCATGATGGAATTTTCTTTGTTTCTGAGAGAATAATGGAAAAGGAAAGAACTTTCTGATATCAATGAGCGTTTCGGTGCTGCCCAGACTGTTATTTTCAAATTAATTTGTGGGAAGGGAAGAACTATCATTTTTAGGTTATGCCAAAAATCAAGTTTACTTAAGCTAAATTCAATGTTGAATGTTTTAATGGGATTCAGTGTGTCTGTATGTATATTATGATATCTTGCTTTCTAAAAGTGTTAGTTAGTTTTAATTTTTAAATCAATTAAATCACCATCCTCTTCCCCAAGAGCTTCATTCAGAGACGGTGGCATCCGTTTCAGTGGTTCTGGCGATGTGGTCATGCTCTAAAGCCTCATTTCCTATGTTCCATTAATCAGTGTTTCAGATACGTTCTACCACCTCGGCGTTGGTGAAGTATTTGAATATGTTATGTTTCACGTTTCTGAATCAAGTTTCATTGCAGCAATCTGAATCTCAGCTCCTCTAATGTGATGACTTATGTCACCGTTGGTGAATGGCTTGATTTCATTTCTGTCACCTCTATTTCCTCGCAATCTTCTCCAATCAACGAGCCTTGACAAGCTCAAGGGCTATCTTCAGGTAACCACTGACTTTGATTGAACCTGTTTTATCTGGATTTTCATGGGATTATTTTGTGTTTCAGTTCTTCTCTATGGGGTTTGGAAATATAATTAGTTTTCTCTCAAGCTCACGCTTTGAAGGTAATTTTCCCATCTTTCCTCCTGTCATTTCAATTTGTCACTGCCATTGATATACAAATAAGGTAGCTGTGGTGGTTTTCCATTCCTTGCTTTTGAATATTTGGTTGATTTCAGAGGTGAGATATTCCTCTTTGTGTACTACTTCTTTTTGTCTCTTCTGCTTTGAGTGATGCAGGCTTCCCATTTGAAACACAAATGAAATACTTGATTTTGCTGGCATTAGCCTTTACTAATTAGCCTACCATTTGATCTATTGTTGTTGTAATTGGAAACTCTTCGTTGATGTTGCTTTCAGCGTTTGGGTGTCGCGTGTTCCGCTGGGTTTCAGACTGCTGCGCCGTTTAGGTACATATTATTTAATTTACGAATACATTTTCTGAGTTTTTTTGTGATCTGATTGGATTAAGTATCATCTTCTGATATCGTTTGCGATCTGCTGGGGTTCAATCATTGCAAGTCTTCTTCTTCACCATTTGCGTGTCGTGTATTCCACTAGGGTTTCAGACTTATGATCTCCGCTGTGCCATTTCAGGGAAGGTTGAGGACGAAGCTGATGTTATTGTTGACAGTAAACTTGAGCAAGAATTTATTCAAGAACTACAAGTATGGTCACTGTTCTGTTTCAAAATCATTTAATTTGGTTGTTTTCTTCCTATCAGTAATTATTTAATTATGAGTAGTTACAGAGCTAATGAATTTTGAAATTCGTTGGTCAACAGACATTCTACTATGAGAGAAAGGCTATTCAAATGAAGAATTTGATAATCTCAGATGTTGGAAGGGAGCGTTGTTGTAATGCTAGGTATGGAGCTGAAACTGTAATGATACATACATGATTTCTTGCTAACCTATAAGTAACTAAATTAATCTCATTTTTTATTTGTTAACAACACGCACAGGTTCTGATAAGCAAAAATTCCTGGACGCAGCTATGGATTATGTGCTTGAAAAACTAATCATGAGCGATGAAGATTATGCTGATTTAAAACAGAGACTAAAGGTACTTAATCTTCCTATTTGCATGGGGTGAGGGGGTGGATTTGAATAAAGGGTCCGCTTTGTGTGTTATGTAATGTTTTGATGTTTGATGATCAGATCCCCATATCAGTTTTGTATATTTGAAATTGAACAATCTGTTTGATTTTTCTGTGCTCGGAATGATAAATTTTACATAAATAAAATGGTGGTTTCTAAGATGGATTGAGACTTAGATCTTTGAGGTAAACAAAATTTATTATTGATTTATTGCAGATCTGGATTGGCTTAGCACATTACCCTGTGACATGATGTTTCTTTCAAGTGTTCTCTTAACTTTCTAATGCAAATATATATATATATATATATATATATATATATATATATATATATTCACAGTATTTTTCTAGAATCAGCATCTTTATCCCGGTAATTGTAGACTTGTGTTCTACATAGAGTTTATGATATGGTTAATGAAAGTATTAATTTTTTCAATTTGATTACTCAATCCAAATGTTTTAGGAAATATGACTCAGAATTTTTATAATGCCAAAGGTGTGAAGTTCTCCATATCATATGTGTATCAGAGGAGCACCACTGCAATTTCTGTTGTTGCTCCTATATGCTATGCCCACTTGGCTGCAACCCAGTTGGGCCAGTTCATGAAATTCGAGGACAAATCTGAGACATCATCTAGCCATGGTGAACTGAGTGCTGCTGGAGTTGTTCCTGTCCCTCAACTGCCCAAATTGCAGGAAAATGTTTGCAACTCTATGTTCTTTGTTTGAGGCCTATAAGCTGCCTTAGACAAGAATGTTGTACATATAACTAAGTTCCTAACTAGCTTTTCTGTGTTAACCTATGTGGAAGACCTTATCTTATTAGCTTTAGGGCTTGAAGACTTTCTGTATTGGGAGGCTTTTATCACATGCCTTCTCATGTGTTTGGAGCCTCTGTTTTGTGGTACTGCTTTCCCAGTCTGATTACTTTTATCATTTTCCATGTATATTCAGTTCTTGCTACATGGATGTCTTTGCCTTACTTTTACATGGGAGCAAAGTAGTGTTAGTTTCAGTCCTTGCTTTTTCCCCAGCTTTCTTATGGTTTTGGTGTTTTGTCATTTCTTAGTTCTCCATTTTTTCAGGCTCTACATGCTTCTTAGCCTGATGAAGCAATGGCACATTGGAGAGATACAAGATGATTGTAAAGGTTGAGAGAGAAGCGGGTGCAATGGGTTCCAATCCTGAACAATAGGATGATGAGAAGTCTTCAGGATGAAAGTTAAAGAGGAATCGTATGGTCATGAACAAAGGGTGAAGATTACAGTAGTGAAGGCAAGTGAGGTGAGTTACTCTATAGACAGTGGTTACTTGCTTGAATTGATTTCAAATTTTAATAAACAAAAACTGTAATTTGGTTTCACCATCTTTCTTCATTTGATTAACCACACCCATTACTTTTAGTGAACCATTTAACATAGAATCGGTCTTTAGTGGCTGAGTTATCATCATATCTCATAGTTTTATAACATTTTAAAATGAGTGTTTAGTCGTGGAAGCTCATTTATACGTGACATATGCGTTGAATTTTCACTACAATGCTTCCTTCTCCCTGATTAGTTCTTATTTTTTGTTTGCCATGTTCATACTTCATATGCCTTAATGTCCTGATAGTTGTCTTATTATTTAGCTTTCATCTATGGCTCTCTTTCCTCTCACTGTCAATCATTCTTGTTGTTGTGCTCCACGTGGCAACTTCTTTATCAAAAGAGGTATAAGCTGCCAGCTGCCACTCTTCAACGCCGGACACCACCTTTTTATCCAAAAGGTGCCTCTAACAGGTGCTTCTTCTCATATTATTATGCATTAAATCCATAGCATATGAAATCATAAACTGAATGGGAAACCACATTTAGTGTAGCACATTGTCTCAGTTTCTTGCAACTAAACTGTACTTCTATGGAAGGGAATGCCGAGGATTGGTGTGGAGCATAAGTAACATGGGTAGAAGGCTGTTCACTTTCACTGTGTGGTTGTGATTTTATTTTAATTGGTTAAAGTTGTCTCTTTTTTCATTTCTTTCTCATTTTACTTCATTTTGTAGGTTCGATATTCATTCTCATTATACTTTGGTGCTGGTAGAACTTTTTCATTCGTCTACGTATCTATCTTTGAAAAATGTGTGTTTCTTACTTTTTGTTAGAAAGAAATCAAATCTTTAGTGAGTAAAATGATTGCGTGCTTTTGAAATTGGGTTTGTTGGATGTGATAAATTAGTGGCTGTGGGTGTTTGTACTTAACTTATTTAAGATTATGAATGACTATGAGCTGATTCAAATTTTGGGAAACATAGGTTGCAGATTGTGAAACCACAGATTTCACTAATCAAAAAAGGGAGATCGATGTTGCTTTCATATTTCTTAAGAGGTTGACAACCCTGATCGCGGGATGGCGCCAAGAAACCAACAAACCCAAACTAGGGTGAAGAATGCACGATAAACCTAATATAAGACAATGGAAATCTAGATGTTTAAGACGCCAATTCCTTTTGTAATATTCCTCCCTAGCACACTTCACATTATTCGAGTGCTTAAGTTGAGTCTGTATACCGTATATGAAGGATTTGCATTTTGTGAAGGTATCCCTTTTAGCCTTTTCATCACTTCTTTATTTCTCAGGCATGCTCCTATTTCTCCTTTTACGGTTTCATCTATGTTCTCTCTTCTCTTCCTTTGGTTTGTTATTTTTCTCTCTAATAACACCGTTTTCCTACTCTTTTACCCTGCCATGCTCACCCGTTCTCAGATTAGTAACTCTTATTTCGGTTTCTTACTTCATTGCTGGTGTTTAATCTTCATTATCATTTGCTTATCGTATGCTTTTTAACTTTGCCATTTGGTATACATATTTTCTTTCTACTTTGCCTGCTCCTTGGGGATCTACTTTTCATGAAAAACAAATTTTATTTTCTTATATATAATTAATTTTTTCTTTTAATCCTTAAATTATCTTTTATTAAACTAAAATGAAAATTCCACGTGCATCGCACAGGTCAAAGTAACATCATCCAAGTAAAAAAAATTATGTTTTTAAATATCCTAATAAAAAACTCCTTACATTCACTCACTTTCAATTAATCTCAATTAAAAAAACTTCTTAATCTTAATAAAACCTCTTTATTCAGTCACTCAAATCAATTTGGCGTATCAATTCAATTTTCATTATCCTTTCACTCCCCTGTATCTCGCTGCCACTAACTCCCCCCAAATCTCGCATCAACTCATCCATATATCACACATCATTCATTTTTTTCCTTCCCTTAGAACCCTCCTACACTACATTTGATGTAACGAGTATAGTTTGAATGAATACATGATGTCATTATTGTCCGGAGAAGAGGAAACTTATATGAATGCCGATAACACATGTTCATTAGACAGCAATTATGACAACCCAGATGATATCCACATACCGGAGTTTTTAAACACAATAAACTCTTCAGGTTTGCCAAATCATCTATTAAAGCTGAAAAAAGGAGCTCCAGTGATGCTTTTAAGAAACATCGACCAATCAGCTGGATTGTGCAATGGTACACGTCTGATTATTATTGAAATGCCGAAGAAATGGTGCACATACCAAGATTAACATTAACCCCATTGGATAGGAGAATTCTTTTCAAATTTCAAAGTAGACAATTCTCTATAGTACTCTCTTTTGCCATGACAATAAACAAAAGTCAATAACACTCTCTAAAAAAGGTGGAGTTATATTTGCCAAAACCGGTATTTTCACATGCCCAATTACATGTAGCATTCTCTAGAGTCATGCATTGCAAAGGATTAAAAATCCTCATTTGCGATGGTAATGACGGTTCTCATAGTACTTCAAATGTAGTTTACAAAGAAGTATTTCACAATGTAATATGACAAAAAATGTGAAATATTACGCTCTCAATTTTATTTTCAATGAAATAATGCCAATTGAAAAAAAAGAACACTTATTCTTAGCACATCAATGTTTTTTTTTTTTGGAAAACCAAATATATATATATTATATATAATAAAGAGGAAGAGGCTAAGCTCAAATAGGATAATGAGGATACAACAAACCAAAACCTCAAACATCCCTAGAATGCACAATCGCCTAGCCACCATCTAAGGTATAAACAACAATAACCTCTCTAAACAAAAGAGAAAAGTCAAACCAAAGACCTAAAACAGAATCAAAGGCAACACCAAGAGCTGAAACAACACTCAAGGCGGCCACCACTCCTCCATTTCCTGTGCCAGGCCGCGAATAACCATCAATGTTACTTCAACTAGCTAAGATAAACTAATCAATAGACACAAAAATAATATTAATCTACCATTTAAAACAACAAGTCAAAAAGATAAAAACAAAACACCAACACAAAAAAAAAGAAAAACAAACATTTAATCAAAAGAACATATTTAACAAATAAAACATACAAAACTCAAAAATGAATATCTCCGTGCATCGCACGCGTAAAAAGTACTAGTACATATTAAATCATCATGCCATATTATGTCTAAAAAAATATCAGCTATAAAGCCAACTATCCAACACTTCAAAACTGAGAATTTGTTTCAATTCAGAACAATTTTAAAGAATTCTGTAAGACCCAAGTTTTTAAGCTTAGAATAAGTGGAAGAGATTTCCATTTACGATTAGGCTTGACGTATCGTGAAGAAAAACCTGAACAAGAGTTTATCGGATGGAATAAATTTGTGAAAGAGAAAGTTCAGGAAAAGTCTAAGGATTATATCAAAATCGATAAAAGGTATAGCACGATCGATATACGCTTAAACCTAGGGCAGAAACCCTAGCAAATAGCTAGTTTTCACTTAAAGGCACGATGGAAGCTAATTCCAAAAATCTTCAGAGAAATGTTAGAACTTCTCTTAATCCATATATAACAAGCGTTTCAAGGCGAAACTCTAGGATCTACGAACGTCCGATTCCAATCATCGGAAGTTTGCCGAAACTAAAACCCTGATAGTTCAAAACCCTAGAATCAACCGACGATGAAGACTTTTTCTATTCGGAGCTTCAAATGAAGATTCCACACGCGTACACCCATTTCTCTTGATGATTTCAATCTTTCTTCAGAAGGAAGTTTTCTCTTCCGACATTCAATGCAAAAAAGTAACTTATCGGGTAAAATAGTTTTACACCGACTTTGCATTAGTCGCCTAAAATACAAGGAAACCTCTTTTTAGTTTTGGATTTATGTCGCCAAAACCTATCTTAGAATTCACGGAGAATGAAGCCGGAAAAATCGGAATCGCGAAACTTTCATTTTCCCGCGTTTTTCCAACCTCTATATATAGCAAGAAAAGGAGAAAAAATGGCAAAACTTCACCATTTTCTCTCCCAAGGCCGCGAGCTTCATTGAAGGAGGAGGAAGAAGAGATTTTCTTCATTTCTTGCTTGATCGTTGATTCAACAGTTGCTACTTGAAGGTATCGAGGTATAGTCGCTAATCCTTACCTCTGATCGTCTTTTCCATAGCTTTTCTCTATGTCTTTCTGTGCTCATAGTTTTGAGGTTTTTGCAAAACTATCCTGATAACTTCAGCTTTGATTCTAAACATCTTCCCTACGTTCTCCTGAGTATGTTTAGCTAATAATACTGCGCCGATTCTCGAAAAACTACCCTCGAGTTTCAATTCTGCTTAAAATACCCATTTTGGGGCAAAGCTTCGTCCTTTGGGCTGAAAACTATCGCCTTAGCTTAGTGCTAGTAGGATTAGTTGTCATAAACGTCGTTGGTGACGTCCCCATCCAATTTGCTTTTTGAAATTTCAGTTTTGAATTTCTGAGCTAAAAATAATGACCAAAATACCCCTGCGACAGTTTTTGATCCGATAATTTTTCCGAGTTTAGAATACCCTTAGTTACGACTAATAATAACCTAGGAACCAAGTTTGATCGAAGAAAAATCGACCCACCTAATTACCAATAGTGGCCGAGCACCCTAAGGGGGGAGGAGGAAAATTTCTTTTTCGAAAACTTGTCCTTTCGCGCTAGATTATCGTACCTCGGAGTATGTACTACTTCGTGTAGCCTTAGTGAGTATTGATTACTGAGTTTCTGATAGTTTTTGATGGAATTCTGTGGTTTTGCTCAAAAGGTGCTTTTGAGGATTTTCCTGAAGAGCAAGGCATTGATTGTGAAGGAACTTTCGAAGATCACCCTGGAGAATCTACAGGTGAGGGCTACTCACTGAATCTTTAGTTAATGCTTAGGGTCGATGCTTTCGACATTGATTTACTGTTTATGCACTTGTTTGTGTTTGACTGGAAAAATGTTTTCTGAGGCTTCGGCTGACAATGTAGATGATTCATCTACTGACTGTTTTTGAGATTGACTTACATGCTATGTGCTATGTGGGTAATCTAGGATGTGTGATGCATGCTTTATATGCTAAGTGCTACGTGATTATTTTAGAATGTGTTGATATATGACATGTTTGTTGATTGTGCTGATTTAATTATGTCTTTCCACTGATATCTGTGATTCTGAGTAGTGAGAATAGCGGGCAGGTCATGCCGATTTTATTTTGAGATTTTGGGGAAAGTTTGATAGGACGAATGAGATTCGGGCCTTGTTATGGTTATAATGGATCGAGACATTCTCGGGGAGTTAATTGGGATTATGGGATGTTGTGAACTCATAAGATTTGCGATAAGACTAGAAGGATATTATTTTGTAAAGAAAACTCATAAGACATTAAACAACCTCTAAATCTTCAAATAATGATAATAAACTCGAAAGGAAGCTTTGGATGCAAATCTTAGTTTTGGAAAACGAGAAGTGTCGTCGAATCCGAGTGTTGAGAATGTTAAGAAGTTCTGAGTATGTTGATACTCCTTCGCTCCTTGAGCAGTTTGTTTAGCCATCCAAGGGATGTGCCGAGAAGCTTCACTGAGGCGTGAGACCTTGTGAATGCGTGATACTTCACTGAGCCGTGAGACCTCGTGAAAAGCATGGATCTTCACTGAGGCGTGAGACCTCGTGAACAGCATGGAACTTCACTGAAGCGTGAGACTTCGTGCAAGTGTGTAAATTCACTGAGGCATGAGACCTCGTGAGAGCATAAAACTTCACTGAAGCGTGAGATTTCGTGATGGTGTAAGACTCCACTGAAGCGTGAGACTTCGTGAGAGCATTGATGACTCGAAGAGTTATCGTGAGTGTTTGCACTCATTTTATGATTAATTGTATTTTGTCGCAGAATCGACTTTACCTTAGCGTAAGCTTTTAGAGACATTAATTTAGCTAGAACACGTGGCGACGTGTCGAGTGAGGTCGGAGACGTTGTTTGGCTAATCACTTTGCATTCATGCACACATTTTGAGGTTAATACACGGCGTGATACCGGACCTCGGTGGATTTCAAAATGGTCATAAGACCCGGATTTCCGCGTAAGAGCGCTGCTAGGTGACTCTTAGTAGCAGACCGAAATGGCAGACCTTCGGGTTTACTGCTGATCTGGCTACCTTTGTGTGGTGTAAGAGGCACGCGGGCAGAAATGGTCCCACCGTTGCTGGTGCTAGGATTGATCCGTTGATGTCCATCCGTTTCCGGAATGCATATTGGTTAACTGGGTTAACCTGCATTGCATATCATGCAACATGCATACTAACTTAGTTGCTGAGTGTGATTGTTACTTGTTAATCCTATTTGGAACATGTTAATTGTTATTACTGTCATTTATGTTCATTATGGAATATGCAACCCTAGGATGCTATCTCTAGTTATAAGCCTAAGTGGCTATTCTCTTATCTGTACCTATTGGGTTTAATATTTACATAATTCTTTGGAGTTGACCCTCGCGTCTTCTGTGTGTGTTTTGGCGGACAACGCCTTTGTCAGATGTCCATAGCGGACTGGTTCACAATGGTCCACCCTTCGGGGGAAACTAGGTTTGAGATGTTGGAACAGGAGCGCATCGCGGTAGCGAGAGGAGGACAGAAGGTGTACATAGACTTGGTCGTTCTGGATTCAGATTCGGACGACGATCACGCTAGCACGTAGGATTGAGTGTTAGTGTGAGCTCCTCGAGATAGGATTAGTGTAGGAGTAGAGTCTTAGCTCTGGCTGTCATTTTGTTTCTTTGGGGACAGGGTAGTTTCCCACCTATAGCTTTTTGTGTGGTTTCCTTACGGGAATCACAGAGAGTTGGTTGGACTTAGGAGGTCTTCTTTTAGGCCGATTGGGCTGACTTATCCTCGTTTTGAAGGTTTGGGTTGCGGACACTCAACCTTTTCATTTGGTTTGTATATATTGCCTACGGGCGTTACACTTTCTACTTACCGTCACTGGAGGTTACTCGTGACGAGGTTGCTACTTACAGCGGGGGCTGTAATATATATTGTATATTAGTTCTGTTATCATTCGCATTTGCGGTTTATTTATTTCAGTCTTGTCTATATTTATCGAAAAAAAATATATTCACGTTTTTCCGCATTAAGTTTATTTTTGGTTACTAAAGTGACGCCACCGAAATCGGGGTGTTACATTGTGGTATCAGAGCACGGTCGAGTCTTTCGGGAGTTGTTGGGGAATAGGTCTTCTGTGCTAGGTTGTGTGACTCTGCAAAGAGTGAAAATTGATTGTCTGCAAGCGATTTTTCGCTTAGAATTGATTGAAGTTAGTGCTTAATCATATTGTATAGTTATGCTAGATGCTATCTTATGATGAGTACTAACTGTTTGTTTAACTTAACAGAACATGGTGAACACTAACCAATTAGCTGAGATGATGGCCACTATGGCTCAAGCTGTGACTGCACAAGCAAACGATAATGCTATGAGGTGTGCTGCTGAGGAGGCACGTGATCAGCATCAGCGTCAGAGGGAAGTGACACTGGACCAGAACAAGGGCCTGAATGACTTCAGGAGACAAGATCCACCAAAGTTCTCGGGTGGTACTGACCCGGACAAAGCGGATCTCTGGATCCAAGAGATCAAGAAAATATTCGGTGTATTGCAAACTGCCGATGGTGCCAAGGTGGGCATGGCAACTTATCTGCTGTGATGCTGAGTACTGGTGGAGAGGCACCAGGGGGATTATGGAAGCCAATCATGAGGAGATCAACTGGAACTCCTTTCGAACTGCGTTCTTGGAAAAGTATTTTCCAACAAGTGCTCGGGATGAGCGGGAGGCACAATTTCTGACACTCCGACAGGGAGGTATGTCCGTGCCGGAATTTGCTTCCAAGTTGGAATCTCTGGCGAAGCATTTTCAATTCTTCAATGATCATGTTGATGAGCGCTACATGTGTAAGCGCTTTGTTAATGGACTGAGGCCTGATATTGAGGACTCAGTGAGGCCGCTAGGAATCATGCGTTTCCAGTCGTTGGTGGAGAAAGCCACAGAAGTGGAGCTGATGAAGAATATGAGGTTGAACCGTGCTGGAACTGGAGGGCCGATGAGATCAGGTTCTCAAAGTTTTCAAGACAAAGGGAAATTTCAGAGCGGGAGGCCATATCAGCGTCCTGCTGAAAAAGGGTTTACTTCAGGATCTTACAGACCCATGACGAGTACTGCTGGTGGTTCTGGAGATCGGACTTTGAACAGGGAGATGACCTGTTTCAGATGTGGGAAGCCGGGGCACTATGCTAAAGCTTGTCCCGACACGAGGCTCAAATGCTTTAATTGTAACAAAATGGGGCATAATGCCGGTCAGTGCAGAGCACCCAAGACGGAGCCAACCGTGAACACTGCTCGTGGAAAGCGTCCTGCTGCTAAAGCAAGAGTTTACACCATGGACGGTGAGAGAGCTGAGGGGTTTGTCAGAGGAGAGCGCAAGAACGATGGTAACCTTCTAACCATTCTTTCTCATTCTAGTATAATATGTTCCATTACTCTCGTAGCGTGTGCAAACACACCTAACTTACTTATACTGTCTGAGCTTTGACCTTATAGTTAGTACACCTATTAATACTTTACTCAGTTATTGCTCGTGTTTAAACTATAGAAGTACACGAGGTATAGGATAACATGCTAAGCCTAGGAAGTAGTCTTCCACCGATGCATTTAAACGGAAGTATATTGCGGATCCGACACATGCTATTGAGCTGGATGACAGTAAGTTGAAGGATGAGATGACGAAATGACTAGTTAAGTCCCTTGAGGTATAGTTATGATTTGATCTTCTAGAGGTTAAGTCTCGATTTATGCGAAGTGTTAGGGATTTCAGTAAGCCTAAATTGGTTTGAGTGAGGAAGGTTTTGAGGACGAAGACGACAATAATGGATTGTTGGATATTAAGAGGATGATTAGCTTATGAGTGTTCGATGAATTGATGATTAAGGGGATGAGTCTTGTCATGCACGAGGTATTAAGACTCAAGTCGAGTTTTAATTTGAACGGTGACTAAGGAGAAGATTGATTTCATGGTGCGAGCGACGATAGTTACGAAGTTGGAGGTGATGTTAATGGACTATTAGATTCCAACACAATGTTTCGTCTAAGGGTTATCAAGTGGTCGAGCCGGACAACATAGAGCTGAAAGATGATATGTCTGTTGAGGCGCCGTCGGTCAACATTGGGGCTAGAAGAGTGAAACAATCGAGGGGGAGCAGAGTGCTTTAGTGAAAGTTATTTGGAACAAAGACACGGACGGTGCTATAAGGGAATTAGAGGAAAAGATCAAGGAATAATATCCGGAGCTTTTACTGAACCCTAAGTTTCGAGGACGAAACTTTCTTTTTGGAGGGTAGTAATGTAAGACCCAAGTTTTTAAGCTTAGAATAAGTGGAAGAGATTTCCATTTACGATTAGGCTTGACGTATCGTGAAGAAAAACCTGAACAAGAGTTTATCGGATGGAATAAATTTGTGAAGGAGAAAGTTCAGGAAAAGTCTAAGGATTATATCAAAATCGATAAAAGGTATAGCACGATCGATATACGCTTAAACCTATGGCAGAAACCCTAGCAAATAGCTAGTTTTCACTTAAAGGCACGATGGAAGCTAATTCCAAAAATCTTCAGATAAATGTTAGAACTTCTCTTAATCCATATATAACAAGCGTTTCAAGGCGAAACTCTAGGATCTACGAACGTTCGATTCCAATCATCGGAAGTTTGCCGAAACTAAAACCCTGATAGTTCAAAACCCTAGAATCAACCGACGATGAAGACTTTTTCTATTCGGAGCTTCAAATGAAGATTCCACACGCGTACACCCATTTCTCTTGATGATTTCAATCTTTCTTCAGAAGGAAGTTTTCTCTTCCGACATTCAATGCAAAAAGTAACTTATCGGGTAAAATAGTTTTACACCGACTTTGCATTAGTCACCTAAAATACAAGGAAACCTCTTTTTAGTTTTGGATTTATGTCGCCAAAACCTATCTTAGAATTCACGGAGAATGAAGCCGGAAAAATCGGAATCGCGAAACTTTCATTTTCCCGCGTTTTTCCAACCTCTATATATAGTAAGAAAAGGAGAAAAAATGGCAAAACTTCACCATTTTCTCTCCCAAGGCCGCGAGCTTCATTGAAGGAGGAGGAAGAAGAGATTTTCTTCATTTCTTGCTTGATCGTTGATTCAACAGTTGCTACTTGAAGGTATCGAGGTATAGTCGCTAATCCTTACCTCTGATCGTCTTTTCCATAGCTTTTCTCTATGTCTTTCTGTGCTCATAGTTTTGAGGTTTTTGCAAAACTATCCTGATAACTTCAGTTTTAATTCTAAACATCTTCCCTACGTTCTCCAGAGTATGTTTAGCTAATAATACTGCGCCGATTCTCGAAAAACTACCGTCGAGTTTCAATTCTGCTTAAAATACCCATTTTGGGGCAAAGCTTCGTCCTTTGGGCCGAAAACTATCGCCTCAGCCCTGACAAACACAAATTAAATCAACTCATAATCAGTTCATACTCCCTGAAAATCTTGCTCCTTCAAGTTTTTCGGAATTTTTGATAAAAAAAAAGTTTTTGGATTGTTGTTCTTCAATGTCTTGCTCACTTGCCACGCATTGAGGCATCACAAGTTCGTGGTATGTATATTAATAGTACTATATGCTTTTAATTACTTCATATATATATAGGCAATTGAAATCTTTTTTCTATTGTGAACATGTTCGGTTTCCGTGAACCCACTCAAAACAGATTCCAAACAGTTTGGTAAAGAATTTTACTTGTATTTTAAGGGGAAAATGTAAATCTGGTATGTATAAAGATTCAGGAATTTATTTCAAAAGCATTAGAAATTAAAAAAGTGACTTTCTGGAAAACCACTACATTTTTATCATCGTTAATGATAAGAAGACATAACCTTAAGCTAAATAGTGTGTCCATTCATTGAGAGAATAGGAAGATAGTGTGTTCACACATACTGGTTCCAACGACAGTGCTAGTACAACAAACTTACAAAGATAAGTGAAGCTCTAATACTCATTCCCTTCAAATATTTGAAAACAGCCACGTTCTCCACGCAATATGCCTGTAATGGAAAAAATAGAGTGAAAGACTGACACTTTCTTTCCAACCAAGAGGATCAATGTAGCAATCCAAAATGTGAATCCTGCAAAATAACAGTTAATTTTAAAAAAATTTATAGTCTAATATTGTTGAATGTAAGCATATCCAATTTTGTTTAAACTAAAGAAACAAAAAGTAAAAAATTATGGCAATAACATACTACAGAACTACCCCAAAGCATCACTGCACAGTCCCAAACCAAAATCAGTTATATAGATTGTCAGAGTAATATCATGAGAAAGAATAAAAGGAGAAATTAAGTGATTCCTTTAAATATGCAGAAGCAAGTTGCATTCTCGAGTGATCTTCCTCATTTTTCCTCCATGTCAACCGGTTCACATTAGAGGCATATAGGGGAGGAGATGGCTGATGCAGTATTAGTAATGAGTAATCTAGGAAAATCTTAGATAATTAAGGCAAATATTTTAAAATTTTATGAAAAAGTTTCTCAGATTTAAAATTACCTTTAAAAAATCGGTTTCAATATTTGTTATGAGAATAAATTTTAGGTGAAGAAATTTTTTTAGTAATAATTAAATTTTATGTTATTTTTATTTTATTTCGGATTTTTATTTAATTAAGGATTTTATGAGTTTTTATTGTGATTTGCTAGTTTTTATTAATTAATTTTTATGGTATTTTTTATTGAATTTTTATTTTTTTATTTAATCTAGGTAAATCTTAGATAATTAGAGCTAATATTTTAAAATTTTATGATTTTTTTTTCATATTTAAAATCATGAAATAAACAACCTAAATACTAATCAAATCTAAAATTTAAAAAGGTACTAAATCAATATAGATAAAAACTATCAAAATCTACCAAATCACAATAAAAACTCATAAAATCCTGAATTAATTTAAAATCCGAAAATTCAATAAAAATTAATTAATACTCTAAAAATAAATCATAAATAAATTATGATAAAATCAAGAAATAAACAACCTAAATCCCAGCAGCCACATATTGTTTTTTTTTTTAACTTCAAATTTTGAAAAGTTAATGAGAAAAATCTGATGATATTCTCAAGTGACCCCTCATTTTTTAACATTACAGATCATTCAAAGAAAATATTTAAGATTGTTATTTGGATTTTAGATATTTACTTATGCGTAATGGTAAACAACACGACTGTATGTCTGTATTTGAGACGACATGTGACGACGTGATTTCAATCGCATGATTACATGATCTCCACGATTCACAAATTTAATATTTTTAATCAATGATTTCAAAGTTTAAAAGTATACTAGTTGTGCCACTTGTGCTGTCATGCCAAATAGCGCCAGCGGTTCTCTTCACTTATATAGATATTAATTTATTGTTATTTTAACCAATTGAAAGGGCTCGTTCAAAAAAAACCAATTGTAAGGGCTCGTTCAAGAAAAAAACCAATTGAAAAGGCTCAATCGCTCAAGCTGTGATAAAATTCGGCCTATACTTTTGTACAACTGGGCCAAGTTCCAAAATGTCCAGCCTTTTGAAAACAAAAACATATATCAGGGAAAAATGAAACCTACTAGGCAAAGAGTCCGTAAATAAGGCTTTGAACAAATAAAACAAAGTCCAACATCTCACAAAAATTAGAATAAACAAATAAGAAACCCTAGACACCTAGAAGTTCTCTCACATGAAACAGATGCCATTCCAATCCGCCAGCAAGAACCATCAAATCATGTTGTCACCCCCCCCCCCCCCACCCCCCAAATACTTCTTTAGTGTGTTTATTTTGTAATTTGTTGGGTGTCGAAAATATGAACAAGGCTATGGTAGTGTTGTAACACTGATGATTTGTGGGCATTAAAGACAAGTCATAAACCCTTGTGTGGTCATAAAACAAAAAACAATTCACTATCCCTCAATTGGAGTTCATGAGCTTTCGAGAAGGCAAACTCCATTGTGGGGGGTCTTGTAGATGGTTGTTGGCAGGAGGATCCGGCAAAGGTAAAGGTGGAAGTCAAGCAGTTTTTTGAAAATAAATTCTCTAGCAGCCTAGGAATTTGTCCAAAGTTGGATCGTGTGTCGTTTAGGATGTTAGATTTAGCTGATAATGTATTGTTGACAGTGATTATTAACAAAGCTGAGGGCCGGATGGTTTTAATTTCAAGTTTATCCAGAAGCCCTGGCTCTTGTTTGAATATGAATTTGTACATGTGTTGCTTGATTTTTGGCGCAGTGGGGTTTGGCCTAAGGGGTGTAATGCTTCCTTCATTGCTCTAGTGCCTAAAATCGATTCTCCGTGGCAGTTAAATGACTTCAGACATATCTCGTTGACTGGATGTATCTACAAAGTGATCTCTAAGCTTCTTGCAAGTTTTGATCTAGTAGTACAACTCTATGTTTTGATGATTACAAGTTAACCTTTTGATATGAACAATTGTGGTACTCTAACGTGTTTTTCTGAGTGTGCTATTTACAGGCTCTGACCTCAACTCAATCTCACACAAATCAGAAGCACTGTGTATAAAGAGCAACCCAAGCAACGCTTTCGCATTCACCATGTTCAGTATGAACAGTGGAAAAGCTTCAGAAGTTCTGAAGTTATATAAACTCTGATGTGGACTCAGTCACTAGAAGCTCTGAAGATCCAGAAAGTCTGATAACCAAGAAACACTGAAGGCTCAGATATTCTGATGGTGTAGAAGACTCTGAAGATCCAGAAGCTGATTAGTGAAATTCTGTTGTCCAGAAGCAAGATACTCTGAAGACCATGTTCTTCCCTCTGAGTTCAGAATCAGAAGAAACAATGGTCAGAGGATCTGGGCTTTCCCTCTGACTCTGATCAACCGGCTTCACAAGTTCCAATATGAAGCATCCCCTGATCAGAAGTCTCCTGGGTTTAAAGGTCAAGTCGCTATCCAAGTACAAAAGCAACTGTACCTTCCTGACGACCTACCTAACAGTCTCAGACACAGCAGAAGCTGGATTTTCCAGAACTGCCCTCCAACGGTAGCATTTCCCATGCAACGCTCAACCCTAATCCTTGGAGTATATAAAGAGGCTGAAGACTGAAAGAAACGGCTAGAAGCATTCACATACGCGCAAGACAAACTTAAATTCTTCTAAGCTTTCTTTCATCTGAAATTCATTGAGTTTACTATTAGCTTTTTAGAAGCAAATCTCTTGTAAACAATTCTTTGATAAACAGTTTGTTTAGTTCCTTTAGGAGATCAAGGTTGATCGGATCCTAGAGAAGACTGAGAGAGTGAATCTTAGTGTGAGCTAAGTCAGTGTAATTGTTAGTCACTTGTAGGTTTCAAGTGCAGTTGTAACTCTTACCTGATTAGTGGATTGCCTTCATTCTAAGAAGGAAGAAATCACCTTAACGGGTGGACTGGAGTAGCTTGAGTGATTTATCAAGTGAACCAGGATAAAATCCTTGTGTGCTTTTCTATCTCTTATCTTTTGCACTTAAGTTCTCGAAAGATTTGTCAAAATCTTTAAGGTGGAAGTTTTATACTGAAAACGTTATTTAAACCCCCCCTTTCTACCGTTTTTCATACCTTCAATTGGTATCAGAGCGCAAGTTCTGATTACCACACCTAACAGTGTTCAGTGATCCGGGCCGGTGTGAAAAACAATGGCTACCACCACCAGTGAAACTCAAAGAGATGGTTACAATGCAAAGCCTCCTATGTTCGACGGTCAAAGGTTCGAATATTGGAAAGATAGACTGGAAAGTTTCTTTCTGGGTTTCGATGCAGATCTCTGGGATATTATTGTGGATGGCTACGAGCGTCCAGTTGATGCAGATGGCAAGAAGATCCCAAGGTCAGAGATGACTGCAGATCAAAAGAAGCTGTACTCACAACATCACAAAGCAAGAGCAATTCTTCTAAGTGCTATTTCCTATGAAGAGTACCAGAAGATTACAGATCGTGAGTTTGCGAAAGGCATTTTCGAATCTCTGAAGATGTCTCATGAAGGAAACAAGAAAGTCAAAGAGTCAAAGGCATTGTCTTTGATCCAAAAGTATGAATCCTTCATCATGGAGCCAAATGAGTCCATTGAAGAAATGTTCTCCAGATTTCAGTTGCTTGTAGCTGGCATACGACCTCTCAACAAGAGCTACACAACAAAAGATCATGTCATAAGGGTCATCAGGTGTCTTCCTGAAAGTTGGATGCCTTTAGTGACTTCAATAGAGCTCACGAGAGACGTTGAGAATATGAGTTTAGAAGAACTCATCAGCATTTTGAAATGCCATGAGCTGAAGCGCTCAGAGATGCAAGATCTGAGGAAAAAGTCCATAGCCTTGAAATCTAAATCTGAAAAGGCTAAGGTTGAGAAGTCAAAAGCTCTTCAAGCTGAAGAAGAGGAATCTGAAGAAGCGTCAGAAGATTCTGATGAAGATGAGCTGACTCTGATCTCCAAGAGACTCAATCGCATCTGGAAGCACAGGCAGAGCAAATACAAAGGCTCTGGAAAGGCAAGAGGAAAGTCTGAATCCTCAGGTCAGAAGAAGTCCTCACTTAAGGAAGTCACATGCTTTGAGTGCAAAGAATCAGGGCACTACAAAAGTGACTGTCCAAAATTGAAGAAGGACAAGAAGCCAAAGAAGCACTTCAAGACAAAGAAGAGTCTGATGGTGACATTTGATGAATCAGAGTTAGAGGATGTTGACTCTGATGGTGAAGTCCAAGGACTCATGGCTATTGTCAAAGACAAAGAAGCAGAGTCAAAGGGAGCTGTTGACTCTGACTCAGAATCAGAAGGAGATCCTAACTCAAACGATGAAAATGAGGTATTCGCTTCTTTCTCTACTTCTGAACTGAAACATGCATTGTCTGATATTATGGATAAGTATAACTCCTTATTGTCTAAGCATAAGAAGCTGAAAAAGAACTTATCTGCTGTTTCCAAGACTCCTTCTGAACATGAGAAAATTATTTCTGATTTGAAAAATGATAATCATGCCTTGATCAATTCTAACTCTGTGCTTAAGAACCAGATTGCTAAGTTAGAAGAAATTGTTGCCTGTGATGCCTCTGATTGTAGAAATGAATCTAAGTATGAAAAGTCTTTTCAAAGATTCCTAGCTAAAAGCGTGGATAGAAGCTTAATGGCTTCAATGATCTATGGCGTAAGCAGAAATGGAATGCATGGCATTGGCTATTCTAAACCAATTAGAAATGAGCCCTCTGTGTCTAAAGCTAAATCCTTGTATGAATGCTTTGTTCCCTCTGGTACCATATTGCCTGATCCTGTACCTGCTAAAGTTGCTAAAAACCCTCTTAAAAAGGGATCTTTCTCTATGACTAAATATCATGCAAATATTCCTTTAAAATATCATGTTGAGACACCCAAAGTGATCAGAACCTCTGGGGTAACTAACAAGAGAGGACCCAGAAAGTGGGTACCTAAGGACAAGATTATCTATGTTGCAGATATCCTTGATAGCTCCACTGAAACACCAATCATGGTATCTGGACAGTGGATGCTCGCGTCACATGACGGGAGAAAGGCGTATGTTC